>NC_039279.1:8040129-8350129 GCF_003368295.1 Carassius auratus | reverse complement strand
AGCGACCTGATGTGATCGCTAATTGGGCTATTTGTGTGGAGCTGAGCAAGCCTGACATTATTTCTGCTTGTCAGAGTGTGTGTTTTATGATGTTTCTGGGCCGTTTACTTATTTATTCGAAGCTCGCACCTTCTGGAGTCTGTGAGGTAGTTTGATGGACTGTGTCCCGAAGAAGTCTCCCGAGGCCATCCGTGTGTCTACGAGCATGTGTCAATGTGCGCGAGACGTCACAGCGGTGTCCTGACCACTGCCGCTCAGCATTCATTACACACCGTCACCCTCTTGGGCGTTTTTATTAACATTCCAATCAGCGCCGTGCCAGATTGCTGGATCTGCAGAAACAAATGGGGAATAGTCTTTGATAAAGGTTGAAAACACTCTGACAGGAGGCACAGAAATATGAATTCATGTGCATTCCGCATATTGAGATTTGGTCAATGAGCCAAGCCAGGGCCATTACTCCTCTGTTTGTTATTTAAATGGATTTTTCACAACACCGGCACCTGGAGTATCGCTTTCATAAGCTAGGAGATCTTCTTCCTCAAAAACAGCCAGTGGGAAGCTGCCAGTTCTTCCGTAAAGTGATAGGCACTTTTCCGGTTTTCTCTAGTCTTTGTTTCTTTTTTTCCCTGCAGTTGACTGATTCACAGAATGGAGGTGCTTGACAGTCACCGTCATCTGCAAAAGACATCCTTTATTCTCAGAGGAAGGCAGTGCTGAGATGGAAAGATGAAGTTAAGACAGAGGGTGTCATTCATTCAGGTCTGTCACTCTCCCATCTCTTTGTGTTTGAGATTCTTTGGTCAATAGCTGTTCTTGACCTTTTACACCCTTAAAAAACACGCTTCTGCCCTACAAGTCTCGGGATCAATCCGAATTCATGTCAGTAATATCTTCTCCCAGCTTCTGTCCTTAACCTGTTGCTCAGTTCCTGTCTGAATGACGTTAGTGGTGTCTGAGCTCCACAGGAGATTACCTAGAATGATGGTGATGAAGCAACTTTAGCAATGAAAAGGTATGCCAAGAAGTGATTCTAGTGATTTTACACCGTTTGTCATTTTGGTGTGCTTTTAAAGATTAACTTCAGGTAAATATTATTAATCTATTCCATGTATTTTACTTCTCTTAAATCTGTGCATTCCACAAAACATATTCTATCACAAAATCAGTTTTAGTATTTTCAAATACGCCTGAAGGTCAATAGTATCTTAAGCTTTAGCATGTCTTAAAGTTCACAGAACAAAATCAAAGCCTCTTTTTCTGCGTGTGTATATTAAATTCATTATTTGTATGAACAAATCACTAAGGTCAGGAAATATGCTCAATGGCCTATTACATTTGGGTCCTTCCGATTTCATGTATTTCTTCTTTTTAAATGTCTGACTATTTAAAGTTATTAACCTTGGGGTAAATGCTAGAACAGAAAATATGAGGACAAGTCTGTATACTCCATTCCCATTAAAACCACAAAAACAAAAAGGCACCAATTTAGTAAAGAGACCAGTTATTACATATTAATATTTTTTATTATTATTATTAATTAATTTTTTTATTATTATTAATATTTGCTCTTTATTAGCATTTACAATGTACATATTCTGCATGATCATATTCTATATCTGTAATCCTAACTATTACCCAAACTTAAAACTACTTTACAAACTATCAATAATCAGCAAATTAGGAGTTTATTGAAGCAAGTCAACAATAATGGTTTAAATGATTAATGGACAATTGGATCTTAAAACAAAATTTGACCAAAATAATAAATAAATAAGCTCTCCAAGATTTTTAAGTCTTTTTTAATTTTCTCATTCAGTGTGAAGATGAGGAAGGTAATTGCAAATGCATACATAAATAAATGAAAACAAATGGATCCTTTTATATATATATATATAAAAAAGCCTCATACAGGGCATCTCTTTCTTCAGAGAAGTTCTTAGCTGTAGAAACCATAAACATGATGAAGTGAGGCTGGCTTTTTCGTCATGCATCAAGCTTCAGTGTTATTCAAATGCTCAAGCTGGTAAATAATTCAGGGGAGGTGATGTACGTCATATTTCCTCAGCTTTGGGATTAATGTAATTTTCCCAACACCAAATCGTGATTGATAGACAGATAATGATGTAATTATCTTAGCGAGACTTGGTGCTCTCCCATTAAAGAGGATAATGTTGCTGTTGTCCTTCTGGAATTCAGTTGCTAATTTTACCCTTTAAAACTATTAGAAAACGACAGCCGACATCCTGGAATGAAGGGATCGTTTAAGGTCCACAGTCTGATGCCATGATACAAAGGTTAAACTCTACTTTTCTGTGCCAGTTTGTAGAAGTTGAATGCGCATACTTGCTTAGAGCTTTTGAAGGATCCCATCCACACTTTGTTTGATGAAAGGACTAAAAGGTCACATGGCTTAATAGAGAAACCAATTACTTCAGCTCCACTTGATAATGAGAATGTTGATAAGCTGAGTCCTCACATTCATGTATCAGATTTCCTCACACCATTTATTATTTATTATTTCCAATTTAAGGTCTATTAGAAACATTCTAGTTGATTGGCAAGAATCTGTATAGCATGTCACGATTTGTATTTGCTGCCATCAAGGTTATATAAAACAGTATAAGCTTGAAATTGCAGGATCTGCAGAGCTGCATTTGCAATCTTGTTAGACCAATGTGGCATTAGCCTTGTTAATGCTAGAATACACTACACAACTTTAACACATAATTTGTTTTTTTAGCTTCAGATTATGATTATATTTTATGATTTGATATTTTGAGATGATTTTAGAATGCATATTGTTTTCAGTTGTCATGCATCTCCTATGTGAGGCTCTGCATAAGTTCAGAACAACTTTAAAGTCTAATTTCCTGTAACGATTTATAGTCAGCAATTGTTGTCAGATTTTAAAAGTTGTGTAGTTTATTCACGCCTTCAGATGCTTACAGTCTTGTATTTGTTTGGCTAATCTTAAGGGACATTCAAACAGGGATTTGCGTGAAGTGAAGTGACGTGACATTCAGCCAAGTATGTGACCCATACTCAGAATTGGTGCTCTGCATTTAACCCATCTAAAGTGCACACACACAGCAGTGAACACACACACCCGGAGAAGTGGGCAGCCATTTTTGCTGCAGTTCCCGGGTAACAGTTGGGGGTTTGGTCATAGCATTACAGGGCTGAGACTCTAACCCACAATCCTAGGGTTAGTTAAACTCTCTAACCACTAGGTCAGGACTTCCCCAGTGGCAAAACAATTAGAAGTCATTCATTTTCAATGAGAGTAATTTCTGGCGACATGCCACATCACATATCAAAAAGTATGATTTCCTTAAAAGATATTCACCTTTCATTGGGCTCTTAATGATTTAAATATGGTTTTCAACCTTTACAGACGCCCCAAAATTTCTATAATGCTTAAAAGTAGAAAATATAGAACATTTATACCACATTGCATTTAAAATATGTAGAATATGTTTATATTTTTTAAAATGATGTCTTTATATTTGGTAGCTTTGCAAAGGGAAAGTTTGTTTGAGGGCCACTTACTGTAGTCTGGCTTGAAATTCGACAACATTTTTATGACCACACAAGAAGGCTGTTCCTAAGTATACTCTTGTCTTTGAAATATGAATAAATTGTCTCTAGCACCTGATAAATATAACTTAAATTTCATATTTTATATCATGTACTGTACTTCTGGGGTGCCCTAAGTCAGCCGAGCTTTCTGCCACAGTTTTGTGCACAGGATTGTAATTTGGGCACAGAATAGAGCATTTCACATATTTGTGAACTCTTTTGTGGAGAGGTATTTTGTTAAATTGATTTTCATTTGTTCAAAATACTTGAAAACAATCCTGCTTTTGCGGACGTGTGGCACAAATATAACCACTAAGAATGAGAATGCTTAATGGACAGCACACTCCCAGGTTAAACCGCTGCAATGTGTGGCTCAAGATAAATCCGAGAAACCTCAGGCAGTAAATTATCTGATTGCCTAAACATTATAAATCGCTAATCTATGTTTGACATTCGGAACACAATTCACCTAATAGATTCATATTTGCGTCTTTCCAAAGAGCAATTGTGCTATTTATGTCTCTTTACCTTTCCTTTTAAACAATCAGCAGTCAAAGATATACAAGTTGAAATGTCATAGACTGAATCGGTGTCTAAACATAGAGCCATCTGGAAAAAGAACTGTTGGATGATCTCACCCGGTGTGACCAGTCATTACCGGTGTCATTCAGCACTTGATGATGTGTACCTGTTAGCAATAGCATCAGTGATGTACTACAGTTCAGTTGTTACCATGGTCACCACAATGGAAGTGCCTTCCCTGTTATATTTTGTGCTAGTGTAATATATTATAGACTCAAGAAGAAATCAGAAGGTTTTTTTTTTTTCACTGTGTACCAAACCTTATGCACACTGAGAATTAGGGTGACCATATGTGCCGTTCATACGGGACACGTCCCAGCCAGGATTTTAATATTGCCTAAAATATCCAGGTTTTGGCTATTTGTGTGCAGATTGATTGTTGTGAATCATGAGAGCTATAAAGAGCAGAGCAGACGGCTCCTTGTGCTTTTGAATCGCATTTACGTGTATGTTTGTTCGTTTGACTTGAAGGATTGTGGCGCACTTTGTTTTTGTTTTTTTTGGATTTGTGCGCAGAGACGCTTCAAGTCAATCGAACGAACAAACACGTGCGCATATTTGCATCGCTTTGATTGTTCCCTCTAGATCTCACCTTCTCACACGCACCCCGACGATTGGTCGTCCTATGTACAATACCTGCAAGTTATTGGTCAAGCTGCTCTGGATGTTTAAGGCATTATTAAAATTCTGGCTGGGACGTGTCCCGTATGAACGGCGCATATGGTCACCCTACTGAGAATACTTCTTCACGTCTCTGTGTATTTTTCTCCAATACGGATTCTATAGATATATATGAAAAGTCGGTGCAGAATGTGACCTAAGTAAAAATCATGGGCTGCATCCAGAATCGCATACTCTTTGGGTAGGTATTTATTTTAAATAAGGAATTATTTCACGATCGTTAAAACAAATACATCTGTTTAGTTACATTTATGATTGTGGTACCGCATGAAGTTCTACTGTAGCCACAGTGCAATGTTAGTTTTTAAGATCATAATTGAGTACATTTTGGGGAAAGGAAAATGAGACACTTTTTGAAATTTTTACCTGAACCAAATGTTCATTTAGCATGACATCATCACCCTGTTTGTGGTTGTCAGGTTTCCCGTTCATTGCAAAAGATTGAACAGCTCTTTAAGGTGTATAGTGTAATTCATCCCTTTTACACAGACTTAAAAAGACATCATTTCATCTAAATGGCTTTTTTGATTGCTGATCTGTGCTTTTTCATGGAATAATATCTGTTCTGCTTCATCGTCTGGTTGTTGTCCGTCCTTTCATCCCAGTCAGTCGAGTATGTAAGGATTAAGAATGCATTTTTTTTTTTTTTTTGATGGTCTACACATTGAGGGAATCTGTGCTTTAAAAATGTTCCAGAGGAAGCTATTCAGAAGGAAGCTATTGTTTAAAAATCAGTGACTGTGTGCTTTAATTTGTCCATACAACAGTGTTAGTGGAAACTTTGCGGGAGGCACAAATGTAGTTTTTGAAGACAGCTGAAAATTGACATGCTGATAGGAAATATCTAGCCAGGGGGAAATGTGTTGGCTGCTGATGCATTAATTGGGAAGGCGGCTGTGGTGCTCACAGCTCCTGCTGGGAGCTCTGCCTCACCTCAAATTTATTCAAAACACATCCAAACAAGCACCCGCGGCTGCTCCGCACACATTGTGCGGAAACCAACAGGAGGACTCTTCCGGCTTTGCCACATTGTAGGCCAGTGTTGTTCTAGGCAGGCTGACAGAAAGGAAAACAGATGAGTGTCATTTTTTTCTCTCTTATTCACAGTTGACAGGGAGCAGTTTCAAATCTGACAAGAGTGATGAAAAGGAGAGGTGATGAGGAGTGTGGATCTGTCAGTCTACTCCAGATCTAACTATACACACCACATTCAGGTATATGTCACCCTTTCACATTGACGTCGAGTCAGTTCTCTTTTAGAGAAACATTAAAGCTGGTCTCTGACCAGTGAAGAAAAGGACAACCACAGCTAGGAGCCTTTAGTGTGACGTACAGGCTAAAACTCAGCAAGTTAAACATTCTGACTGATCCAGCTAACAAAAAAGAAAATATCTATCTCTCAGGTTTGTGTTGAGAGCTCTCTTAACTGTCCTTTACTCTGATAGATGGGTGCTTTCAGCATGCTTTATTCAGTAAACTTCTGACTGGGATAGAAGAATAAGCATATACAACTGAATAGAAGGGCTCTTGGGTTCCACGCAGGGGCCTGTGTCTGCCGAATGCTTTTTGATAATGTAATGACTTCAGTTCATTCACAGTGAGTGAGCACCTTTGTGTAAAAGCAGAATATATGATGAGACTGATGTATTAGAAGGAAATGCAAGTTGATGCACTGACAGGCCTGGGATTGAATCTGAAAAACGATGCATGTTTAATGTGATGCTGAATGATTGAATTTCTCACATACCGTAGTGGAAAATATTCTCAAGAAGGAACACCACCAAAAAAAGAAAAGAAAAAAAAAACTGCATAACAACTGTGAGAAAAAGTCATGCAAATTGTCATTTAAAAGTTTAACTTAAAAATAACAGCTGAGAGCTATAATGTTGTAGCTGTTAGATGCTGTCAGGATTGTGATAATTAAGTAAATATCAAACTAGCAATAATAATAATAACATTACCTGTTATGTTTTTTTTCTATAATTTTTCAAATGTTCATAATTCTTAAGAATTATTCGGTTTTTCACATACAGTAGTGTGGCATAAAATGGAATGCCATAAAAATGTTCTTCCTCAAACAATTGTTTTATTGCATAAAATAATTATGTGAATGTAAACAACATTGTGGTATATACATTTGCAATAGTGAGATATGATCTCAATAATAAGGAAAGTCCAATTATGAGGTACAAAATCACAATTACATGAAATAATGTGCAATTTGAAAAAGTCACAATTGTGAAATATAAAATAAAAAGTTGCAAATATAAAATACAAAGCTGCAATTGTTAGAAAAAATACCTTTCTGTTTTCCAAATGGCATATCATTCTGAGGAATATTGACTTTCTCACATAGTGTGATATAACCTTAAGAAAGACGGCCACAAAAGTGTGCTTCCACAAACAATAGTATTATTGAATAAAATAATTTAACATAACAGCAGGCTAATTCTAACACCAAAAGCCTAAAAGGGTATTAAAAGCACCACAAACAAAATCAATAATATATCGACTGCCCTTTAGGTGCATTTATTGTTCATTAGAAGTCACAACGCTATCATAATTTATATGATGCTAACAAATTAGTTTTGTATACTATTGCATAACCCCCCTCAGACGTTATATTCTTAAAGGTTACAATAATCAGACACTGTAGGATAGCATTGCAGGAACAAAATGCTTTTAACATATTGCTTTGAGTCCTTGGAGATGAGAGGAACAAAGAACAAAATAAAAAAATATAGACGAAGACAAATAGTTATGTCCATGTGGTGGACTTTGGATTTGCCAACAATATCTGAGAAAGATGAGAGTGTCAAGGTTTTCTCCAACAAACCAACAGTGCCCTAGATGCAAAACAAAGCAAAAGAAAACAATAATAGACCAGTGTCTTTTGAAATGTGCATTGCCACTTCAATTTGGCTGCAGCTGGGCCACATTTCTCGTCCTTATTATATGTATGACTCCATTAGAACGAATGCTTGGGAACCACAGACTCTGCTCTTCAGAAAAAATTGATTCTCTGTTCTCACACACACACACACACACACACACACACACACACACACACACTACACACACGTTTGTTTTTGTGAAAATGTATAGTACATACTATAGTGTTATTGAAACATAGGGTAAATTACTTGAATCAATTTGTTGTGGTAATTCTATAGTTGCTGTGGTAATATACCAACTACAGTAATATTAAAAAAAATACTTTACCCAATACTGTACCAAGTTTATATTATATGTTATATAAAAATATATATATATATTTATATTTTATATTATACTACAATGTTTACTTTGTAATATAATATAATACAATGTTTAATAAAAACTTAAGTATACTACAGTATTTATTACAGTTTATCAGTTCAGAGTAGTTCTGCTAAGAAGAGAGGGCAAATAGTTGAGGCATATCCCAATAGACAAAAGACTAATTAGAGCAGAAGGTGATTTAACAAAATACACACAGAGTCGGGTGATCCTTTTTCAATGTATTTATACTAGTGCTGTCAATCGATTAAAAAAAATTAACTAATTAATCGCACAATTTTTTAAAATTAATCGCGATTAATCGCGATTAATCGCAATTAACAGACTGAAACTTTTTGGATATGTAAATGTAAAATGTAAATAATTAATGTAAACTCAAGACAAAGAAACTATTTAAATTCAAAATATGATTGTTTATTGGAATTTTTGTTTAACTTGTAACACAGATTTTCTCATGTACCTACAACATACCTGCAATAAACCATCAATATCCTCCAAATTAACTGTTGGCTTGAAAGCCATATTTATTAAAGAAATAAAAACACAGGCATGTAAGTATCATTTGAATTTCAAAACAATCAATGCCAATAAAAAACCAAAATGATTTCCATGTTGAATTCTAAGTGGACTGCAAAAAAATTCCAAAGTATAGTCATTGCCAGTGCTTTAAGTGGGCCTGGATGCACCAGTACTCAGTACCGCCACTTCCAAATATAGCTCTTGAGCGTACCGCCACCTCTCCGTGCGCCCAGAACGTGCTTGTAGCATACCGGTACGCTCATTTGGACATCTGTTTTAATAGAGGTTTTAATCTTTTACCTGCACTGCCGATTTTCAGAGCGCCCTTCACAATGCAAGCTTCCTAATTCATCCCACCCAGAGCAGAAACTACATTACCCATTCACCCTTAAGTTATACAAGTGAATAGCGCATGTGTCGCTTTTCCCACTGTTAAGTGTCAACAACTCAACGTGGCCGGAGAAGGTGTGTGAAAGTCGTTGTGAGTTATACTAAAGCAAAATCTTGAGTATTTATTGTCTGATAAACATTAAAAACTGTCTGCGGAGGTTCAGTCGTCCTGCAGCCAGCCCCCGCTGGCTGCTCATTGGCTGCAGCATCTTTTTTCTAAGTTCTAAAAAAATACCGTAGACGGCAAGGCACAAATTTAGATATTCATTTATCTAATTAATCTATAGCCTATGCACAAAGACAATATGTTCTTTTTGTCCCCTTTTTGTTTTAAAGCTTGATGAAGAGAGAGAGCGCAAGTTGCTGCAGCTGAGGAGGACAGTGATGCACGCGTACAGGAGTGATTGACAGTTCGCGGCACTGTGTACAAAAAATACTCCGCTACACAATTATTTCGTTATTTTCGCTTAAGCTTATTAACGTTAGCGTTACAGAAAGGTCTGATTTACGCACTGTTACAGTCATTGTTTTTTTGTTTTTTTTTAAACAATGACATTTGAGTTCATGATTTTAATGTTGCTGTTTCTTGTGGCAGACTAAATGAAGAGTAATGTTTCTTGTGGCAGACTGAAGAGTAATCCGGCAGAGTTTTATACTGAAACTTTCCGTCTAAAAGTCCTTCCTTGGTCTTATCCATATTTCTTTGCACGTTGAACACACATAGGCCACAACTGGAAATAAAAAAAACTGCAACCGCGTTAATTGCGTTATTTTTTTTTAACGCGTTAAATATTTCAAATTAATCGAATTCGTTAACGCGCTAATTTTGACAGCACTAATTTATACATTGCTCAATGTTCTTCTTAAAATAATAAGGTAAATAATAAGGTAAAAATATCTTCTTTTGTGTTTTGTAAAAAAGAAAGAATGTGATACAGGTTTGAGCTGACATGAGTATATTTAAATGATGGCAGAATTTTCATTTCAGGCAAAGAACTTTTCCTATTTCCCAATTTTGTGACTGGAAGCCGAAATAAATAAATATGACAATGATTATTTTTAATGTAGCTATTTTTGAACTCCCATAGTGAAGCCTATTTATATATAATCTATTTATCTATATATTTATCTATATTTTTTAAATATATTCATATATTTAAATATAAATATTTATATTTTGCATCATATCTTAGTATCATATTGTGTTTCTTTCTCTTTTTTCCCCCCACTTTTGCTCAAAGTTGCACGTCTACATATTTTGGAACATTTACCGAAAGTACTATTCATTATTCACATGTAAAGTGTTTCAATGAATTAAAAAAATTGTTCAAACACAAATTGAGATATTTTTTAATAAAACCTGTAGGAGGTTTCTGTCCCTCCATTTAAACTCAAGTAACCAAAACTTACAAGATCCAAAAAGGTAATACAAGTACTTCAATCTTTTTAATATTTGATGTTACCCTTGAGGAGATATGATTATGTAATATAATAAACTTATTTAATTTAGGCTTTTATTTGCATATAAATAATGATCAACACACTTAATGTAGCTCATTACATCTTGTAAACATGGAAGCTTAAATTTGTGTGTGTGTGTGTTCGTTCGTGTGTGAGATGGATGAGAACCAGTGAGGTCTACTCTAGCATGTGACAGACACGCTTCCCATTAAGCAGTTGAATCTCTTTACACTTTATGACCTTTTCAGATTTGGTTACCTGGACTTGGAGGGACAGAAATTCAACCACAAAATTTTCATTTTTGGATGAACTGACCCTTTAACACCTGTAAATAGTAGCATACTGTAAGTATTATCATACAGCATTTATCATTTTCATGGACAGTATAAAAATAAAATTATGAAGCCGCAGCTGCATGCTTTCAATGTTTAAGCTTCCACTAATCTTTAACAGCAGGTCTATTTCACTGAAGGCCTGAGGATGCATGTAACACGTGCGCATCACTTTCAGTTTAAATTTAACCGATGATGGCAATAGGCAGCTGTAAATATATAAAATCATGTTTTAAGAGCAGATTGGTTGGGGAGAGGAAAGAGTAGGGCTGGCATGCTCGACATGGCATGACTTCTTTATCTGCTCTTCAAATGATTCGAGTGGAGGGTAGCCCATTATGTTGGCGGAGCTCTGAGTTGAAGTTGATGCTAATCACAGCAGCTGTGATCTTTTTTGCTCAGTCCAGGACCATAAGGCTTTGGATGTGATACAATCTTTCCTCAGCCCACCTTTTTTTTTCTTTTAATGTTCAGAGAGCATTTACAACTGCAAAGGTTTGTTAACCTAGAGCTGACTGCAGTAACAGATATGACTGCTGATAAGATGTTAAAGGGCTGTTTGTGGAAACTGCACTGCACCAGGCACAAGTCTTCTGGGAAGTGGGCTCGCTTTCCAATGTGAGGCTGATTACGCCAGCCAGGCCCTTCACAATAAACAGATGGCTATGGCAATCATGATTAATAAATTCATTTATTTTGCCTTCCAGCAACTGGTTAAGAGTTGGGAAATATTTCATCCTTATTATATGTTAGCATAACATCCAACAAAATATTTGTTAAAGGAATAATTCGCTCTTAAAATGAAAAGTTTTATTCATTTCAAAGCCGTATGACTTAAGTAGTGGAACAGAAAAGCAGAAATGCTAACACTGCTATTTCTTATACAGTGAAAAAAAACAGTGATCAATACTTTCAGTGGAAGCCGCAAATCTTTATCTCACAGTTCTGACTGTGTTAATTTTTTTTTTAGTTAATTTATTGCAGCTTTTGTGTTGCAAAATAAGGTAGACAGTCACAGTCACAAAGCACTGCTGAAGAATCCCAAAGCTGCCACTGTTTCCTTTAACTGGCAGCAAACAGGAACTGATGGCTGAAAAATGGGTTGTCATTTGACTAATGTCATAGTGTTTCAGAAGTCAGTAGATCTTATGCAAAACACATGAGGAGCTGAGCAAGAAAAGGTCATTCGGGGAAGAACAGGGGGAATAATATGACACTTGTGACTTTGAGTGCGTTATATTTTTTTGTTGAGAGCCCCTGTAGCAAATAATCTTTCTGTGATTGATCCTCTGCACTCTTTCTAACATCCTGCTGCCTTTTACAAATAACTGTGCAGTATGTGTGTGATAGAGAGAGAGAGGGGAAGGAAGAGAGAGAGAGAGAGAAAGAGAACACATGCCGTATTTAAGACCTTGTCATTATGTGAGGTGAGCTTTGTATCTGATCATCTGTAAAGCATCCTTGTGTGATTTTATCTGTGTGTTCATGAACTCCTGCTACACTGCTCAAAACCTTTTCCTGTGCTCCTCCTATGATAACTGCTTTCTTCAATAGTGAGATGCCGGTCTGACACACACGCACGTGATAGTGAGGAGCCCAGGAGTAAGTGTGGTATCTGAGGTCATTCTACAGCACATCCCTGCATCTGTCCACAATCACCGCGGCAGCTGAAGCAGAGGTCCAGACAGCCCCGCAGAGCGCCCTTCACCCCGCCAGACAGCACTCCTGCACATGCACAATTAATGCAAAAAATAAAATGAGGGATTCATGGAAGTCTATGTTGAGCTGTTGTTTTCATAACAGCAGTCATCTCAGTTTGTAGTGAGCAAAGGCACTAAATATGTATAATTTAACAGCTTAGTTTTGCCCTGAGTTAATGTCAGAGTGTAATCCATAAGTTTTAATTGGCTCGGTTGGAGAGGTATTTGTTAGAGTTATGTTCTTCATTATATTTTTGCATATACAGTATTGTTCAAAATAATAGCAGTACAATGTGACTAACCAGAATAATCAAGGTTTTTAGTATATTTTTTATTGCTACGTGGCAAACAAGTTACCAGTAGGTTCAGTAGATTGTCAGAAAACAAACAAGACCCAGCATTCATGATATGCACGCTCTTAAGGCTGTGCAATTGGGCAATTAGTTGAAAGGGGTGTGTTCAAAAAAATAGCAGTGTCTACCTTTGACTGTACAAACTCAAAACTATTTTGTACAAACATTTTTTTTTTCTGGGATTTAGCAATCCTGTGAATCACTAAACTAATATTTAGTTGTATGACCACAGTTTTTTAAAACTGCTTGACATCTGTGTGGCATGGAGTCAACCAACTTGTGGCACCTCTCAGCTGTTATTCCACTCCATGATTCCTTAACAACATTCCACAATTCATTCACATTTCTTGGTTTTGCTTCAGAAACAGCATTTTTGATATCACCCCACAAGTTCTCAATTGGATTAAGGTCTGGAGATTGGGCTGGCCACTCCATAACATTAATTTTGTTGGTTTGGAACCAAGACTTTGCCCGTTTACTAGTGTGTTTTGGGTCATTGTCTTGTTGAAACAACCATTTCAAGGGCATGTCCTCTTCAGCATAGGGCAACATGACCTCTTCAAGTATTTTAACATATGCAAACTGATCCATGATCCCTGGTATGCGATAAATAGGCCCAACACCATAGTAGGAGAAACATGCCCATATCATGATGCTTGCACCTCCATGCTTCACTGTCTTCACTGTGTACTGTGGCTTGAATTCAGAGTTTGGGGGTCGTCTCACAAACTGCCTGTGGCCCTTGGACCCAAAAAGAACAATTTTACTCTCATCAGTCCACAAAATGTTCCTCCATTTCTCTTTAGGCCAGTTGATGTGTTCTTTGGCAAATTGTAACCTCTTCTGCACATGCCTTTTTTTTAACAGAGGGACTTTGCGGGGGATTCTTGAAAATAGATTAGCTTCACACAGACGTCTTCTAACTGTCACAGTACTTACAGGTAACTCCAGACTGTCTTTGATCATCCTGGAGGTGATCATTGGCTGAGCCTTTGCCATTCTGGTTATTCTTCTATCCATTTTGATGGTTGTCTTCCATTTTCTTCCACGTCTCTCTGGTTTTGCTCTCCATTTTAAGGCATTGGAGATCATTTTAGCTGAACAGCCTATCATTTTTTGCACCTCTTTATAGGTTTTCCCCTCTCTAATCAACTTTTTAATCAAAGTACGCTGTTCTTCTGAACAATGTCTTGAACGACCCATTTTCCTCAGCTTTCAAATGCATGTTCAACAAGTGTTGGCTTCATCCTTAAATAGGGGCCACCTGATTCACACCTGTTTCTTCACAAAATTGATGACCTCAGTGATTGAATGCCACACTGCTATTTTTTTGAACACACCCCTTTCAACTAATTCAACTAATTGCCCAATTGCACAGCCTTAAGAGCGTGCATATCATGAATGCTGGGTCTCATTTGTTTTCTGAGAATCTACTGAACCTACTGGTAACTTGTTTGCCACGTAGCAATAAAAAAATATACGAAAAACCTTGATTATTCTGGTTAGTCACATTGTACTGCTATTATTTTGAACAATACTGTATAATATAACACAATAAAAACAATAGCCAGCTATTAAATAAAATATTAAAGGGATAATTCCCCCAAAAATGAAAATTCTGTCACGTTGTTCCAGACCAGTAAGATCTTCATTCATCTTCGTAACATAAATCAAGATATTTTTGATGAAATCCAAGAGCTTTCTGACCATGCATAGACAGCAATGCAACTGAAATTTTTATGACCCAGAAAAATAATAAGGACATCGTCAAAATAGTCCATGTAACATCAGTGGTTCAACTGTAATGGAATGTAGAATACTTTTTGTACGCAGATAAAACTAAAATAATGACTTTATTCAATGATTTCTTCTTTTCCAGGTCAGTCTCCGCTGCCATTCAAGAGAGTTTACAAAAAGTATTCTCGTAGTGTCATAATATTATGTGAACTATCCATTTAAAAGCTTTGACAAAAACAAACAAACAAAAAAGTTCTCTCTAAATACAAAAGTTAAATATTTACCGTGATCTATTCTAAGTCATAGAATAGAATCTAAGTCATTGTTTCTGTGAATTTATGAATAAAAGGTAATACATTTAAAAAAATAAATAAAAGTGTTTCTTTAAATACAGAAATTAACTGTTTAGCATAGAAGAGACTTTTGAGATCTTTCTTTGAATTTTTTTAATAAATATATCATTTAAATAAAAAGTATCATGAAATCGAACCTGCCACAGTAACTGCGCATTACTGGTAAATCAAAAATGTAAAATTAAATTAAACATTTAACAAAGAGGTCACTGTTTCTGTGAATTGCTGAATACAATTATAGCTTTACTATTAATAGATGGACTCTGCTACTGTAAATCAGTTTGCAATCACTATACATAATCTGAATACATGGCATTTTTACTGTAGTAGAATGTATGTAGTTTAAATCATAGAGAACTGAGCCCACAAGGAAAGCAGCATTAGATAACACAGATGAGATGAGGGATTGTTGGATTGAAAGAGAGTAATGAAAGCGAGGAAAGCTATCATGAATCTTATGGGCGGACAGCCTGTTTCCTACTTGTGTCCCTGCCTCTCTTAAAGTGGATTGATCTAACTGTTTGGTTTCTCTCCTGCATTTGTCAAGGGGATGGTGACCAGACGGGCCAACCTGGCCACCCCGAGATGAAATGGCAGCAGCCTACTTCCCTGCTCCCCACAGACAACAGGAAGGAAATTAAAGAAAGAAGGTGCTTCCTTTTCTCCTGTATATTTTATACCATTTATTTTGGTTGTCTGCCCATCCTTCTCCCCCCCCCCCCCCCCTCTTTTTCTCTCCCTCTTCCTCTCACATATGTGTACAAACACACTTTGTAAAAGGAGACTCAGAACGGATTGAATAATTCCCTTTGTAAAATCCAAAGGTTTTTCTTCTACAAAGGTTAAAGAAAATTCCTTCCAAAACATTTCCCAGGAGCACTAAAACATTCAATAAAGGATGTTTTTTTTTTCCTGCAGTAGTCATATTTTTTTTCCCAGAGGATAATATGGTAACTATGAAATGACAAAACAAAGCAGCAAATATAATAAAAGGTAATAAAGGGTACATTAAAATGGTTGATGTCCTACATTTGTAATTCATCAAATTTAGCTTTCTTTGGAGCACAAGGTGCTTTTTTTCACAAATTCAGAATTCCATAAAATGATTGATTTGACTTCATGATTCACAACATAGGAGAAAACTAAGTTTTTTTTTTTACCTCTCACCAAACCTTAACTTTATTTCTGTTTTCTTCTATCTATGCTGGCTGCATCTCAATAGGCTATTTCTTAATTTCAGTTTGATATGTGTGTATGTGTGAGTCTGTCTGACTGTAAATTTGTTTATTGATTTATGTAATCACATTCAGCGACAGTGTCTGCTTGAGCACTTGTGAGTTTATATACAATCTCTTTATATTACTTTCCTCTCACAGAAGTTTGTCACTGCATACGCACATCACTGCACACTGCACTGCTCAGCACAGTCTTCCTGGTAACAAGGACAGAAATGCCACTTAACAGCCATCTAGAAAATGTCTCTGTGATGTCACTTGGGTAACATGCATGAAATACCCTTATATGAAAAAAAAAAGATGAGAATGAATAAAACATGTTCAATACCCAGTCAGGGCTGTTATATTATTAAAGTGGACCTCTACATCAAAGCACATCATGGTTTAAAGTAGTGGGTGCTGAGCGTGCCTTGACAATGAGCCAAAAAGCCATCAGACACTGGACCAGGGGGACAAAGGGGGCATGCGAAAATTTTCTTTAGGGTGCCCCTAACGGCAACTGTTTCTGAATATTCATTGATCTGTATTATGTAGACTACTAGTGTAGGTATGTAAAAGAAATGTTCAGATGTAACAACTGAAACAAAAACACAAAACTTGTAAATCAAATAATGTTATATATATACACACACACACACACACACACACAATTTAACGTAGCATATTTTTATATATGAATAGGCTGTTTGTCAACTGATTGCATGCTGTGGGAGCTGTATTATTGCTGTATAGCTACAAAAAATATTAAAAATACAACCCATATATAACATTTTATATTACTGCAGTTTCTGAACAAATAAAGTAGTAATTGATGTAATAAATGCACGCCTGGTGTTTGTTTTAATTGTCAGAATCTATCGAACAGAAAAAAAACAAAAAAACATTTGCAATCAAGACTCTGGACCAGACTCTGTGAAGCCAAGCATAGCCTAATAAAAATTTGTTAACCGACAGTAAGAATTTTTAACTAATTAATTGCCTACTTTTGTTGGCTGCAGTTTTTTTTCTCTCTCTCATTTTTTTTTAAACACTCCACACATTTTATGTTTTTGAGAGGAAAAATAAAACAGATAAGTCATGTAGCATATAGCCTACTACGTCGCATTTTATTACATTCAGAAATTATACAGACAGGCCTGAAGCATAATGCTATAATGTACCAACATAAACACTAATTAGTTCCCCTCATTCTACAACAAATCCTTCAGATTTAACTGTAATCATAAAAGAACAAGAATTACTATAATAGGCCTAGCTATATATATATATATATATATATATATATATATAAAAAAAAAAAAATAATAATAATATATATATATATATATATATATTTAAAGTGTAACCGAAAGTATAATTCCCTACCTCACTCATTCAGAACCAACCAATATGTTTATTCATGATGTATTTGAAGCTATTATATAGCCTATGTAAATGCTTTGTATTTCACTTGCGTAATATTGACAGAAAAAATCATAATCAGCAATAATGTGCCAAAGTGGACCGGTGCGCACCGAACGGCACAGATTTTAATACAGACCATTTCTATTGACTAGTGTAACTTTTTATTTGTTTGGGTGACTGTATTTTATTTTAATAATGAGCAAGATGCGCTGTTTTGCAATGAATATATAGAGTGCGCGTGAGATCCCGGTGTTCTGACGATTTGTGCTCGAGGCATCTGAGCCCACAGCGCAGGGTAGTTTTCAGGTTAAATTTCAGTAATTGGAGGCTTAGCATGCTACATTTTTTTTTGTAGACTGACCAATTCTGCATTCTATAGGTTGCACTGGCAGTCGTGTCCAAAGGGAGAAATCCATACCGTCTTCATTTGATAATACTGATGAGGCCTCTTGAAGTAAAATCTTAGCAGATATGATCTGAACTTGTGAAGGTAAGATGTGCGAGCAGCACTGAATGCAAAGTATTTGCGGTTCTGGTATGTTCCTTGCAGGGCCCTTACTGCCCATGGCTACTTTTTAATTGGCTCTCCCTAGACATGTAAACATCACATTGAGTATGCAACAATGAACAGCAGATAGGGGAAAATAAAGAGGAAGTAAGTCGCTTTGTTAGTGCATCAATTAGTTGTGACTCTCGTTTATAAGGGTGGTCCACAGAGACACTCATGGAGTTTGTGCTAATACATCTAGAGGAGATCAAGACATTTTTGTCAACAAGCCTTGCCCATAATGTTAGGAAAGCACGGAAGTGGACAGGATGGCATTTGTCAGTCTGTATTTGAAAGGTTGAAAAAAAAAATGGAAAAGGTTTCAAGGGGAAGGTTTGCAGGGCTTCAGTTCTGCCACGTAAATTGGTAGCAGCAACTGGCCAGAGTTGGAGATCTGACCAACCTAATATGAATGACCTAGACTGTGCTGGATAACACAGGCCTGGATATTTAGCAGATACCTGAGGAAAATGTTTGGCCTCTGAAAAATGGGCCAGCAACTGTCTTTTACTCAACAGTTAATTAATATTTATCATTCACAGGAGAGTTGAAAGATACATAAGGGTCCTCAGGAAGTTCTTTTTTTGCTGACTATAGGCTTCATAGGCCAGATAATATTAGGAACAAAGAACAAAGTGAGAGATTGAAGATAGTAGGTTGTCATGTTCTCCACGCTTTTCTGAAGTTTGCTGTTTTTTTTTTTACTTTGTCAGTTAACTTTAGTTTTCAACAGCATATGGGTCAGTCATGTATATGAGTGTCTATGATAAATGAAAATCTTTTAAAACTCTGGTTTAAACACATTTGCCAAGTTTGAAATTTTCTTTGACATTTTATTTACTGTTTTTAAGAAACGTTTCATCATACACACACACACACACACTGAGACACATATTATCAAATGTTGAAATCTAACGGTTTCATAAATATTTTTCTAACATTGATCTTGGATGATATTAAGAAATGTTAAAGAAAATCATGCCAGACTACGTTTATTTTATTCCTTGTGATATTGGAATAATTGTATCAGCCTGCCATTTTATGTCCCCCAAGAGATATTAACATGAAATTTTCATTTTGAAATTAAAAACTTGTTCTCCGTAGAGGTGTATTAAAGTTATTGAATGTATGCATTGCATTTAAAAAATCTGTTGACAAATTAATGACAAAATTGAGCATCATGTCACCGATCTACAGTACAGTATTGTTCAAAATAATAGCAGTACAATGTGACTAACCAGAATAATCAAGGTTTTTAGTATATTTTTTATTGCTACGTGGCAAACAAGTTACCAGTAGGTTCAGTAGATTGTCAGAAAACAAACAAGACCCAGCATTCATGATATGCACGCTCTTAAGGCTGTGCAATTGGGCAATTAGTTGAAAGGGGTGTGTTCAAAAAAATAGCAGTGTCTACCTTTGACTGTACAAACTCAAAACTATTTTGTACAAACATTTTTTTTTTCTGGGATTTAGCAATCCTGTGAATCACTAAACTAATATTTAGTTGTATGACCACAGTTTTTTAAAACTGCTTGACATCTGTGTGGCATGGAGTCAACCAACTTGTGGCACCTCTCAGCTGTTATTCCACTCCATGATTCTTTAACAACATTCCACAATTCATTCACATTTCTTGGTTTTGCTTCAGAAACAGCATTTTTGATATCACCCCACAAGTTCTCAATTGGATTAAGATTGGAGATTGGGCTGGCCACTCCATAACATTAATTTTGTTGGTTTGGAACCAAGACTTTGCCCGTTTACTAGTGTGTTTTGGGTCATTGTCTTGTTGAAACAACCATTTCAAGGGCATGTCCTCTTCAGCATAGGGCAACATGACCTCTTCAAGTATTTTAACATATGCAAACTGATCCATGATCCCTGGTATGCGATAAATAGGCCCAACACCATAGTAGGAGAAACATGCCCATATCATGATGCTTGCACCTCCATGCTTGACTGTCTTCACTGTGTACTGTGGCTTGAATTCAGAGTTTGGGGGTCGTCTCACAAACTGCCTGTGGCCCTTGGACCCAAAAAGAACAATTTTACTCTCATCAGTCCACAAAATGTTCCTCCATTTCTCTTTAGGCCAGTTGATGTGTTCTTTGGCAAATTGTAACCTCTTCTGCACATGCCTTTTTTTTAACAGAGGGACTTTGCGGGGGATTCTTGAAAATAGATTAGCTTCACACAGACGTCTTCTAACTGTCACAGTACTTACAGGTAACTCCAGACTGTCTTTGATCATCCTGGAGGTGATCATTGGCTGAGCCTTTGCCATTCTGGTTATTCTTCTATCCATTTTGATGGTTGTCTTCCGTTTTCTTCCACGTCTCTCTGGTTTTGCTCTCCATTTTAAGGCATTGGAGATCATTTTAGCTGAACAGCCTATCATTTTTTGCACCTCTTTATAGGTTTTCCCCTCTCTAATCAACTTTTTAATCAAAGTACGCTGTTCCTCTTAACAATGTCTTGAACGACCCATTTTCCTCAGCTTTCAAATGCATGTTCAACAAGTGTTGGCTTCATCCTTAAATAGGGGCCACCTGATTCACACCTGTTTCTTCACAAAATTGATGACCTCAGTGATTGAATGCCACACTGCTATTTTTTTGAACACACCCCTTTCAACTAATTCAACTAATTGCCCAATTGCACAGCCTTAAGAGCGTGCATATCATGAATGCTGGGTCTCATTTGTTTTCTGAGAATCTACTGAACCTACTGGTAACTTGTTTGCCACGTAGCAATACAAAAATATACGAAAAACCTTGATTATTCTGGTTAGTCACATTGTACTGCTATTATTTTGAACAATACTGTATATGCTTTACATATGACGCTTGTTGTTTTTCTACAATACAGCGCTGTAAGCACATATGAAAAGATTTTAAAACATTTAAAATGTTGCATGCAACTGTAGTTGGTACAGTGGTACTTTCAGTGCAGTTATGTGTACATTGTTTCCCCTTGTGCCACTGTGCCATTTCACGCCATTCCTCTCCTGTCATCACCTGAGATGAAGACAGGGAAAGTGCAGATGGTAGGCTGAAGTGAGACTTAAACAACTGTGACATTGATGGCAAACCTCTAACTCCTTCCGCAAATTGACTGTTCCACTCTCCCCAATCATGTCCCCATTTATTAGTTTCAGTTCACTTCCTCTGAGCCAATCTCATGAAGAGGTATTTTCCCTGGATTTTGACCAGCATCAATATTCTAATGGGGGGCAGAGGGATTATTCATGTGGATTAAACTGGGCCAGATTATCCAGGTGAGTTGTGTCTCTGCAAACCTGCATCGTTTTAGAGAATTAGACAAAGAGGACAGAGTGTCTCACCACCACAGGCCAAAATGGAACGCGTTTATGCGATGGCAACATTTGTGTTACCTTTTGTCTTATTACATTTTGGGCACATTAGTCACTATAGAGAATAGTGTCTGTGAGCTTAGGTGCAATGTTCTGCGTGGTCAACCTGACTGGATTTGTGGTAAAAGCTGTTAATGCGGACAGCTCTTAAATCAGAATTGACCTTTAATGGAGGAGTTAACCTAACTCTACTCAGAGACAGGCTTATTGGCAGAAAAAAAAAAAAAAAACCTTGTTCAGACAAAGATTAGGCACTGATATATTCCTAACTCTTTGCTGTGCTGCAGAGGTGGTTTATTCACCTTGAAAATATGAGTTATCACAGGTCCATTTGCATTGCAGGATATTATAGTGCAGGACAGAACTGGACTAAAGAACCTGAGGTAATTAAATACCCACATTGAATATTTCATCCACACAATTAAAATTCCTTTGTTATTTATTCACCCTCATGTCATTTCAAGCTGTAATTGTTTTATAATTTTTTTGGGTTGAAAGAAAAGTACTGAAGACTCTTCTCTAAAGTTGAGAATCATGTTTAGTTCCATTAAAAGTTCCAGTCTCCACAACACTGTGTAGTTTCTGACTGATTGCTCCTCATACAGTGTGCAATAGTTTGTATAGGACACTTTTTTTTTTCTTAATAAAGTGCACATTAAGCCAGTAGTGTAATGTAATATATATATATTCATATATTTCTTCCTTTGTAAGTACTAGTGGATCTTTTAAAATCTTCAGTTCCCAATCCCATTTCTTCTCTTCATACAGGTCTTTTCCACGTAATGACAGTTTAAAGTGTCCACAGGCTTTCAAGCTCCACAAGTGCCAAAATATGTATTGGTGGATCCTGCCACACACTCATAGAGTTTTAATGTCCCTGTGCCCTTGAATACCAGGCTTATTTCCTGAAGGTGAATGATAGTATGACTGGCGCTGTGCTCGGATCTCTCTCACTGTGTGTGGCTGTGCGTGTCCAGCTGGAAATCCTCCGATTAGACAAATCAAACCTCACTGACAGTGAATAAATTCATGACAGTACATTGTTAAAGGTTTAAATACTCCCATTTGATTAGATGATTCATCCATTGAGCTAACAGGGCATAAAATAACTGTAATGTCAAGGCAGGGTCAGAGACAGTTTTCCGGAATTATAATTGTTTAATTCCTGCATCGGGTCAATTTGAGATTTTTTCAAAAAAGCAGAGGGGCTCTGGCATAAAGCGTCTGTTTCTAACACTTGGATTAAGGTATTATTCACAAACCATTGCATTGCTCGTGGCCTCATTAGTAGATCAGGTAAGGTGTCAAAGCTTGCCCTTTGCTTTGAATAACAGTTTGCTCCTGGGAGGCATTAACTCATTGCTCTGTGAAGTGTTGCACTCACAATAATTAAGAAAAGATCATTCAGTTTATATTAGATACATGATGAGTACCGTTCACTATTAGAAATATTGTCTTGCCTGATTAATTGTGATCACACCAAACTATTAATCAAATGAAGCAAAGAAATGTACTCTGCATAGATTCATGTCTGTAGATTACAGCCACGTATGCATCGACACGACCTCATTTCAGGGTTGGATTATTGTTAATTGTCCAATTTAACATGGTAGTGACACGTAAGAATGAACACGGTCACGTACACGCTTTTTATGTGTTCAGACAATATTAGAAATGTTTTTTTGATTCAGATGTTAACATATAGGTCTGAGGTAATGAAAAGAAACTCAGTGTACAGACAACATACATTCATTTATGCATTTTCTTTTTAAAAACCCAGAAAGATAGATAAAAGACCATTTCTTGTTCCAAATCTTGTTCTAGTCGGCTCAAGAGGGCACCTCTCTCTTTTGCACTTGTTACATTACTGTTGCTAAGCAACCATCTCCAAGAGAGCCACTGTTGCTAGACATGAATCCTATTAGTGTTTATATAGTGCTTTTTTTGAGATCAAGGTCATAAATAAGCATTTACATTACTGCATTTTTAAAGCATGAACAAAAGTTCTTGACAGGAGGGCCAAAACTAAAAGAGGAAATGTGTACAGAAGAAGTGCAAGCAGCAGAAACACACAGCTCAGTACTGTAGTCAACCTGTGTTCTTACAAGGTTCACATTTTAAAGTGCATTTAAAATAAAGTCAGGTGGTTTCAGATTGATTTTGATTTGGTAATAGAGTAACCCTTTACACTGAAAAGAACTGTCATGAAAAGAAGAATCAAAATGTTACAGTATTTATTTTTACACATAGAAGAGGTTACGCTACAATAAAAAACATACCGAGAGTTTCAGATATAAAACTAACTTCCCCAGTTTAAAATACAAATAAATATTTTCTACCCTTCTAAAATGTCCAGATTTGAAATTGAGAGAATTGTAACGTCACAATTCTCAAAACTCATGTCTCTCATGTCAATACTGCCATTAGATAAAGAGATATATTTTTAAATTATGAGTATGTACTAAGATTATAAGATCACCTCAGGAAACATTAATTAATTTAAAGAAATATTTTCAATTAACATGCAATATGCAATATTTCATTACAATATTTAGCAATATTTGTTAGTTATTAAAAATACAACTGTTCATTGTTCATGTTAGCTGAGCTCCATTAAATCATTTAATCAGATAAAACCTTTGATTTTAAGGATGTATTAACATGTAAAAAAACAAACAAAAAGAAAACAATTAACTTAGATTAATAGTTTGTCAACTAAACTAATTTTAACAAATGGAGCCTCACTGTAAATTGTTACCAGTAATATTCTTATTGTAACTTCGTAACTTAGTGTTTATTAAAATAAATGATGGTAAAAGAGAAAAGCTTTTGCATGTTTACATATGGAACCAAAATTGCTTGTGGGCAATAAAAAACTGGAAGGATGCTCCAAACAGATGTGTAGGGAGAGCTTGTGACCGGAATAGCTGTTGACGAAGTGCACATTGGTGCTTATTAGTTTTAGTTGATTTAAAATCCTAAGAGCAACTTTTTCATTCATATACAACTAGTTTTGTAGGTGTTTTTTTTTATGTAGATTGTTGCACCATTATTTGCTTAAACTTTTATGCTGATCTTGAATGATCATGACGTTAAATAAAATGTCTTTAAACGGTCTCTTCTTAACTAAATTGGCAGTTCTTGGCCATGTAGTATATCGAGTTTTCCAGCACTTTTTGTGGTATTACTAGCCAAATAGTTTTTTAAACAAAATTTATAAAACAAAAATATATTGAACTTGAATAAAAAAAGTTTGACGCATCCAAATGTGCTGTTGAAAAGTAATATTCAGTATGGCAGCATACTTACTGATGTCATATTAATTTATAGTGTGTACCTTTAATCTGAGGATTTCTACCGGGACACACGCAGCCACACACGGTATGGTGCTGCTTCAGATGGAGGATAAGCCGCATGTTCACGGGCACTGTGACATTTAAAGCTGCAGTATGAATCACTGAATGGACTTGAATCATGCTTTAGATCTGGAAAAAATCTTTTGCTTAGTTTACTACAGCAAAAAACAAGTGCAGAATATACTGGTTTTCTGTATGTGGTATCCAATATATTCATTGCTCAGAGATGCTTCACTTTCATCCCAAAATCATTCAGTCACATGTGCATGTTGTACAGATAAGACTAGCGATATCAATGTGGTGACCAAGTGCATTTTTTTTCCCCAGGTGAGGGATCTGAGCTCTAACCTTGCAGTCTACTAGATGAACTTCCCAGAGAGACTGAAAGTGGGGCAGTTGGCAGGAGTGAAAACCCAATTAGGCAAAAGTGACATGTTTCCACCACCCTCCCGCTGCATTGGAACGTTTTCATTCGGCTGTCTGGGCAAAGGTTGCTTATTTCCTGGGGGCAGATTCATCTTAAAAGCGATGCCAGTGGCTCCTGAAGACACTCTCTTTGAGTGTTGTGGAACTCACTTTATAACAGCCTGACTGTCAAACCATCTGTGGCCTGTGGGATATCTGTGGTTTTTTAAAACATGCTATTGCAAACAGCCATTTTATATTTACAATATGTGTCATTAAAGATAATACTCTAGATATTTATTAGCATTTAAGATTTTTCACAATGTTCATCCTAAGCTGGGTCATTCCTACCGAGCAGTACATTTTCACATCCTCATCATCTTTAAAGGTCCCATGACATGGACTATTTCCTTTTCTTTAAATGCTTTTTAATGTTTCCTTAGGTGTAATTATATTGTTAGTATGATTTTCACATTTAAAATTTAGAGATAAAAAGCATTTTTAGATCCTGATATTAGCCCTCTGGCTTGAATGCTCTATTTGAAGGGGCGTGTCTGTTGTGAGACTCCGAGCAAACGACAACTGTTGGGATTGGTTGACATCTTTGCATTCAAAATGCGTATTACATGTGGAACCCCTCTCAAATATATATATATATATATATATATATATATATATTTACTATTATAGCTGTCGAGATTAACGAATCGTGGATTTGTTGATTATATAATTATTTTTTGATCTTTTCCCATCACATGAAAGGCTGCAGTGATGCTACTCAGAGAAACAACGTGAAGTTGATCGTTTAGTCACTGGCTTGATTCACTGACGCATAAACAGTATTAAACGATTTAGAAAGAAAGTCTGTGTGAACTTGAATGATTAGCTACACATCAGAAATCACTGATCACAGATCAGGCATTAATCAACACTGTTACTCACTGTTTGTGCCGGTGCTGTCGAATCCATATCATAAAAGTCTGTTTGAAACGCCTGTCCTGACATTGCGACTGAATTATATGTAAATATTTGGGCGGGCAAAGCAGAGAAAGGGGAGGTAACAATTCTCCTTACAACGTCACAACGAGGAGATTCAAGATCAGACCAGTTAAGCTTCCATTTTCTCAAAGGCAGAGAAAGATAGCAAAATCTCGATTTACACCGATTAAAATTTCTAGAAACTTGGGGACAAAATACAGGCTAGGGGAACTCATATTAATGTTAAAAAACCTCAGAAAGTGAAATTTTCATGTCATAGGACCTTTAATATATCAGGTAAAACATTTATCTTATTTTTAAAGAAATCATATTATTTAATTTTATTTTGTCACTGTATTATTGCAAGTCAGTATATGATTCTATTTAACTTATACAACTGTATTCATTAATTTCTCTTTATCAAATGTATTCAATATGTTCCCTTTTCCAGTTTTAAATTACACTTTCCAGGGATATGGTGATGGGAAAAATATTAGAGGGGAGGAAAAGTTCTATTTCATTGCTTTTGGTTTAATTACAAAACTTTTGCGTTCCATTAAAAAAGTTTGAATTGTCTTGCAAAAGTTTTGTGCTTTCTGAGCAAATGCAAAATTGGTTATGGAAAAAATATTAAGTGGGAGGAAATAATGTATTTCAATGGTTTTACATTAATTGGGTAGTAATTTTAGTATTTTTTACACCCCCCCCCCCCATTAAACTTTCTAGCAAAAGTTTTGAAAGCAAATGCTAAATTTCTCAGGGGAACCCAGACAAAATTCAGCTGACACTCTTACATAGGCTAACTCTTCATCACTGATTGAGTGACTATAGCCAACTTTAGATCATTTTATTTCTGTCCAGTTTTTTTGGCCTTGTATAATAATTAAGTTATAATAAATAAAGCATATGCCTAATCCTCTTAAGAGCATATTTTTCAATGTCTGGTCCTTTTGTAGAAATGTTTAAATAAAGTGGGTATGGATCAGGATGTTGCTCCAAACTGGATGAAAGTGCCATGAGGAAACTAGTCAGAGTGGCGACCAAGAGCTTACAGCAACTCTGAAGCAGTTGCAGGAATTTATAACAGAGCGGTCATTGTGTGCATGTGACAATAATATCACAAGTTCTCCACAAATGTGGCTTGTATGGAAGGGTTGCAGGAAAAAAGCCACTCCTCAATAAAGGCCACATGCAGTCACCACTGAGCTTTGCCAAAACGCACACTAAAAATTCTGAGGCAAATGAGACTATAATTGAATTATCTGGCCTCAATACCAGACGATATGTCTGGCAAAAATCCAATACAGCTCACCTTCCAATTAACAGCATTCTTACATTAAAACATGGAGTTGAGTCCAATTTTTGAGGAAAATCTGCTGACCTCTGCCAGTTGTAAATTTGGAAGAGGGTTTATCCTCCAACATGACAATGACCCAAAGCACACAGCAAATCTGACCACACAGTGGTTGAAGGAGAAAAAAGGTGAATGTCCTTTGCATGGCCTTGTCGGAGCCCAGACATAAACCCCATTGAAAATCTGTGGAATGACTTGAAGACTGCAGTCCATAAACTCAAATATAGCAAAGTTAGTAGAAACATATCCCACAGACTAAAAAGGCTGTAATTAAAGCTAAAGGTGGTTCAACAAAATACTGACTCAAAGCGGTGATCCTTTTTCCAACTCAGTGATTGTTTAATATTATTATTATTTTCTGGCATGTTGGTGTTATGCCTTTCACTTAGATGTTAGAAGTTGCAAAAAAGTAAATCAGCTGAATAAAACTTCATTTCAGGCTGCTAACCAACAAAATATGATTTTTTTTTTAAAGGGGATAGATTATTTTCTATACCCACTATAAAGGATTGGTTCACTAGTGACAAGATGGGCTTTTAATAAAGTTTAGTTGTCTATGCAGTAATGGCACTCCCCCCCCCCCTTTTTTTTAAAATGAGTGCTAAATAACTAGAGTAAAAAGTAGAACGGAAGGTGTTCCTTCCAGTAAAAAAAAAAAAAAAAAAAAAAACCTGGATTTCACATTCAATCATATGTTGAAGTCAAATATGCATTGCATTTATCAGATGGTTTATCCAAAGCGACTTACAGTGCATTCAGGCTATACATTATTTTACCATTATGTGTGTTCCCTGGGAATTGAACCCACAACCTTTTGTGCTTCTAATGTAATGCTCTACAATGCAATACTCACAGTGTAAATGTTTAAAACTCATGTTGCTCACAGCAGAAATGGGGAAAAAAATAAATAATATATATCAGCAAGGCATATCAACCTTCCCTGGAAAGTTCCCTCACAGATAACAAGTACACAAACAACTGTTCACTTAACACACTAAATTTAGCAGAAACAAAGCAACTTACAGTGCATTCAGGATATATATATTTTTTTATTAGTATGTGTGATCCCTGGGAATCGAACCCACAACATTTTGCACTGATAGAGCAATGCTCTACCACTGAGCCACAGGAACACATACTATCATCCACAATACACATACACAATCTAAAGCTGGTTGAAAATCTGTGAAACTATTCATTTTTTAACAGTTGAGTTCAATAGGTGCTGCATGCCAGGAATGACACTGACCAGCAAGTTTTTTGAAAATTTGAAATAGCAAATTTAGACTGCGTCACCAACTATATCAACAACCTGTCTCTCTTGATTCAGATCACACTCTGGTCAAACCCTGCAGTACGGTTCTGATGTGCGCTCTATGTTGCCAGTAAGCATTATGGATCCAGCATTTCCTGGGCAGTCGATGTTGATGTCTGCGTGCAGTGAGCTAGCGCTTCTCTACAGAGACACCATATGAAAATGACCAGGATCAGCACATCTGGCAGGGCTGCGCCTTTCCCTCCGTTTAATATGCGCAGGAACCCGCATGGATTGGGTGTAAAAACTGGAATGAATAATTGATGCGGCGTGGTGCCACAAAGCACTTTCTTTCAGCTAATTGGATTTAAAGAGAGAGGGATAAAATATTATCATTCAGCCTGTGTGTGCTGAAATGGTCAGAGAGGTAGAGAATAATAGCATCTGCACCCTGCTCATTAATCCAGGTTGCCAACTTGTTAGAGGCTGAGTATCTGATGTTTTAAGAAGCACTGGCACGGTACAATCTAGCATAGATATGAAACGCTGATGATTCTCTCGCGGCTGACCTCCTTTTATATTTAGCTGCATCTAATTTGCTCAAATTTATGACTAATGCTGCATCTGCATCTCCCAGCGATATGTGTCACTCTTTGCAACTGTCGATGAGCAATGATCTTCAAAAAAACGAACACAGAGGACAAAGCTCTCAGATGTAATGCTTGGGAATTAAGTTTGCTACAAAAATCAGCCTAAAGATGAGCACATATCTGCATTTTGTGTGGACTGTTTGGCTAGAGTGGTGCAGTCTGGGTAAAATAATAAGACGTACAAAACAGAGGGATGGAAGTAGGTGGAGAAAGAGAGAGAGAGAGACGGAGCCAGGAGAGTGTCAGAGAAAGCCAAAATGATAGGAGAAACTCTGAAATGCAGCCCAACGGGCATCTTGTTTCGCTATACGTCGAGGAAATAAACAGGAGAGCATACATTGTGAGCTCTGCTGGGCTGTGAAAATAAAATCCCGGTGGACAGGAGAGAACAACTTGCAGCATGCTCTTGTGAAAGGTTTCTTCAACATAACTGGCAGGCAGAAGCATTCCATCTGCTGGCTAATAAAAAAGTAAGGGAGAATAAGAATGGGATAATAGAGAGAGAGACCACACTAATAGCACAGTGTAACATCACCAAGCAATTTTAGTTCAGCAACTGTAAAACCTGTATAGATTGTGGCGGTCCATCAGCAGATTCAAAATGGAACAATAAGTGATCAAATGAACTGGTGTTTTCATCTGTTAATTTACTAATGTGAACAACTCTGATGCATGAAATGCTTAGAAATTTGTAATCAATCTGATTAGTAAACTGACGAATCAGAACGGGTATTCATATGATGATCAGAAATGTTGGTGGTCTGAAAGATTATACTGCAATGTGAATTATCTCTCTCTCTCTATCTCTCTCTCTCTCTCTCTCTCTCTCTCTCTATATATATATATATATATATATAGTACAGACCAAAAGTTTGGACACACCTTCTCATTCAAAGAGTTTTCTTTATTTTCATGACTATGAAAATGGTAGAGTCACACTGAAGGCATCAAGGGCTATTTGACCAAGAAGGAGAGTGATGGGATGCTGCGCCAGATGACCTGGCCTCCACAGTCACCGGACCTGAACCCAATCCAGATGGTTTAGGGGTAAGCTGTACCGCAGACTGAAGGCAAAAGGGCCAACAAGTGCTAAGCATCTCTCGGGGAACTTCTTCAAGACTGTTGGAAGACCATTTCAGGTGACTACCTCTTGAAGCTCATCAGGAGAATTCCAAGAGTGTGCAAAGCAGTAATCAAAGCAAAAGGTGGCTACTTTGAAGAACCTACAATATGACATATTTTCAGTTATTTCACACTTTTTTGTTATGTATATAATTCCATATATAATTCCACATGTGTTAATTCATTTTTCTGATGCCTTCAGTGTGAATCTACAATTTTCATAGTCATGAAAATGAAAAAAACTCTTTGAATGAGAAAGTGTGTCCAAACTTTTGGTCTGTACTGTATATATATATATATATATATATATATATATATATATATATATATATATATATATATATATATATAGTGAGACATATCAGCCTTCACTGGAAAATTGCCTCACAGTGTTTTTAAGAGAGATATAAAGAGATATAAAACTTAATAAAAGGGCATGCAGCATGCAGGGGCCACAGAATCAACATAAAAAATCTGTTTGAACTTTCTGAACCATTAGTAAGAGAGCTAAAGAAAAATGGCCATGAAGCTCTTTAAAGCCACACTTTTCAAGTCACCCTAACTCTATACTACCAAAAAGAAATTGAAAGGCAACACTTTTCCATATTTATGAGAGGGAACGAGTGTGACTTTCTTGACCCTAATTCTTGTTTCCTTTGGATTACAAAGCAAGGATGACTAGCAACGTTTTATCTCAGGTGCAGCTGAGTGGCAACCATGAGAGAGCACATTCTCTCAAAGACTGACAGATTTCAAAGAGTTTACCAGTCACCTGCAGGCACTGGGAATCACAATGAGAAGCTGGATGTCTCTTAAGATGTTATATATATATAGAAAGCTATCTAGAAAGGAAAGGGAGCACAAAACAGCACACAGAGAAAGAAAATCATGACTGAATTACAGAAAGAAACCTACTGGGTGAAAATCTGATGTAAACATGTACAGGTCACATTTAAGAAAATCTAACTTGTTTTGAAATGTGACAACGTTTCCACAATATTAAAAATATAGCATTCATTATATAATCATATAACATATATAGTCTATATTTTGCATTACTATAACAATAATACGATTTGGGGGGCAAAACCAACATACCTCCCATAAAATATTGCTATGCAAAGAATTTGAATGGTCCCTAAATAAACAATTAATAAATATACATAGGTCTCATTTCTGAAATATGACCTGGATGTGTTATTGACAGGTTTTTAGCCTGCCACTGCTAAAACAAAATAACACTTCAAACTGGTTTCTTGTAAGATGAATTACAACCTAAGAGAAATCTTTTAAGATGACAGATGTCAGTTGACATCCAGAATGATTGTTATTATGGGTTCTTATAGATGTTTGTCCAGGAAATGACATCTGACCACATTGACTGTTCTTCATGCTTTTAAACATCTGGATATTTGTGTCTCCATGGACTTTTAATAAAAGTCTTGCATCATTTCAAGTAGCATATGCTGCACTTAAATTCACTTAAATATAAATGTAATATCATTAATATCCTCTGAACATCTGAGTGCATCCTTTTCAGGTTTGTGATATTTTTAGTCCTTGGCAGGAGCAGGTATCACAGTCAGGAAAAGTGAGTGTGCTTCCTTCACTGAGATATACTGTATGGGGGGTGTTTGAGTCCGGGGGTGATTATTTGTCACACGTAAAACACAGGGAGTATTTATCTTTCAAAAGGTTTAATTCTGTTTCTTCCACTGCAGGCCTGATAGAAAAATGGCCATAATAAACATGAGTGCTTGCTGTTGAAACTTTCTGCCTCTCGTTATCTTTTTATTAGCCATCTGTGAAGTACCAAAGATAAAATTCTAGAATCACAGGCCGTGTTTTTCCTCACACCAGGGTTAAAACAGGCGGTATGCTTCATTGATTGAGATATAATTAAACCAAAAGTTGGTGTGGGGGGGATCAATGCGGCTTTCACTCGCTGATGGCAACGAAGTCCACAGCAAATCAACACTGCAGCGTTTCTTGAAGTAGCTTCAGCCTCATTAAACACACATTAGAAATCATCTCGCATTATAATGCATTTTAAACCAGCTGATTCAAGTCAAAAAATAAAACCAATCACCTCTAAACAGCTGAGACGTCCAGACCAAACCCCCCTTGCAAACATATGATTTTCTTCTTCTTCTTCTTCTTCTTATTTTTTTAAGAGGTTATTTAATGCTTGTGTAAAAATTTAATTTCACAGGGGCAGCCATTGACATTGAAAAACATTTACAAAAATGAACGTTCCAAACACATTTATTGGGCCGATAACATTAATCAAACACAGTGTATGACCATTGTAAACAATGAAACAGAAAAAAAAAGGCATCAGCTCTGCTCCAGAAAGTGCGCCAAGCATAAAATATTAAACTTTTTTTTTATTTATTTTCCCTCTATTCTTTTTTTTATGTTTATTTGTATCTTTACATATTCATTTTTAGCATGAATAATTATATTTACAAGGCCAAGACACCCCCCCGACACAGACAACATCACATCATATCAGTCTTTATGATGGTTTTTGTCTTGACGATAAACCTGCAAGGCTGCCTCTCCCTCCTCTCCACAGCGTGAGCGAGAATAAAGATTGAGAATTCAGTTATGATTCAAGGATGTTTCTGCATTGGTAGGGTGGTTCAATTTCCTGTCCCTTTTCCCAGTTTGGTAGCAAGTTGTCCATATGTACAAAGGCTAAAAACATTCAGTTCCATTTGTGAAGAGCCTATGGAATAAATGTTATAGATATTTTTTTTTCTCTCCCAAAAAAGGTATCAAAACGTGTGTAGTTATAACTGTATGTCACTAGTTTTGATTGGATGTATGAAATTGGATTACTTTGCCAAGAGTGCAAAGTCTCTTCTGGCTGGGGTTTGTTTTCTTTTTTTTCTTTTTTTCTTAACAACGTCATGATTTTATCTGGCAGGACATATGTCAGTCTTCATTCTGCACTTATGCATGAGCCCTTTTCTTCATTCTTTTTCATGTTAGTGTTCTTGGGCTGGTCCACATCCTGGCTCTATTTCAGCAGCCATTCGTTCACTGTAAAGGGAAAAAAATACAATATTATGCTGTTGCTTATCATAATACGTCACGCTACTTTTACTGACATCACAGATTGTTCGCATACTATATAAAATGTCCCGATATTATGTCAAAATAACTTTTCTCAACAATGGGAAATATAAAGTGTTAGATCAACCAGTAATCAACCAGCTCTCTAAAACAGATCTCACAAACATTCAGTTATTAAACACATATAGATCGAGCACAACACAACGAACCTGGTCATTTATAACAGTGGACACAAAGAACAACAAGAAAACCAACAAGGTCAACAGTTAAGAAGAAGAGGCATAAAGTTGTGTGATGGAATGGTAGCGAGGCAAAACTGAGAAAGAGGTAGAAGAGGCCAAGGATGTTTGGACAATGTTTTCAATCATGAACTTACAATGGAATACGGAGGTCAAGAGGTACAGCCAAATGTTGGGAGAAAAACGGTGTCCTCAATCTTTCAAATGTGTGTAGACACACCATCAAAGTCAGTAAATGCAGTATACTTTATGGAGACTACTGTAACACACAAACATGCAATGTATACATATATACAGTCTGTGTGTGTCTACACAAACACACATGCATAACAAGTGTCTTTTGCTTTATATCACCATGATGTCCTACTATAAATTGTTGTCAGACCACCAATAAAAGAGTAAGTCTCTTGCAATATTGCAATCAGTATCACATACAGTAATGTGTAAATCTGTTCTGCTGAAATTGACATACAGTCAATCATTGTGATGCTACCGACAACATGGCTAAGCATTTGACAATCTTGTGTCTTGTTAGGGACTTGTCATTCTGATGGCGGTGATGTGTCCATTGACATTAATGCTTCTGAGAGGTGAAATAAAAATGATCCATTGTGTGGTGCTCTCTGCCCAAATTGTTGAACTTAATGGTTTGCAGATGTTAAGCATTATTTGAGAAATGTACCAAAGCGACTAAGAAAAACTCGAACAGCACCTGACTGTTGCGTTTAAATTCAGTATGAGTTTTTATGAGTTTGAAGTGCTTAATACAAAGCATGTCTCATAATTTGGACAATTTGGATTGTGCAGTTTTCTCTTAGCAGTTTACTCTGATGCAATTGTAAACTAGCACTATATACACTAATATACTGTGTTTGAAAATCATCAATACTGGACTCTTTTTTTCTTTTTCTAGCTCTAGCTGCTGTTACAAAAGACTCTGTAACATTATGTTCATGTTCATTGTGCAGTTTCCCAGAATTACATTTTTCTCTTGCACTCAATATCACTACCTCAAGCTAGAATTTAACATTCAATTAGCCTGCAGACAACTCGCTGTGCTAGCTACAAAAGAATGTGTCTCCTTGGTTAAGATACATGACCCCAGTTGCTTAACCAACACTAATTAAATGCTTCTATCTGCTCCTTCTCCTCCAAGATATTTACATCTTTTAACAGCGCAAATGTAATAAAAGGAAGGAACCTTTTCGGTGGCGCTCATTTACCCACTGGGGTGGTAAATCCAACATCTCAAACAAGTGCGGCACGACTCTGATTCATCACTTCACTGCTGTATCAAGGGTACAAGCAAATTCTCCATAATGAAATTGTGCGATATGCCGTATTTTCCTTGTTCATGATGCTTTAATGCTGAAACAATTTACAACAATATCTCATGCATTCTGGTAGAAGCACATACACATCTTAAGATGCCTATGGCTGCTGGGCTGCTGAGACTCCTAAACCTCTTAAACAAGCTTAGTCAATAAATGATGCATGGTCAAGAGGAGATTACCAGTTATTATGCAAAACACTTTTAACAGGATGATGGAATAACCAGCGAGTTTATTTTATACATTAAATCGCTTCTTTGTATACATGACACATTTAAGGAAACGGGTAATTATACGGTTGTTTTGAGAATAAAGATTTGCTCATGAACTACTGCATAATTCATTTCACTCATCTAATATTTACAAATTGCTTGTGTGTGTGTGTTTGTGTGTGTGTGTATGCATGTGCTTGTACTTTTGCATGTTGTATAACAGTACAACATCACATATTAGAAATCTACCTAGCCAGCCTACTAACGGTCATGGAGCCTCATAAATGTTTTATGAAGGTGTTCTAAGCTATTGACTTTACACATTGCCAAACACTTCAAAATGTCAAACATGTGTAACGTGAGGCGAATAAAGTAAAAGTTTATTATTACAAATGCACATTTGCAATATTTCCCCGGAAACTAAACTGTAACTTCTACTCAGTAACTTCAGCGAACCTGTTCATTATGACCAACAATGACATTCTGTCTTGAGGTCAGAGTTGTTTTGGAGAAATAAATGATGAAAGCTGTTGAAACACTTCATGGGGTGGTTTAGTCTCTAATTCAAAGGGGGTTGAGAGATCACAAGAAGAAGCACTGACCTCGGTACTGCAACTTCTGTGCCCTGTTGTTGGGGCAGTCCTTGCCCTGCATGCTGAAGTTGATGTTGGTGCGGATACAGCGGTTGTTCAGAGGCTGTACCGGGCGCACGTTGTCACTCATGCTGAGGAATATCTGCGAGGGCTGGTTCTGACTTAGCAGTCGCATGGAGTGCATCTGTAAGGAAGACACCAGATGGAGCAGACGTTTTTTATCGACCCTCTGATGGCAGGTCAGGCAATTATTGCACAGTCAATCCAATCCTAACAGTCCCGCATCAGAAAGCGTCTGGGGAGCTACGTGAGACTGTCATTCAAGAACAGATCTTATTACATGTCATCAAAACAGTGTATCTGCAGGGTCAAAAGTGACACATTCTGCCTCTAAGAAGCATGCTGTTAGCTGAATCCATAAAAATTGATTCTTGGATAGGGTAAATAACGCTGAAAGACTTACTAGATTATTCTATTTGTTTGTTTACTTGCTGTTCTGACGTTCTGACAACATGCAATAACTCAACTAATGCATCTTGATGCAGCTTTTCTATTATTTTATTGTCTGGTCTCAGTTCCTCCCTTCCCAGCATGCACTTGCCGTGAATAATTAATATGGTTGCATTGTGTGACTGTTTGCCAGCTTTATTTTCTCTGTTGTTGTCTAATGATGTCTGGTCGAGTTTGTTCATTCACTTAAAATGATCAGGTACTCTTGTCACGTTTCATGCCATCTTCAAGTCTCTGTGGCATTATTTCCTTTGTTCTGTAGTAGTAGATCGATAGTCGTAGAATTTTAAGTTCTTTAAACGTCATTACTTTATACTACTACCAAAAAAATTACATAATCTAAATAGGGAACTGTTGCAATGATGGCAGCGTAAAATTTTAAGCTCAGTCAAGTAGTTTACATGAAATCATTTTGTAAATGAATTTAACAAAAACTTCCTGAAAACATAGCACATAAAACTCATCGATTTTAAACAATGAACTTTGTTTTACCTGCATCTTTGTGACGTAAATTGGCTTGTTCATCAGAATCCACGTCGCGGTCTCGTAGCACGGTGGGATGGTCATAGACCCTTCATAGGTGATAAAACTTGCCGTCTCTGGATAAACCTCCTCAATGTTTAGCCCAGAGAGCAGGTATGCATCATCTACACAAAATAAAGGAAAAAAGATACAAATGTTGTTGCTTATCAATTAAAACCAATCTAGAGAGCCAATTCACAAACTTGAATGTCATTTTAGAAATCAAAATAGTGAACTTTCTGGCCAAGTCTTCATCCAAAGTCAAAACTCAATATATAAGTAACAATGGAATGTCTTGAAAGGATGTCCAAACAACAAAAGCAAAATAAAAAGCAACAATTCTTTATCTTGCTAGTTCTTTTCAGTATTTATGCATTGCCTTTGATTTGTTGGACAAGGGGTGACAGCACATGTTATTTTGACTTCACAATAGCAGGCCGACATGAGATAATGCTGCTCCGAATTTATGAGGAACAGCAATATTGAACCCACCTTCCACTGACAACAGACAAGTAATAGGTTCCGACTCACGCCAGCCAGGGGAAATAGTTCGTTATTCTCCCTCTATCCCATTGATTACCACTCTATCTCTATTTCCCCACATGCTTGCCATTCCACTGGCAGCATCGCGCAGAACTTTGATAGCCTTTGTGGCATAAATAATTCCTTTTGGCTGTGGAGGAGGGGGATACGTTTGAAAAATACATGCACTAATTCCACTGCTGCTACAGCTAGGGCTGGTAGTAGTGCATTTCCAAAGACTCAAGCGAGAACAGATCGAGCCGGAGGCCGGAGGGGCAGGTTGTGTGTGTATGTGTGTGGTGGGGGTAACTTTCTGACATGCACCAGTCACCTGGGATCAGAACATTTTATCTATTCATCCGCTCTTTCTCCACCCCTATTAATTCAATTATGAAGGCCTTTATTCAAAAGTCCCTCTGGTGAGTTAAAGGATAATGCGACGGAACATTTCCACTACACTGCATGTCAGCTTCGGCCATGAAATATTCCCAAACTAGATAGTGGTCTGAGTTCTCAAGGCTGAATACATTTGCTTCTTGACACCTTTGACTTTACTTAGACAAGTCTTGTGCCTTCAAACTGCTGCTGTTAATTAATAAATAGCATGAAGGGTTGGCATGCATTGCAGAATTAGTGTGTAACACAACACAGTCCATTACAAAACAGCCTTTCAGAAGGGTTCCTCTGGACATTATTTCACAATGTGCTGCAGCTGAAGAGCATAAAACTGATAACACATATTGTTTGGACCAGTTGGATCTTTCCACTGCATGGCTGCCCACACTGGGTGTGTGTTCACGGTGTGTGTGTTCACTTTGGATGGGTTAAATGCAGAGCACAAATTCTGAGTATGGGTCACCATACTTGGCTGAATGTCACGTCGTTTTGAATAAATGCAGAAAATAAGCTCTGTGACCAACAAGCTTCATTATTCTTACATTTTTTGTTTATCTTCCCAAATGATTTTTGATGTATTTTGAAGCCTTAATACAATCTTCAGAAGTAAAAAGCTTAAGTTAGAAGTAATGTAAAGTCTGGCAGGTTCTCTGTGAGTGGGCGTGGTTTCAGTGCTGACAGCAGACACGCCCCCAGCCATTGAGAATACTTTTTTTTTTGATACATTATTTTATTTACTTGTTTTTTTAATCACTAAAATTTTGACTCAGAACACATTTAATATTGCTTTAAAGGACTCTGGAAATTATGCTTTTATTCTTATTTCTCATGTTCATAAAGGCAGCAAAAGGGTTTTTTTTTGTGGGCGTGTGTGTCTGAATTTGATTTTGCCAAAAAAAAGAATGTATTTTAATATTTTAAAATGTATAGTCACTGTTTTTTTTTTTTTTGTTTTTTTTTTTTGCTTTTTTTTTTCAAATAAATGCAGGCTTACAGACTCCAAACCTTTGAATGATATTCTGTGTGGTTGAAAATCTGAATATAATCAGATCTGATTTCAAGTAACGATTTGACATATGTAACCTCTTACTGCACAATATTGTGTCTGCACAATATCAATGCATAACATCCCTCCATCATTTATTTTCTCATGCGCCTCATGAGTCAGCATCACCTTGAGATGTCATGATAAACATAAGCAGAGCAAAATCTCCAGTTTTCCTTACCGACAGCTACCCTCAAATCTCACGGTGATGCTTATATCATGATGAAGATACACCTGATATTGACTATACTGTCTGAACAAACTGATATAATTTAAACACTTGCAAAATGTCAGTACTATCGATAGCATTTGAAAACAGAATAGGATTTTGTGTCAAATGGTCAACAATACCATATTTTTTCCACTTACTCTTATATGTTATTCTTGTGATGGTGTCTCTGTTCAACATCCGATTCAGAAATGAATTTGAAGTCTCGGATATCTGAAATGGAACAGATGTGATGGGAGGAAAGGCAGAACAGTGAAAATGGATGAGAAGGACAGAGTGATAAGACAGGAGGGGGAAAAAGAGAAAAGAGGAGTAGTGAGGGAGAAAGAGGGTTGAGGGGAAAATAAAAAGAAGCAGATTATTAGTGACAACTTTATTTCTAAAAGACAGACAAATATATCTGACAAAAAAGAGAAAAGAACCTAACCAACATCTCGGGAAGTGAATCTCCCAGTAATTGCAGTAATATAGTAAAAGAGGTGCTAGCGTCACATCTTTTGCAATTTACTTGATCCATTAAGGTGCTGAAACGGTTTTTAATGCACTCAAATGCATCAGGATGAACCTGAACCGTGTTCTGTAATTAAATGACACCTGATAGAATCACTTATGACACACTGACATGTTTGCCATGAAAAGTTCTTCAGAAATTGTGGCTGCTTTTAGCAAGTAAAAGAGCATGAATGGAGCCAACAAGACACAGTTACTGTGCTTTTCTTTGACTCCACTTTACTTGCTAATTTGAGACACTTTCAGTCCGAACGATAAAAAAAAAAAAAAAAGCCTTATGACTACACTACAAATCACTTCACTTTTGACCTCCTCATTGAGTGAACAGTGAGGTCTGAGGCTTAAAAGTTTTATTCGCATCATTTCGAGACTTTCTTTGATATAACCTGAGGCTACAGCTAGCCATTATCTCTTCCAAGAAATAATTAGGGTTGACTACACGGTGTGTGAAAAAAGAATAGCATTTACTCTCCCTCGCTATCAATGTATTAAGAAGACTGCCTTTGCTAGTAACTTTATTTATACAAGTATCACAAACAAAATGGCTGGCTTCTCTTCAGCCGCCTCCATTTTGTGCCTGTCCCTCCATTGATGGTGTTGATTTTTTTTTTTTTTTTTTTGTATTCATACTATTTAAACTCAGATGGGAGTCCCTCCTGGAGGTCTGATGCCATAACAGGGAACACAGCATGGGGTTCCTCAGAAAATGCCTTTGGGTGACTCATGTCACAGAGAAGAAAAGTGCAGGAAAATAGGAGAAGTCGCAATGTTCTCAGTCAGATCCCTGCAGGGGAGGGCAGTGACCGCAGCATAGTGTAACTGAATAGCACCAAACACAGCTCTTGTATTATAAAATGAGTCAGTGAGAAATTAACCTGAAAATAGAATAATATAGAGCCAAAAAAATAGGCTCTTGAGAGAAATGACTCTATAATCATACAGAAAATGATTTAGTTTTTTTTCAAATGTTGTCAAAAATATCCCTACAAAAATACCATAGTAATCATAATTTCTGCCAAAATACCATAGTTAAATAGTTAACAACAACAACATCAATAATAAATGACATTTATTTAATAATGAAGAAAATCAAGAATGGTTCTGCTACCGTAGCTTCATATAGTGGGTATATAAAAAGAATCAAACCCCTTAAAAAAAAAAAAAAAAAAACATAAATAATCACATTTTGTTGCATTGTAGCCTGAAATTAAGACAGACACAGTTTTTATCCAGCTGTTTATTCATTGCGACTTGTAACATGCAGGTAAAATATCTAAACTAAAAATAATCTATCTCAGATCACCAGATAATTTTTTTTTTTTTTTTTTTGTGATATTACCGTTCAACTTCATGTGTGTGTTTTTGTGACAAAACATGGCCTGTTTCAAGTAAGGAGGTTCAACCAACTCTGTTAAAACTTGAACTCTGAGCTGACCTACCCTGAGATGGTTTTCTGAATTTAGTGTGTGCACTAAGACTATGAAAAGCCATGATCAATGGAGCTCCAAAATTATTATTCACCATGGCAACAGCACCTGACAAAAAGATGTCTGCATACTTCTGAGTCGTAACTTTAATTCTTAATCACTGTTATAATATCAAAGTTAAAAAGTGTCAGAACAATAAATTATTGAAATAATATTAATTTAACATTTTTTAAGTATATATAAAAAAGAATTCAATCAAGGTAAAGCTTAAAGCATAAAAGGTTCATGAGTGCAGGCTACATGACTTTACAGGCATTTGGCATATTAAATATCATTCAGTCTCAATTTCAGTTTGCAGCAGCTTTTTCCACATAGTTTAATGCTCTTTTCAGATAATTAAATGTTCTCTTATCCAAACTGTTGCATTTCTTTAATTACAGTAATGAAATTAACATTTGACTTGACTCATCTTACTGCAAGAAGGCTTGCAAAAGTAATGCGGAACAGATGAAGGGGAAAAAGAATAACTGTTGCTTTTGTATTTGTAAGATATAAAGAGTGAGCAAATAAATGTAACATTGATAGTGATTACGGCATTTATCTCAAACTACCTTTTCATCTAGCATCCTTCCATTCCATTGAGTAATCAGCTTAATTTTAGATGATGGTTTGTGCTCAGAAAACACAAACATTATAAGAAAGACCGTGAGAGCAAGACACACTTTCCTTACTGCTCTGCACACAGCGGCCTTACTAATGGTCTGCACAGGTCCAAAAACCTGAACCTGATGAGGCCCGTAAATGTGCTACACTGAACCAAACCGAACACGTCCATTATTTTGAAAGTTGGACCCGGGCCCGTGCAGAACCGAGAAATGTAAAAAATGTACTATCCGGAACCAATGCGGACCGTCAATTATTTGAAAGCTGGACCCAAACCCGGCCGGGAAGACACAGACCCGCCTGGACCCGATCGGCACATATTCCACAGCAAATTGCTATTATCAAGTCGATAAACAAGTTTAACTAACTTTATGTCTTACCTAATGTAAGAAGCCTTCTCCCTTGTACCTGACTGTGATGCACACAATCCTCCTCGCCAAGAATGTTCCATCCATGTTATTTCTCTCTTGCCAATTGAAATGCTTAATCCACTCATTATTCCATCTTCAAAAGTCCAATTGCTTTCATGGTGACGGATGACAAATGCAATTTTGCAGTTTTGCTTTTTTTGAATCATCAGCGGCAAATTCTTTAAATATACTCCAGGATATTGGTTTGTTTGAACTCAGAGGGAGTGTCAGCCACATTAAAAAAAGTTAACAGCTTAAGTCATTAGTGGATTAATGCGTATTGGAGACGCTAACCGTTTCAAACGATTTGGTGAACTGGTTCAAGAAGATCCGGTTACATTGAGTGATTCGTTCGCGAACCAGATATCACTACACTGCAGTGTTTTAAACTCTCTCTCACAACAGAAAGTTTTATGCCTGAAAATGAAATGAAAAACTGAATGAAAAATATACTTCTATACTTCATACTGCTGTATGTTTGAGTATTTCCCACATTTGCAGTATGTCCACATAGTAGCTAGTAACACCAGAAAATAGGGCTGCACAATAAATCGCAAGTTTATTTTTATATATTTAATGTGCATCTTGTCAGTAAAGTTGGTTCTGTAATCAGCGGTAAATAGAGCAGCATTAATTAGACAGCCGTTGTTGCACATGTTCTGTCAGTGAACAATGGCTCTGAACAAATGCTCCATGTGAAATCACGCATGTGTAGAGATTTACCGCTGATTACATAACCGGCTTTACTGATAAGATGGCATTACATATCACATGTGATTTATCGTGCAGCCCTACCAGCAAAACAAACTAAAATATGGTATGTCAATACTATTATATCAACTTGTCAGCCTTTCTTCGATAGATAGAGCTGATAGTTTGAATGTATTCTCAAATCATTTTCGAATGCTATATTTGTCAAATCCACAAAACATATTTGACAAGACATTTTTTTTTTGCTTAGTTGTATGTAAAATATATATAAATGAACATTCACCAAAATATTGTTAATGTATGGTTTGAGCACAGACTTCTAACTGTGGTATATGGAAAATGTCCAAATTGGGTTTTGATGCCCACACTGTATATTACTGAGCATGAATTAGGCATCTTCCATATGGACAGACAAAAGAGGTGACTCATGTCACAAGGGCAAAGAGGACTAAGCCTGCGAATGACACTGGATGGGTTAATTATCTTAACTTCAACTCTTGTCCTGAGGGAATCTCTGCAGCCATGTCTACTCAAAGTCCTTTAATAAAGCAGGGGGAAGTTATTTTATAACCTTGTCCTTCCAGAATGACTTAAAGATGCAAACTTAGTTTGCCTGTTGTCATCTAATTGCATGACTAATTGTTTCAGGATCCTTCTCTATTCATCCATCCCTCCCATCCAGAGAATGAATGTACAAATTCATATTGAGAAATAAATGCTTTACTCTTGAACACCATCCATCAAAGAACTCTTAAAAGTGCATTTGTGTGCATATATAACACACACACACACGCATGCACGCACACACACACACGCAAACACACACAAACACACACAAATTTACATATTAAGTTAAGTACTAGTTTTGTTTGTATTTGTTTTTAATTTCTTAAGTTATTTATTGTTGTTATTCACAGTTATACTGTGTTTTCAGTGGATAGCTAGATAATTACACTATTCAAATATTGTTTAAAATACTTAGTTTCTGTGCTTTCGCTTTCAGTGTTTGAATGTATGATCATTACTCACCTTCATGAATATAGACACTATCACCAAGCCATTTGGACTCTTAGCAGCTTCTGTGTAGTTTGTGTACAGTTCATGGTTGTAATGTATAAGCTGCACCTGTGTAAAGACAAAATGGGCATTAATTGGTTTTGACTTCTAGTTAACAAAAAATAAACTCCCTACTTCGCTATTTGCTCACCATCAAAGACAAAATAGTGTCAGCGTAAGTACATGGCACAGGTACGGTCTTTGCTCTTTTTTTTCCCCACACAAAGGTGGTAGTTGTTCTTGTTGTCAAGTGTCAGCTATACAGGTGTTGAGATAGAAAGTCCAAATTTCTCTTGGGGTTTATAAAATATGAAAGCATAATTGGAAATAATTACTGATTGATAATATTTTGGATGGCAATTACTAAAAATCCAGTTTCATAATATGGATTTAATCTTACAACCTGTTTTCACCTTAGATAAATAAGAAATAGAAATGTGACTGTTTGAATGAGCTGAGAGTCAGTTTGGATAACAGCCTGAGTTTTTGTGTCATTACAGATGGCTCTGAATCACAATCACAGGTAAACAGCTGCTTCTGTCTTTGTTTGAACATGTCTGTCAAATTTAAATTTGAATTCATTGTGAAGCTCAGCTAATCTTCTTTCGGTGAATCGCTCGAGTACACACTGTCCCTGTGAAGGAGCTTCAAAACTCAGGCAGTTTAGATAGGTGAAGGGGACACAATTTCTTCTCAGTGAACACCACAGAAAGGAAGCAGGGCCAAGAAATGTACAGATTACCTTGAGCAGAGAACAATTATTGTAAAATAACTTTTTCTAATGGGAAAAAGTGTCTCTTCCGAGGTCTCATCCAACTACACAACACTGTAAACAATGTGAGGACCGTGTAGAGTTCCTGGGAGCAGCATCGTACATCCTTTTTTGGTAAAAACGAAGGAATCAATTCTTTACCAAGCCCTGTTTAACCTGCTGTGTTTTCTTAAAGAAATAAATTAAAAACTGTGTGGCTGATAGTAATTATGAAATATGCAAAAGGGGAGCCAGGGAGTGACAGATCGTCTATAAACTTAATCAAGTGTGGAGGAATGCGATTACAGGGCGAATGTTAATTTGATTAGTTTTTTTTTTTTTTTTGAGCGATTCAACCCCAAACTTTTACACTCAGCCCACTTCATAGACGTTCTAAGAAGTCACATTAAAATGTGTGAAAAGCTGAGGCGCTCATCTCACCAGATCCATTGATTCTGTGAATTTTGCAGATGGTGGAAAGGTGTTGAACAGTAGCAGGAAATGTTCAGTGCATCTTTGCACAGACGGATCTGTAAGACTGTGAGAGGAAAGGTGTCTCTGCTATGACAGGAGACAGCTTATGCCTCTGGTGGGCCCCCTGACGAGCTCTTGATCGTCTGATAGCAGGCTTAGGCCTACCATGGACGAAATATGAAGACAGCAAGTTGATAGCAAAAAGGGGTGGACAGCACTAACTGGTCAAATGAGAAACAGGAACTGGAATTGTCATCCAAATAGCAGATGAATCAGAGTGTGCGCTCATAGAACATATAAACGGAAGCCTGAGAGTATGGAGAAGGGAGGACATAGCCTGTGAAACCTGTCAGACCAGAGCTTAGCTAACTTGACCAGTTTCTACTTATACAGCATGGCATCTGGTTTTTAGTAGGATGGGACGTGATGGAGAGGGCTGTTATGCAATTTATAACACAATATAATTAGTTACGGCGGAAGTTTCATGATTTCCAATTTTCTGCTGTACTTTTTAGATGGCACTTTGCTATATTTAGGACATATGAAAATGGGATTTTAATGAGCAAATATACTGTAGCATCTAAGCTCTGAACAGCAATGCTAATGTGTTATTTTGCTATCACTGATAATTAGAAATTAATGAAAGGGTAAAAATGAGATCTAAAACAGAAGTGTGGGTTGTTAAGAAAGTTGTGCAGATTACCGATTTAGTTTTGTTTATTATTTCAAAGAAACACTCTTTTAATGTTTATGCATTCGGTTGTTCTGTTTATTCACATATTTGCATACTCGTTAAAAAAAGGCTGAGACTGTTGTTTCATTTAGAAACAGCAATCTATCTGGGTCAAAAGACGAGACATCACCATTTTGGTGTCCAAATCAAATTAAATTTACAGTGATTTTACATTTATTACATGGAAGTAAAGTAAATATTACATTACATAAAATAACATCTTTTTTTATTTTATTTTTTCTTAAGTATTGACTATATAAATATAACTAGTAGGGGTGGCACGGTTCGCTGAAAAAAACGCGTACCGTTTGGTTCACCACACGCTGGGACCGTGGTTCAACTTAAATCCAAAGCATCTGTAATATGGTTAATATATGTTTTCTATTGTTAGTCTTTATATTAATAGAAACAGCAACAACAAAGAAATCACTCACTGCTCTTAATTAAAAAGCTTTTATAACTTTAATAAAGAATTATCTTTCATTTATATAGTCCAATATGCAATGCTGTTTTACATTTGATTACTTTATTACATTTCTTTACCTAAAAACTTATGCTCGACCTGCCCAAAAAAAAAAAAAAAAACTGAAAATCACAGTTTATTGTTTGTATCATTACCCTATTGGGTAACACTTTAGAATAAGGTTCCATTAGTTAATGTTAGTTAATGTATTAATTAACATGAACAAACAATGAATAATAAATTTATTACTGTATTTATTCATCTTCGTTAATGTTAGTTAATGAAAATACAGTTATTCATTGTTAGTACATGGTAATTCACAGTGCATTAACTAATGTTAACAAGCACAACTTTTGATTTAAATAATGCATTAGTAAATGTTGAAATTAACATGAACTAAGACTTATAAATGCTGTAGAAGGATTGTTCTTGCTTAGTTCATGTTAACGAAAGTAGTTAACTAACATTAACTAATGGAACCTTATTCTAAAGTGTTACCCTCTATTGTATTTATATGTGCTGTTGCTTGTAGTTGGACAGAATATTCTTATTTTTTTATTTTTTAGTAGAAAGTATAGTTTTTCCATAAGCACAAACCAAACTGTACCGAAAACCGTGACTCTAACGGCCGTTTCACACATACTCCGTCTGCGGTGCGTAATTTTTTAAGCACCCATGTTAACGGATTCCAGTGTTCACACTGCACGCGTTTGCGGTCCGACAGTGCGTTGCAGGAACAGTGCGTCTGCAGCAGTGCGACGATCGTTTACGTACACAGTCTATTTTTGCTGTGCTGCATGCACTGAATTAAAGTGACAGAGCATTGTTCGCGGTAAAAATGAACATGGATTGACATGGAAATGCAGTCATTTCACAATAAATGTATACTAATTAAAGCCTACTGTGTTTCACACGCAACACATGAGTTTTGGCTTGATTTAAAACAAGAAAAAGAGCAACTTTAGAGAAACAAGGCAACATTATATATGCACTTTTATAGAGGCAGAAAAACAAAGTTATTTAAGACCCGTTGGATTGCGTGTAATAAAGATTTAAATGCAGAAGGCACGAGAGTCGACTGTTTATGTCAATGGTGAGTTTTAATTTTAAATGTTTGAGATATCCTTACAAGAAAAGTAGGCTAATGTTGTGTTTAAATGTGTTGCAGCTTGTTTCAGCAAATTATTATAAAAACCTAGCAGTCAAATGCATAAGTAATTCGTTGTTTATATTTGAATTTAAATATGTCTATGACAGATTGTTACTGTACTGTGATGAAAGAGTATCACAATACTGAAAAACTTTTTTGATTTGTTTTATTTATTTTTTTACATGCTTTGATATCAAAATAATGGACAAATGTTTTTTTTTTTTTGTGGCTTAAACCGACGCGGATCAGTAACGGACTGCAAACGCGTCCTGTGTGAAAGCACAATGAGTCCGTGCTGCTTCTGCACCACATACATGACGCACACGGACTGCAGATGCACTGCATACGGATTATATGTGAAACAGGCGTAAAACCGTGAAACAAACCGAACCGTGAAAAAGTTGAACCGTGCCACCCATAGACTGTAAAAAAAATGGACGTAGTGTCCGTGACGTCACCCATAGACTCCTCAATAGCGGTTTTGAAGCCTAAAGTGTGCAGAGCGGGCCGTCGCCATCTTGGAAGCGCGTCACCGCGCGACTCTCCCGGATAATCGAAAATGGGCAAAAAGGCGGGAGCTGATTGCTTAAGCCACGCCCACCTAGCGCGACTGCATTATCAGCAGCAGCAATCCACCTGTCACTCAAGTGGCCACGCCCTTAATTATGCAGAATTGTAAGGCTTAATATAATTTAAACGGATGAGTTATAAAACAATTCACCCCCCTCACAGTTGTTATGAAGGGCAAAATTAGCAATATAGACCAAAATTATTTTTTGAACCAGGCTGTAAACGTTTTTTTCTGCTGTAAAGTTGGGCATTTTAACATGGGGAGTCTATGGGACTGACTCTCTTCTGCAGCCAGCCTCAAGCGGCCAGTCGATGAATTGCAGTTTTAGTCATTTCCTTATTGGCCTCACGAGAGAGAGCGGGAGGTTGCCGCTCGGTGCCACCTCAATAACTAGTGGACTTTTGCCCCGAATATGCAGTTTTAGGAAGCAGATTAAGAAGCTATTCTGAAATTAAATAAACCACAAATAATCATTAAACAATCTGTTACATCATCAAAGGGCGCCCTAAAGGCTATGTAGTGCTGCAGCAAGATTTATTTATTGGTCTAAAATATTTGATAGTGTGGTATCTGATAGTGGTATTTGATAGTTTGACTTTTCATAGTGTGGTAGCTTGAGTTACAAAAACAGGTCTAAAACACTTGTCTTTGTGGTTAAGTTCACAGGTGGATAGTTGTTCGCCTGCAATATTAGCTTAAGTGGAAGTTTTGTCATTCAAGGTAATGTTTTGTTATTTGGTAATGCAAAATTGTCTGCTACACCATATTGTGTCACTGTTTTGATGGCATTTTATTTACATTTCAGAGAAATGGAGATGTTTAGCACTAAAAATTTACATTTAATAAATATTGTTATTTTAATGTATTTTTGCAAAGAGGATCTACAGTAATGTACAGTATGCGAAAAAAAAGTTTTTTGAATATTAAAGCATACTAATACATTCCATTGCATGCAATACACAAAATAATCCTTCAAGTCCTTCAAGTTCCAAGTTCTCAATGAAAAGAGACATGCTGATTATACAGTATTCCCACCAGTTCAGTTCCTTTCACATTCGTCTAGACGAGTCAGTTAAATGAGATATGAATTATACTGTATTTCCACCAGTTTTTCACATAAAGACAACTGTGTGTGTTCCATCAAGTTCTCAAATGAGAAATATTGAATACAGTATACTGTATTGCCACCAATATATGTTGTTTATGTAACAATCTGTTCTTCTCTAGGGCTACAAAGGTTTCTAAACTGTTAACTTTTGCGCTGTCTCTTATAAACGTCTTTGTTAGCTTGTTCTTCAGGTTGCACCATTATAGATCTGCTTCTGTTATTTGCTCAGTAATGGTACAAAATATTCAAAACATGGGAACAATGACAATATTCTCTCCTTTTTGTGTCATTCAGAGTAACAAAGTAACCATGGCCATTCAAAGTAGCAGATATATTTATATAAAAAAAATTAAACAATATACTTATTCTCAACTGTGCTTAAAATGTGTAAATAATATGTGATCCTATTTTAACTTCCATTCAAAAATTGATAATTTAAAACAGCTTAAATAATAATTAAAAAAAAAAATTCATAGTTGACATATTTCTGTGGAATACAATTTTTTTTTTTTAAGAATGGGTTAAGACAATGGGGGTCCAATATTGTTTTGGAGTCCACTGACTTGCATTGTATGGACAAAAATTGTTCTAAATAACTTTTGTTTTCCATACGAGCGAAAATTATGACAAAAATTTTATTTTAGTGTGAAATATCAATTTAATATAGATATATAAAAGCTAAACATACATATTCCCACAAAATTATTACTTTGTTTATTGAGAGGCACTGAAGAATGTGAAATAGAAACATAACACAGATAAATATTGCATAGACAAAACTTTTTAAAAAAGTTTTTTTTTTTTTTTTCAGTTGTTTGTGCAGGCTCATAAGAGCATATAAAATCTCCAAGGGGAAATAAAGAATGGAGGGGAACCACCTAGGCAAGTTTCTAAAAAACACCTTGAATATTTTAGCACTCATTTCATCACTGGTGTTTCATTTTCAGCTTGTGAGTGAGACTGCCCATATCAGATCTGGGAGAATGAGGTATGTATTAACTCAGAGGTGTTGCAATGCATCTGCAGAGAGGTAACTTCCCTCTGGGTACCATGAGCATCAGTCAAACATAATCTTTTATTACTATTGAACAAATGAGAGAAAAGAAAGGCAGCCGTGCTGAATGTTACAGAGACAGGCACCCAAATAAAGCTTAAAAGCTTGGCTGCATTTGAATGCAAAACCGGTTGGGAATGTGTTTGTCATTTTAAGTTGTAATATTCTTCATCTCCATTCTCTTTTCAAGGACAGGCACAGTCCCGGCTCATTTGGTTTCATTTACATTCTCAGGGTTTTTATTTTTTATTTTTTTTACAGAGCTATTCCTGAGCATGAGGAAGAGTGATACTGAAAGCTCTTTGAATAAACATGATGATGTTTCTTTTTGCTCTAGTGTTTTAGTCACCTGGTAATTTTGGCTCAGGTGAGTGGCTCAAAAAAAAAAAAAAAAAAGAAAAATTATTGATTTGCAGCAACAAACAGGATGCAGAACTGCAGTTTGAATGTAAATCTAAGTTGAATTAAAATTAATTGAAATTCATGTGATTTTTAACTAGAAAAGTAAAGTCTGTCCAGACAAACTTTGAATGTTAACTAAATATTTTTTTTTTGACATTTTTGAAACTTTTGAACATTCCCCAGAATGCATGGTCTGAATTGAATTTCTTTGAATTATAAATCAGTAAATTATTTTTCATTGCAATTCAAATTTCACTTTAACTTACTCTGGGATATTGCCAATTAAATTTAAATTTCATTTTATTACATTGAAATTAAGATGATTCTTAATTTTACACAATCACATAGACTAACATCCAAAGGCTAAAAAGAGGTTTGTAAGATTTTTTAAATGTTTTTTTTTTAAAAAAGAAATCTCCCTTGTTCATCATTATTACATTTTAAAAGAACTGTTTTCGATTATAATATTTTTTAAAAAATGTAATTCATAATTATGGCAAAGCTAATTTCCCAGTATCCATTACCCCTCAGCTATTAATTTCTTTGCAATAAAATAAAATAAATAAAATAATAATTAAAAAGAAAAATCTTACTAACCCCAATCTTTTGAATGGTAGTGTACTTCTGTCTACTCCTGCACTAGCCAAACAACTGAGATAAATGGAAATGCTAACAGACATCTTTCTCCAGATATAGTCTAGGCATAAATTCTTTAGCTAAAGCAATAACAACTACAGCATCAATGAATATAGATTTAGATATTTTACGAAGTAATGGTTTAAACATAAGAGTGAAAGACAGAGCTGGCCTTTTTGTGCCTGGGTCACGCTTCGCTTTGCCATGATTGACTGTTGACACTTTGTTTTATTATTGTTGGATTATCAGGTGGCTGCCGCGGTAGGGAAAGAAATAATAATCATTAATTACTGAGGATTTGCCTGTCAAGCTGACGCCTATTTTGTTGCCACACAAATCGTGGGTCTCATTACCCTCAGAGAGAAATGTCAAGACTTCACTGACTGGAGACTTTATCAAATGATAGAGGCCACAGTGCAGTGCATGCTAAATTTGCACTGTGCATGTAATTGAGACGCTTTCCCCCACTGTTATGGCTCTGTTAGTGTGAGACTACTTACAATGGAGAATGAGCACACTAAAACATCAGCAATAAGGTTAGCACTATTGCACCCCAAAATACTGATGAGATTTTCAGTATGTTAAAGGATATTGTTCAGCAGGGTGCAAACTGTGATGCAAGCCATGTTACACATTTCATGAAATACATGTTCTGAGGCACACTATGACTATCTGTCCATGCATAAAACATCACTATATTTTAGACTTATGCCATGGAGAGTTTTGCTTTCAGCCTACACCCGTTGTTGACCTTTGAGACCTGCTGTCTTTACACTTTGCACTTAGATAGTGACCTTAACAGATCAATAGACTGATGAATACCAGCAGCTACTGATGTTCTACAGTCTGATCTTTGGCCCATTTAGGACGATGCTCACCTCCCCAGAGAAAGCCTGGCCGTTGAGGAGATGCTCAGAGCCCTGTCCATCCTCACTTCCAAAGTGTAACCTGATCTCCTCAAGACGATGGCTGTATGTCATTGGTCCACCGGAGATGTTCACCAGGTGCTCTTTATCCAGTCGGAGTGAGACATGGCGGCCGGTGTTGTACATCGTCCCTCCAACCTATAGAAAAAAAAAAGAGGTATGGTTAAAAGAGTCGCCAAAATATTAAACCAAGAACTACTAATCAAATAGATTCAAAGAAACTGTAAAAAATCCAAATGGCATGTACAGACTTGACAAGTGAGGCACAGGCTCATTACAGGATGGCTTCTCTGATTTATAATGTGCTTGTGTTAGAAAAGGTTATGTGCTAAATGAGCTAGAAAAGGTGCTAAGTTAAGGCCAGATGGTATCCAGCTGCACAATAACTGCTATTTGTTGGCTTTATCAAAAGATATCTTAAAACTGACTTTACCCTGATTTAAACTAAAAAAGGAGGTTTGGTTTTTACTGAAGGTCCAGCCACTGATTTGGGTGATGGGATAATTTTGGGGTGGCACTTGGGTTGACCAATCATGGCTAGGGCCATCCCAGATCACACATTTTTGGTTGCATTTGACTTTTTTTTTTTTAACGTATTCATTTATTTGTTATATGAAGGTCACATTGAAACTGTCTTGGAATTTTTTTTTTTTTTTTTTTAATATCTTTTCTGTTTGTGTAGAGATTTTATTGTTTATCCATAGACCTTGACCCAGACATTCAAACATAACTTAGGAAACAACAGTGTCAGTAAAGAGCATGTTTGATTCATGAGATGTGAATAGCTGAAGAAACACCTACATTTTTTTTTTTTTTTTTTTTGAAAAAAAGATAGTGGTCTGTAATTAAATTATATTCTAATTTTCAATGATATTGTAACATGTAAAAACTCAAGTGGAAGGAAAGAAGCTGGTGTGACAGATGGAAGAATAAAAACAAAAGAAGTGTGTCCTCAAAGCGAGAGTGACAATCTGCTTGGAATCAATTCGATCTGAGGCTTTAAGAAGAGAGCGTGGAGATACAACAACCACGGATAGCAATCTTTATCAATGTATTGGCTTATTTATTTATATTCAGGAGTTGTTCCAAAGTGAGCCATTGATATTCCAAACACGAAGTTAGAAAGGTTTCCATGGCTCTTATCTTGCCTTTTCTTTTTTGCCTTTCTCTCCCTCTCTTTATTTCTTTTTGTCAGTCTCTCTTTTTCCTTTTACGACTTTGCCTTCAAAATGATTTTCCCTCACCAAATTCCCAAAGAAAGAAGCCTGCCCACACATCGTGAATATTTTATAGAACCTCTGAAAAATCAATGATTTGTGTAGGGTAGAGAGAGGAGGTGAATAAGAGAGATGGAAGTATGGTGGGGAAAAGAAAGAGGAGGAATGGGAGGAGCACAGACTATTCTTGAGAGAAATGATAAGTTAAAATGGTATAGCCGCACTTGAATGGTCACCAATCCACACAGTTACCTGTGGGTGCTGGAATCGTCCGAGAAAAGGGCAAGACATGAAAAACCCTGAAGAGGTCATTTCTCAATGATTATTCATGAACTACATAGAACAACTAAAAGAAGAGGGGGAAACACTCATTGGGCAGCTCCACTGGAGAAAATCCCTGTCTGGCATATATGTGACAAACTGAGAAGTTTCCGCTACTGTTCGACAAAAGCACCGAATGGACCTCAATCTCACAGAAGCTGAATATCCATTCTGCTAGATGTTTTTACTTCTTTCAAAATGTGAGCATTTGTCTATTATTAATGTGGTAATCTGCACTGAACATCTTGTATATATGTGCATTTACATTTTTCTAAATGCATTGAGCTGTTTCACCTCATAATTTTGTATTAATTAATTCATAACCATATATACATATATATATATATATATATATATATATATATATATATATATATATATATATATATTTAGTTAGTGTAGTTTAGTTACGTAAAGAAATGAATATTCAGTGCATTAAAAGTGAATCAAAAGTAACAGACATTTACGTTACAAAGGATTCCTATTTCAAAATAAATGTGTGTATGTGTATGCATGTGCGTCCATGTGTGTATAAACTGATCAAATAAAAATAGATGCACACCACTTTAAAGCTGTCCTTCTGGGCTACTCTGTAGGATAAAAAAAAGATTCCAGGATTCTTATGTAAAGATTACATAAGCATGGGTTTAATTTATAAAAAATAGTTTCCACTAGCTTAAAGCTAAATGGCCAGTTGTTTGATGAAGGCAATACTCTCTGGTCAGGTTATCATGATTGCATGCTTTCAAATTAATATCATAACACTATTATAATGTTCCACTGAGACAACAGTGAAATAAAGAAATTAGAGAAGCCCATGCTCTGTCAAGGGGATTGGCATTATGAGATTCTGTAAGGATTTGAAAGGCTGATATCAGGATGAAAAGGATATAAACCAATTTATTTTACAGTCTCCAATGTACTGTACTGTACTGATCTGTCAGTAAAAGAGTTGTGTAGTCTTCATTGAACATAATAGTTCACTGACAAGAAAACTGCCTTTCAGCAATAGTGTAAACCTTACAGTAAAGGTCTTCACGGGTCCAAAAATTTGTGCCTGAACCCGAAAGAGACCCGTAATGTACTACATTGAACCGGACCCGTCTATTATTTCAAAAGCTGGACCCGGACCCGTGTAGATCCGAGAATTGCCTACCTGGACCCGACCCGGATCCGTCCATTATTTGAAAGCTGGACCCGAAGAAATAGAACCAACTGGACAAGATTGTCACATATTTCACCTTAAATTGCTATTACAAGTCAATAAACCGGTTGCGAAAAATAAAACTTTTTGTCTTACATAATTTAAGGAGCCATAGTCTCTCTTCCTTGTACCTGACTGCCTGTGATGCATTACAATCCTCCGACAAGAAAGTTATGCATGTTATTCCTCTCATTATTCCAAGTCCAAGCTTAATCTACTCATTATTTCAGCTTCAAAAGTCCTCTTGATGTCACGGTGACGGATGACAAATGCAACTGTGCACATGTACATTCTGATTCGAGTTAACTCGCATAATAACTTTGACTGTTTTCCCTCTTGAACTATAATAACTGAGCAATAGCTGACGTTATTTATTTGCTATCAAATCTGTGCTCTCTGCTCTGCGTCAGTCTGAGACCACTAAAACTTTAACATTAAACAGTTAATTTAGATTATTATTAAAATGGGAGAAAATGTAAAAAAAACAGTTTGGTGGTCGAAGTCATTGTGTCCCTCATTGTTTGCCATAGAAACGTGACACGCTGAAATGCTTTTTAACGCAATTTGAGCATTATAGAAAACATTCACGTGACAGTTCTCCTCAGATTTTGTTGCTGATTTGAAATATATTAAATATGATTATGTTTAGTCTGCAAGCATTATTACCGTGCATGCACTTCGAGCCTGCGTGCTCTGCTTCTAACGGCAGAGAGAGAGAGAGAGAGAGAGAGAGAGAGAGAGAGAGAGAGAGAGAGAGAGAGAGATCGCTTTTTTATTTGGCTCACACTTTTCTTTTCCTAATTTTACAAGTTGCAAGTTACAAAAAACACAAGCAGTGTCTGATCACGGTCGGTGTTCTCCGAGTCCGATGACTCCGATCGCATGGGTATTACACACAGTGTTAAACAGATCCAGGACCCGAAGTAATAGGTTCGGACCCGACCCGGCTGATCATTTATAATATAGACCCGAACCTGTACGGGTCCCGGGTTGACGGGTCTCGGGTGCACTGTGAAGACCTTTACTTTACAGTACTAAAAGGAAGATGTTAAGCTATATTTGAAAAACCTGTTTGTTAAAATTCACTGTTTATGCTTTTTCACTAAATTGAGCCTGATGTCTCAGTGGCAGTGTTGGGAACGTTACTTTAAAAAAGTAATTAGTTATAGTTACTCACTACTTGTTCCAAAAAGTAACTGAGTTAGTAACTGAATTACTCTATAATAAAAGTAATTCGTTACCAGGGAAAGTAACTATTTGCGTTACTGTAAAAAAAAAAAAAAAAAAAAAAAAGTTACATGTCAGAGAATTTGTACTTTTTTTTTTTTTTGCAGTTTTCACAAGTCAGTTGAAATGAGTAGAACAGACAGGTACATAACTTTCAATATTTATTGCATGTCAACAGACAGCAAGAGTTTTATCCTTTAATCCAAAGTATTATCTTTGTAAGAAAAGTGTTTTTGGCCACTAGCTTTGTAGATGCTTGTGTCACACATTACATGTACACATTACATGCACGTTCTTGCCTTTGACCACAATGAATTTAAATTAGTGCTTATATCTCCACCTTGAAAATGCCAACTTTTCATCGGATTGCTCCCGACTCGCCATTTCTGCTGCTGCTGCGAATCTCTGTGTAGCTGACTGTTGCGTGTGTGTGTGTGTTTGGCGCCGCTGGCGCTTCCGCATGTGCCGGCATGTGTGTAAAAACACTGGCTCTGATTGGCTACCATGAAACACATGACTCTGCCTTAGCCAATCACAACCGCTTATCTCGTCATTAACCCACCTGCTCACTCGCTGTGTGAGCCAGGGGTCCGTTCGGATTGCATAGTTTATTAAATCAATGCATAGTAACGCACCGCATTTAACGTTCAGTAACGTTAACGGCGTTGTAACAACGGGAAAAGTAAATAGTTAGATTACAGCGTTACTGAAAAAATAACGTCGTTACCTAACACCGTTCTTTTAAACGCCGTTATTCCAAACACTGCTCAGTGGTAGAAAGGTTAAAATACTACACACATACTTTTAACAAGTGAGAAAGACACAACATTTTGGGGTTTCTTTGCTTTAAGTCAGTCTCCCTTTTTTTGTCGGCCCTTTATTTGGAAGCTTTAGATTTTAGCATATGGATGAGACCAAAACCTATGCTAACTACCTATCTGATCAGTCAGTCAATGACTAAATAGACTGTGTTTTAAAGGGGGGGTGAAATGCTATTTCATGCATACTGAGTTTCGGAAAGTTTTTTTCGAGTATGGCTCTGTGTGACATTAGATGGAGCGGAATTTCCTTATATGGGTCCTAAGGGCACGTCTGCCAGAAGACAGTGCGCTCCCTTATAGCAGAGCACTGAAAGGCTGAGCAAACTGATCAGAGCGAGAGCGTTGCGAAAAGTCACAAAAGGAGTGTGTTTTTGGTTGCCAGGGCAAGACAACCCTGCACAGATTACCAAAGAAAAAACAGCATTAAGGGACCAGTGGATGGAGTTTATTTTTACAGAGCATCAACGGAGTTGTGCAAGTGTTTGTGTTTGTTCCCTGCATTTCGAAGATGCTTGTTTTACAAACATGGCCTAGTTTGACGACGGATTTGCATATCGTTTATTTCTTAAGGATGATGCAATCCCAACGAAAAAGGGTCACGATCGTGTGTTGGAACCGCAGGCGTGAGCAAAACTGCTTAGAATATCTCTGCCTCCTTGTCCGCCTCCCATGCCGGAGACCCGGGTTCGAGCCCTGCTCGGAGCGAGTCGTTGCTGCTGCTGCTCTTGTTCAGTTTCTGCCTCGGGATCTGATTCTGGATCATAAATAAACTGCTGAATCTGACTGTTAGCCATGGTTTGTTTTGGATGATGGTTTTGTCCTCACGATAATGTCACAGCTTCCAAACGCTCTCAACGCAAAAGCCTACTGGCGCTCGTGATTTTTTAGCTCCGCCCACACGTCACGCCTCCAGCCGGTCGTGTTTTTCCGGGAAAAATTGGTACAGACTATCTTTCTCTTATGAATATAATAAAACTAAAGACTTTTTGGAGTTATGAAGGATGCAGTACTACTCTATAGGTACTCAAGATTAACAGGATATTGAGTGAAAACAAGCATTTCACCCCCCTTTAAGATGAAGGTATGACCAACAGAAACTAGACAGGCTTTCCAAGACACAATGATGATATGTTGACAATCTAGAACAAATTCAAATGGGTGTTAATTACCAAGTGAGTATTCAAGTGGCTACAATGTCAGCAGAACCACATTCTTGGAGTTAAACTCCATGCACGCCGAAGAGCTGTAGGATCGCATGTCTGCTCCAGAGGCCTACACCATCACCGACCCCCACTACTGCATCTCACCCACAGCAGAGGCACCACAAGCAGTGTGAGAGGAAGACAAAGAGGGGTAAATGCGGTGGTATCCGGGCTTGGCTAACCCACAAAAGCCTGCCATCCCCACCATCGTACTGATTAACGTACACTCTTTAGACAAAAAGCTGGACTACATCTGACTGCTATGCTCAACTCAGAGGACTGTAAGAGGCACAAAACCGCATCACTGCACAGAAGACTCCACCTCCTCCCGGCTACCATGTGATAATGCTGTCCCCAGACAGCGTGAGGAGATCCCTCGGCAGGATCAATACACGCAAAGCTCTGGGTCCTGAAAACAATCCTGGACATGTACTGAGAGACTATGCAGTGGAACTCACTTATGTCTTCACAGACATTTTCAACATCTCATTAAGTCAGGCTGTCGTCCCCACATGCTTCAAAGCTACCACCATCATTCCAGTCCCGAAGAAGCTGTCTACATACTGCTTCAATGACTACCATCCAGTTGCACTTACTCCTATTCTCATGAAGTGCTTTGAATGGCCAGTCATGCACCACATTAAGTCTGTCCTCCTCCCCTCCCTGGACCCCTACCAGTTTGCATATCAGTCCAACCACTCGACCGATGACACCATCGCCACTGCCCTCCAGTCAGCACTCACACTTCTGGACAAAAAAAAAAAGACTCATGCAGTACATCAGAATACTGTTCATAGACTTCAGTTCAACATATAAAACCATCATCCCTCAACAGCTCATTCACAAACTGGTCCAGTTGGGACTCACTTTGCTGTGCAACTGGCTGTTGGACTGATTGTTGTTGACTTTAAGAGAGTGCGCACTCAGCATGCTCCTCTGACCTACAATGGTGCGAATGTGGAGAGAGTGAGCAGCATAAAGTTCCTGCAACCTGCAACGAGTCCTGCCGGAAAACACTTCAATACATAGTTAAAGCAGCCGAGAAGATCGTTGGTGTCTCTCTCCCCTCCCTCCAGGACATTTATGGAACCTGTCTCACCCACTAAGCCATCTCACCTGTGGAGTCTCCAGACCAGGACCAGCAGACTGAAGGACAGCTTCATTCATCAGACATGTTATAAGGCTGAACGCCCTCCCGACCTTACCCCCCCACCCTCTTTTGCCCCATGCACCACTGAACTCTGACCCTCAGACCCCCTCCCCACTCCCACATCCACAGGTTCTTCCACCCTCCCATTAACACACGGTGACCTGCACCAATCACTTTGTGCAGCATTGATCTGCACACTACCTCATTCAGCATTGAACTGACCTCATTCAGCTACCTCTTCTGACAGTTAAAAGAACTGCTCTCTGAGCTTTTTGTCACTTTAATCAGACTGAATAAGCTCTTTTGCACTACAACCATTCTATCTCCACCAGGGCCACTGCTTGCCAAATGGGTGCCCTAAGCAGAACTGTATTGTTGTTCCCCCTCCCCAAACTATTGGAAGTAAAGAAAATAAAATAAATAAGATAAATATATAGCGTATTTAGGGTTGTGATGTCCACGTTTTTGTTGAATAAATTATAGAGGGTAACATTTCTATCGCAAAAAGGTGGCCAAAAATGTAAGATTAAGTGAATATTTGAATTACCAATATTGGGTCAACATTTAAACAAGGATTTGATACAATAATATCTTTAATTATAATGTATTTTAACAGTTTTATTCAGTGAAACTGAACTTATTATTAACCAATCATTATTGTCTCATTGTTTTTATATAATGCATTTTATGGCATTTTAAAGGTTGTTGTTCACTTAGGTCTGGGTGTTTTTTTTATGCTCTACTGTTAGTGTTATCTGTATGAACATAGGGTCTGAGAGTAATGCAATTTCAATTCTCTGTATGTATGTACTGTACATAGGGCTTGGCACTGAACTTCGATGCTTTTATGGTATCGAACGAAAAACTTCGATACTATGAGTATCGAAAAATTATTTATCTTTCGTTGCCAAATTTCTGTTCCAAAAGCCAAGCTGTGTTTTTTTGTTTTGTTTTTTGCCAAGCGGCTGTGTCTGTGTGAGGTTGTAGCATACGTGCATGCAAGGACCTAAATTCGCCGTGATTGGCTGTCCACCACCACGTGACGGGGAGGATTTCTGAAGATACTCGCAGTCACACAACACAAGTGTAGTTGTTTTTTTCCGTTTTCCATTTCCGTTTTACAATGCCAAAGAGGTCTAAAGAGTATTGCAACCAAAGCCGGTGTTACGGTTTTACTGGTTACCGTGTTATCTGGTGACCAACTTCCTGGTTTAGGTCTCTGCTGCAGATGTGCTGGAACGACGGCAGCAGATTCTGCGATTCTAAAAGCACAAACTTACGTGATATTAAGTGTCTAATAAATGCACACATGCTTATTGCATGACTCTGATATTCTTTTTAAGATTATAAGTTATTATTATGATCGCCCGTTTCACGGCTGAATTAAGTAGGATAAACAAAAAATAAAGTACGCCTGTGTTGGCGTGGGTTTCGAACACGTGCTAAAAGACGGCACGCCGTGAGACAACAGTCAAGAACCATCGAGCTACTGTTCTACACCGAATCAGTGCCAGAACTCTAGATTCAAGACAGGACTCTCAGCGTCACATCGTGCAGCTGCTGAATCAAGGAAATGTGACCGTGTTAACTTGTGACCTGTGTTTACCTATTATGAAAATGAACCATAGCAGAACGATGACTACATTTTATGGTTCATGATGTTAAAGAACATTTCATGACTTCTCAGACAACTGTAGGTTAATTATAAACTAAAGAAAATTTACCATGTTTTTACTATGGTAAATATGACTTAACGATAGCGTTTATAATTAACCAACAGTAGCCACAAATGTACAGTTTCTGAGAAGTCATGAAATGTTCTTTAACCCACAAATGCACTTTGATTTTGTACTAAAAATTTTCAGATTTTTTTTACATGCCTTTGCATTTTAGTTGGTTCAATATTAGCCTGTACACAATATCATTTGTTTATTTATATTATGTTCATGTTGTGGCAAAAAGGTTTCTCTTTTTTAGTTAATTTTGGCCAAGTTAGGATTGATACCAATCCTGAGTGTCTGCTGGCACACCCCTATCCAAAAAGCACAACCAGTTGTATTAATAATGTTATCATGAGTGTGAAGTGTTACCAGAATTTGTTTAAATTAAGGTGAAAAATAAAAGTTTTGTGGTTAATGTATTTGTGTTGATGTTGAAATGGATTTTAAAACATGTGGTATCGAAAAAAGTATCATTAGGAACCGGTATTGAAACTGAGGTATCGAAATTGGCACCGGATCGAAAGATTTTGAACAATACCCAGCCTAATTTTGCCCCTTTCTTCAGACACTGTTTTAATTCATTCCTCCAGTCAATCATACACACGATTGTGGGATATAACAGGCACATTTAATACATTTAAACAAACCAGATGAATGATGTTATGTACACAAACACTAAAATCAGCCAAGCCTTATACTGTTTGATAGGGTAAAGGCATGTACTTTCACTGATAACTGACTACAGTATGTCTCGTTTAATCATTTGCTTGTGTATTTATACCCTCACATGGTTTCCCTCATCTAGTATTGCTTGATGTGTTGTGTGAATTTTGGCTCCAATAGTCTTGGTTTGGTCTCTTGTCTGATCGTGTATCTTAGTATTATCTTGTGTTGGATCTAAATACATTGCACTTGGGTGCTTCTTCACAAGGTCACTTCAAGGTGGTTTCAGCAGAAACGAGCACATTTTAATACTGCTTTTGGCACCCTGCGAAGAGAATGAGGCTAAGACCACAACGCATTTCATCAAATGACAAGATTTATTTATTATTTGTTACATTTTTTTTATTATAATGAATAAGGTGAGGTGATAGGGTAACAGGCATGACAGAGTAAAAGGTGAGAGACATGACAGAGTAAAAGTCTAAGTCAAAGAAGCAACAAGAAGCTGTTTAGTGACAACACTTTTGAAGCCTTTTTAATCAAGTTTAAAATGTCAAAACGAAAAATTGCCAAAGGGAAAAAAGCAATGAGCAAAGACATAGAAGTCTACACACTAGTGTGCATGTAGGCTAAAATTAACTTTCAGAGTTTACAGTTCCTGTAAAAGATAAAAAAAAATACACTCCTATTTATTTTATTTATTTATATATGTTCTGCATATTAAGGTTTATTAATAAAATATACGAAAGCCATCACTGTCAAACCTGATTAGTTGAGAATAATCAAAATATTTGAGGAAATGTATTAAAAGCCTCACTTCCATGGCTCTCAGTCCCACTCAACTCATCACAAAGATAATTAATAATACACAGATTTGAAGTACATTGCAAGTCCACATTTAGTTCAATGAAGTGCACTTATTTTTCACAAGAGTACTGAAATGAATTTGGTCTTTCTATTAATATGCTGAAATAAGAATAAAACTAAAGTCATCGTCACTGTGATTCAATCCAATATGGCACTTTTGGTTTAGGTGATTTTGGTTACGAGAGACTTCAGAACCAATGATTTTTGCTGTTATTGATGTCCCTACTGGCAGCATGCACTATTTGATTTGAGAGACGCGTTGGAAATGCAAAACAGTATAAGTTAGTTATGACAAAGTGATCTGTTCATCACACAAAGTTATTGTTTGGCTTCAGAGAACTTAAAATATCATACGATTCATAAAGATACTTTTGTCCTTTTTCGTTGCCCATGCTCACTATAAACTCATTATGTAGAGAAAAAAACAAAATGTGGAAATTAATTGCTTAGGAAATTATTTAGCATTTGGCTGAAAGTAAACCTGCCATCAAAGAAAAGCTCTTTTTTTTCTCTCTTCAGTTGTTTTATGGCTGCATCAGTGCACTGCAGGATCATTGATCGAGATTTATTGTCAGAGTGAGCCATGTAACATTCGTCAGTCCAGAGCCTAAATTCCAATTCATGTCACATGAACATCTATTGACCCAGATTACCCCTGAGCACCACACCAATATGATACCATGGCACCCATAATTCCCAATTATTGATCATCCATGGATCTCAGGTAATGCTACCATTGGCGTCTTTCAATTAGACATTTAGTGATTAATTTCAATAATGAAAGCAGCAGACAGCGCATTGATGTAAAGCATATTGACTGTTCTTGCTCTCTCAGGACAGTGAATCTCAGTGCCACCTCCCAGTATTTTACATTTATACATTCCAGCTTCTTCATCACATCACCTGGGTTTGGAAAATTACAAGTGCTGCACATTCTACCCATTAAAAGACGCTTTATCTCAGAGAGACAATGTATAGGTTTGTGAGTCACACACTCGTAACAAAGAGAGAGAACCCGAGTTGACTCTTATCATGCAGGTGCTCCTCACCTAGCCAGAAGCACGGCACTCTGGGTAAAGAACAGTCTCTTAAGCCCAGCGAAGAATCATATAATGACTAACAAGAAGTTGTAGTATGTGTTGTTTGATTCGTTATTAGGCTTGATCTCATCAACCTTTCTGAGCTCTTCAAAAGTGATCAAACTAGATGGAAAAATCTAATATTCATATTGTTTCATACATAAATATGAAAATATAGGCTACTTATAAAAGTAGATATCAAATCAGAATTGCGGTTTTAGTACATGTTTATTCGTTTTGGGGGCATTTTAATGCTAGTGTTCTTCTAAATGTTGACAAAACAATATTTTTAAAGGGGTCATATGACGTTGCTAAAAATAACATTATTTTGTCTATTTGGTGTGATGCAATGTGTTTATGGTTATTAAGGTTAAAAAAAAAAAACTTTATTTTCCACATAATGTAAAGTATTGTTTTCCCTTTATGCCTGGCCTTTCTGAAACGCATTGCGTATTGCGCTGTGCGAACATAAAACCATGTCTGCATTTGTGATAGGAGAAACCACAAACAATAAGCTCTACTCTACACTGATCAAAACTCGTGTTTGATTCATCAGTGGCAAATCCTTTACAGACTGTGAGTCAGAAACGCCAGACTGTCCTTGCAAAGTTGGAACTGCTCCACTTTATAGAAACAGCCTTTGTGTCACAGGCTACTGGTTCATTGTATATTTGGGTTGAACTGTTCTGGAACAGTGTTGTAAATACAACTTAAATCACTGATTTCTAGTTGTGTCCGCTTTTGGAAGGCCAACAAAGTAGCTTCACTTTCAAAATGAAAATGAATAATTTGACAATGGATTAAACATTAATTGTGTAAAATAAACAAACTTATACTTTCTAATACTATACTATACTGAAGTATTTTTCACAAATACATACATATTTAATACAAATATAAGGAAGTAAACATTGTAATCAACAGGGCACTCAGTATTCTGGGAAGTTTGTGTGCATTGGGAATAATATTCTTCAAATAAAGCAAGGGTGACACTTATTTTACATATACTACACAGAGAAAATGTGTGACAGTGGGCAAATGCATAAAGCGCAGAATAATTTGAATTCATTCAATTAAATTCATACGGACAGACCGTCTCACAGAGAACATTGCAATCATGCTGGATAAAAATGCACACTTCACAAGATATCACAGCTGGATTCAAACTAAGTTTGCGATGTTTGTGAAATTAAATATTAATTAGTCAATCGAAGATTTGTTGAAATTTTATAAATTTGTATTTGCTTAATGCTAATGGAAAAGGACAAAGTATTATAATGTTTACCTTTCTATTACTAATAATATAAAATAATATAATATAAAAAGTTATTATACTTTTTGTATAAATTTTAATTCCTTTGTTTAAAGGAAGTCCATTCTATCTGATTATTAAACAGACTTCTATCCATATCAGACAGAACTGTTAACAACAATAGTAAACAAGATGGAGAGTGTGAGCACTGTGTGCTCAGGCACTGCCGTTTTTAGTGCCATCAAAATAAGTCCCGATTCAAACAAATCGGCCAACCAGGAAAACTTATCGCCCGTTGCTGATATTTGAAAAATGCCAAATATAGGTCAATATATCGGTTGAACACTAATCTCTATGGTTTTGACACTTTAGTCTTTGCAACTTTACAGATTTTCTTTATGCACCAAGAGCTTGTAACACTCCAAAGAGAAAGGAAAATGTAAAATGCATCATATGACCACTTTGAAATGTCTTGTTTTTATGCAAAAATAGGCTTTAAAAAACTATTGCTCGATCAGATTCTCTTTAAAATGAAAACATCCTTCCTCCTGATAGACTGCTGCATATATGAAAATAAAACACCTAACCCTTATTAGAACCCAAATTCTAACAAAAGGTTTCTCAGCTGTTTTTTGTAGTATTAGGTGTCCTTAATAACATACTAAACGTTTACCAAAGTTTGACCACTAGAAAGGTGTAATTTTCAAGATGGCGTCCAAGATGGTCAGGGAGCCCTAAAAATATCCTAACTCTTTCATTATTTGACTTAGTCAAGTAATCTTGGTGTCTAACCCCATGTTTTCTGGGTCTGTGAATCCATTGGACTTGTCTAAATTGCACTGACATGATTACATAGGAAATACATGATTTTGTGAGAATACTGTAAGGTTTTATCATTGTTTGGGGTGAACCAGAGATGTAAACAATTTAGCCTATGTCATGTAACTTGTTTTGCTAAAACACAGACTTTACATTCAATGTACAAGTTATTGCACCCAAAAGTAACTTAAATTGGAGCTGTATAACTTTGATCATAACTTTGATCAAAAACAACCCTGTATTAGCCCGAACAGAGGCATGTGTGTGAAACCTCTAAAATGGTCACTCTTTTCAATTTTAATAAGGTAATTAATATGTAATGCATAATTTATAGATGTTTTAGAGTATAAAGGTGGCATTATACTAATCCCAACAAACCTAAATTGACCATTTTCAGCAATTCAGAAGATGGTAGAATAGAATATTGACATTTGATATTGCGTGACTCAATGTAATGTTGTTGGCAGCACAGTGTATACCATTTTGCTCAAACAAAATTAATCCTTGACTACTTAAAAGAAAAGTTCTTTATTTTTTGTTATTTAATTTAAAAAAGTACACTTTTTTTGTTTTTTTTTTTGTTTTAATTCTGTTTGTTACGACTTGCAGCTTAGGAAAATAAAAAAAACAGTATCTCAAAAAATTTGAATTTTCCATTTTGAGCTTGATTAGTTTTATTAATTATGAGTATAAATACTGGGTACCTCCTGGGCTAGTTCAGAACATGCAACCACAATTATGGGAAAGACTACTGACTTGACTGTTGTCCAGAAGACAATCATCATAACCCTCCACTAGGAGGTTAAGCCACAGAAGGTCATTGCTGAAAGGGCTGGCTGTTCACAGAGTGCTGTATCAAAATATATTTATAGAAAGTTGACTGGAAGGAAAACGTGTGGTAGGAAAAGGTGCATAAGCAGCAGGGATGACTTCAGCCTTGGGAAGATTGTCAGGAAAAGCAGATTCAAGAACTTGGGAGAGCTTCACAAGGAGTGGGCTGAAGCCGGAGTCAGTGCATCAAGAATCATCAAGCTTTCCTTAAGAAAAGGGCTACAGCTGTCACATTCCTAAATCTAAGCCACTCCTGAACCAAAAAAAAAAAAAAAAAAAAAACATCAGAAGCATTTCACCTGGGATAAGGAGAAAAAGAACTGGACTGTTGCTCAGTGGTTCACAGTCCTATTTTCAGATGAAAGTTAATTTTGCATTTCATTTGGAATTCAAAAATCAAGTCCAAAGTCAATGCAGCCATCTACCAGGAGATTTTGTAGCACTTTATGCTTCCATCTGCTGACAAGATTAATGGAGATGCTGATTTAATTTTGCAGCAGGAATTTAGCACCTATGTCAGGGATCTAGGAGGGAGGACCCAATTTCATTGGGAGGTAATAAGGTTTTATTGACAAAACAGACTGATACAAGAGGGTATAGTGAAGTGAACAATAGATAACACAACATGATAACAGTTAACAGGAACAGCTAGGGGAGGCCACTGGGAAAGCTTCAGGAAACAACTGGCAGAATACTTGGCAACAGAGGGGGCAGTAAAACCAGGCTGATGGAGAAGACCACACAAGGCACCGTAGAGCAGATCTCAGACACTTGTTAACCACTGACTCTGAAATAGACCAAGTGCCAGGTAGGTAGAACCAGGGCAGGACACACGGGGACAGGTCAGGAACTCGAACACAAAACTAGACAGGACAAAGCTCCACAAAAACACAAATTAAACTCAAGACAAGGAAAGATATAAGCCAATGAACTAATAAAAGGTTAAGTAACACGATAAGAAATTACCAGTTTAACCAACAAGAATCAAGACTAGAAAAGCCAAATAAATATTACAAATAAAAGCCAAAAGCAAGAACAAACAAATGACTAAAATAAGGAGCAAGACAAAAACTTAGAACTACAAGGAATAGACAATGGCAGAAGACCAACCAGACAAGGAGACACGGGCGCGTATTCAGCCACATACAGAGACAGAGAGCGTGTGAATGACCATGAACCAGCAAATAAAAAAAGGGTAAGGGGCACATAAATAAGTAGCAAAATACATGAGGGACAGTTGAGCACAATAAGACTGACCAGGCTGACGAGGGGGTGTGGTAAACAAGAAACAAGGAGGAGGGGCTAAAGGAGCACATGGCCGAGAAAACAATTAACAAAGCCATGTGCTGATACTAGACACAAGAAACAAAACATAAAACAAAGTGCAAAACCCTCACAACCTACCCACAGTGCCAAAACCACTTCCAAGTGATTTGCTGACCATGATATTATTGTGCTTGATTGGCCAGCCAACTCACCTGACCTGAACCTCACAGAGAATCTATGGGGTATTGTGAAGAGGAAGATAAGTAACATCTGAAAAACAATACAGAGGAGCTGAAGGCCGCTATCAAAGCAACCAAGTATTGATAGCATAATTAAACCTACTTTGGAGATCTTGAACATTTCTGTTTTGTAAATCTTTTTTTGATTGATCTTTGAGAAAATATTCAAATTTTTTGAGATACTGAATCAGTAAGTCGTAACCATCAGAACTCAAACAAAAACTCTTTACATATTTCAGTTTGTGCATGTGCAATAAATGTAGAATATAAAAAGTTTGCTTTTTTAAATTAAATTACAAAAAATAAATAACTTCCATGATATTCTTTTTTTTTTTTTTTTTTTTTTTTACATGTACCTGCATGTACTTAAGGGATATTGTACATATTTTCTCCATAAATATGCTTGTAACCAATTGCTTTAATATATAATTGGACTTGTAATCACTTATCTATCATGCAAATATGCTAGTTATAATATTACATGGCAAAAACATGTATCAGGCACCAATATTTCTAGTCTAGGAGAAAAACCTAGGAGTAATGGTCATTTTAAGGACCTGGCAGCAGCCATTTTGAAAAACGGGGCCTTTCTTGGAGTCAAATTTTGGTAAACTTTTAGTATGTTTTTAAGTACATTTGATACTACTGTAAACCACTGAGAAACGTTTTGTTAGAATTTTTTTGGGGTCAAGACATATTTGCAGCTGACTATGATACAATCTACTTACTAACAATTCAAGTAGCAAACCATGTTTATGACTATGATGTAAATTAATTTTTATTATTATTTTCTAACTATTTTTTACTATGAGGTAAACTTATTTTAAAAAGATATTGGCTTTGAAAAAGGGAAACCCTTTGTATAGCTCTCCAACTTCCTGTTTCAATATAAATACATCAACACATGCAATATATCTCTTCTTTCATGTCTAATGGATTGTTTTGTTGAGGTACCTTACTTTTTTCTTTTTTTTTTTTTTACTTGAAAATGAATATCTTTGTACAATTAAATTAATCTCGCCATCCTCCCATTAGATTTATCATCTGGCAGGTAAAAGATATATTTTGACTGTTTTTGCTATAGCTTGGAAAATATAGGAAATTATGTGGCTCAAAGAGCAATGGGTTTTGTTGTGTTCCTCTGTTGAATTCCCTCCAGATCCGCTACTCTCCCACTCAGAACAGACCCCGATACACAGTGCTGCCTCAAAAAAGACCCTCGGGCCAAGAATGGCAGTTCCTTGAAGAATGAACTCATCTGAACAGCAAGGCAAATAAATAAATCAAATGTTTAAAAATGCAGACAAAGTCTACAGGGTGCTGCAGAAACCGTCTTCCCTGTCTCTAATTTCATAGCATGTTACGGTGACGAATGTGTTTTATGCAGAATACAAATCTTGTGGTTTTTTTTTTTCAGATTTTTCTATAACTTGACAGTTGTTGGAATTTTTTTTTAGATTGAATCTCTTCCAAACATCTGTTCTTTATGATTTAGAGTGCAGTGAGAGTTTTGACAGAGTCTTGTCTGAGAGAGAAGCATGGCTGTGAAAAACACACTTTAAATCTAACCACACCTGTCCACCCTTCAAACTGTTGGTATTTTTGGGAAATGGCATCTGTTCAATCTCTACACGCGGTACAGCACAGTCAGCGATTGTGCCACTTAGCATTGGTTATTTACCCACTGACATCCCCTGAAGTGTTACCTGTACGTTGTTTATTCATGTGATGACAGCAAACACACAAGGGAAAGCTGAGTGCTGGTTTACCACAACAGCAAAAGCTTTAGGCTACGTCCTTATCCCATCCCTCGCTCCCTTCCCAGTCGCACACAATAACTTATAACTGTAAAAGTCCCAGCTGAAAATGTGTTCCTGCCATCCCATCTCACCATGATATGTGGCAAGACATCGGTTTTACAGCTCACCTCTGCTCCTGCATCTTAATGAGGTGACTTCACTGTCACTGATTCTTGTGTCGACTTGTCTGAGTTCTGCGAAGTGCTTCACTACTCTTTAATTGAATCCTCCACCCCATCTCCTCCCCGTCTGGCTCTCTTCGGTTGCCAGAGAGCCAAGGATGTGTTTAAGTGTTAATTTGTCAACGGCGGTGGGGTGGCGTCCGGTTGGCTGTGTTGGCATTAGTGTGATGGGCACACAGCGGGAACAGATGGAGTTCCGATGTGGCTTCTTAATCGTGTGCATAAATGCTGCCATTGTTGCTGTCTGAGGACACCTTTTAAAGTTGCATTTGTCTAATGTGGATCTTGGGTACTCATGTACAGTAACTTTTGCATTAATATTTTTAATTGTTTAGCTGATTTATCGATTTTTGGAATTACAAAAGAAAATATTTTGTATAAAAAAAAAATATATATATATATATATATATATATATATATATATATAAAATGTAATAAAAATATATATATATTTTTAGGCTATCTGTATCTATCATTATCCAGTCATTCCAGTTTGTCGAGATTCCGTGATCGTTGAATCCAACACAAAATTTTTAAAAGTCCTGCATAATTCACCATTTCAACACAAAATAGTCACAAAAATTAAGGATTCACAAAAGAACAAGAGTTTTTGAGAGTGCAGTATACCGCAAAAGAGAACTCAATTCAGTCAGTCATTCAGACTGTGGATTTGTGTTTTTTGGTGCTTTCCACCTTGCCATGTGCACTTACCAAAAAATAATTATGAAATCCTGGAGGGACTGATTATATTTAATTGGTATTTCTTTGTCTCAAAACAAAGACCTATATGTATCTAATACTGATTTTGAATATAAGGTTTTATTGTATTAAAAGTTGCAGTTTTATTTGTATAAAGATAAAGGTGTTTAATTAATTATATAACCTCATTTTAAAATGAATTATACACACTTTAGAGAAAAGAAAGCAGATTTGTTCAAATCATTCCATAGAAATACACTGTTTGTATTAAAAAAGTAATTTGTGTTGAATATTCATGTTTGTTGTGAAAGGGCCTACTAATCCTTATTACTTCACAAAATAATTGTTTATTTCAATTAGTCTTATGAATACATTTGAATAATGTGAATCAATATTATATATATATATCCATTTAAATTAACTGCAGCCATTTTATATTTTTTAGATTAAGGGGGGTTTAGGGACACCGCTTTACATCTGGCCAAAGAACACCCCCCTAACATGGTAAAATAACTAATATAGGCCTTTTGCTTTATTAGAGCACCAACATATTCCCTCTCATCTCCAGTCTGTTTTGCTTCTGAGGCTCAGATTGTCACAATTCCATAAAAAAAACTCTTTGAAGTAAGAGATGATTCTCATATAGGGTTCCATTTTAACACAGACAATTACCAGACAATGAGACAGTTCACATAACACCATCTACCTCCCTTGATGCAGTTCTCAAGCCTACAGTGATTTTTTTTTTTTTTTTTTTTTGCAGCATAGTTTTTAGTTACTCCAAACTGCCCTTTTGGGTTTGTAACACACCAAATTCGAAGGTCTTTATTTCTAAATTTGAGTTTAATATGGATCCCTTGATCTTTTATGATCAAAATAGATTTGGCATATAAGAGCTTAAGATTTCATCCTAAGGGAGATTCCTTGTGATATGCCGTAATATATGGATGCCTAATTTCAACACCCGCCTCTGCATTACACTTCCTTCCCCATGAACAGAAGTTAACACAATAATACATAATAAATGTACTTCGGCTACATATGTTTACACAGTGCAAAAATGTGCTGTTTATGTGCATGTTCCATGTTTTTGCTTTCCTGCTGGGTATATTTTTATGGCGACTCACACAGGCATGATAATAGTCAGGAAACCGAACCTTGAATCTGGGACACCTGGCTTTGAGTCATTTATTGAGTCAGCAGCTTCAGATCAGCCACTAGACCTTCACGGCTCTTATTTGTCTCAGTTTCTCTCTCTCCTCTTCCTTCTCTGAAGGGTCTCATTATTAAACTCTTTGAACCGACTCTGGAACAAAAGCAGCAGTCATTGCAGAGGCAAAAAGCAGTTGTAGGGAAAATTGTGTATGCACTTTTACCCATTTTAATAAATGTGAAATGGCAAACAAAAGCAACCTACTGGAAGACAATTCCTGCAGCCAGTATGGGCTTGTAACTATAGATTCAAAAGGACAGCTTGACTGCTATTTAACTACTTCATGTGTTGCTTGTTGCCTGGCAAGCTGCACTGTCAAAGCAGTTCTCCAATTGTTTACTCTATATATATAACTTATATTTCAGTTCTGCCTCCTCTCAGCTGTTTTACTTGAAGTGTTGTACTAATATGTTACCCAACATATGCACTATATACAGTATATACAGCTAAATGCTCACTTTTAGTTTTGGGCTATTGATCCAATTCATTGCGATTCCGATTCAAAAACTAATGCTTTTTTGGTTCCTTTCAAAATGGTTTTGGAGGGTTGAAACCGTGACCCGGTCAAGAGTCATTCATTTCAGAAATTGATCTGTATGTTTTGGTTCACTAAAAAGAGTAATATATTTGTGACTCTGCTGGTCATTGTTTGTTTTGCGTGCAGCACATGATGGCACATACATGTGAGTAAAATATGTTCTATATACTGGCATGAAAAGATGTTAGTTGTGATGTTGTGTGTTAATGTTAATGGTGTTTGGAAGAATTCAGACAATCACTACCTCTGGACATTTATTTTTATTCAAGAAACATTAAATTGCTTTCTAGTGGGTGAGAAACTGGTAAAAGTTGTAAGCAGAGAACAGTAACTATAGCTGACAGTCAGCATACAAGCAAGCTGAAGGTGAGCTAATACAAATGGTATAAAAGAGACCAATCAAGTCTTGAATGGGCGAGCAGATACGCCTGACTTGAAATGCTAAGAACAATTAAGTAAACTGCTTAAAAAGTGGATAAATGTGTCTGGTGAATCAGTGCAGCTAACAGCTCCTTTTAAAGCACATTTAATTGTGCTAGCTGGATTTTTCTGCACATTTTTTGCAACGTGCAATATGGTTGCATGCTGGGACTTCGGTGTAATCGCTTAGCAGTGTGTTAGCAATTAAAACTAGGAGCACTGGCATTACTGGCCATTTTGAGAAACTGGATCAATTTGCATTTATGTGGGATGCATGGGCAAAAAATGTCAAACCCCTTTTAGCTGACTCAGATTTGAAGGCAGGGATCTCTGAGGTAGAATTAAATTGAGGCAAGACATCGGAAAGAGCAAGCAGGAAAGCATGTCTTTATAGACTCGTATTACAGTGTATATTACACTGAGGGCATGTTCAGAGACAGCATTGCAGATATCTTCTTCTGTGTCTCCTTCCACCCTGTAGTTCCCTGTGATGTTAATCAGCATATTGTGAGCATAAAGTTATTAAAGGCCTTGATCCCAGCATGCTTTGCACCTGACAATATAAGATTTTTTTTTTTTAATTAAGTATTTTTGAACAAGATTAGCATGGGGAGACATAGGTTAGCATTAATATTGTGTTATGTTTGGATTTATAGAGGTTTCTGTTATGTTGGTTTTGTAATGGTATCGTTGTAGTGAAGAGTGTAGAGTAGTGTAGAGCCTGTGGTTAGATTGAGAATGGACAACAAAATGTTATGACTGTATATACTGCATATTGTTTGACTATTTACTAACTAGGTGCTAACTAGAACTTAACTATAAAGATCTGAGTTTTTTTTACTTTTTTTTCAGAACGAGTCTAATATCGATACTTAAATTTTGGTACTCGCCGATCACTAGCGGCGCCAGGATTTTTATTGTAGGTGGGCCTCCAGAAAACTGGATGGGCCAGTTAAAATAAGCACAACCCAACCCCCACCCCCACCAAAAAAAAAAGGGTTTACCTTCATCTCCGTTCCAGGGCTTTTCTGCGGCACTGAGGACAGCAACTTGTATCGCTGTCCTCAGCTCAGTACTGAAGTGGACAATTTGCTGAATTTAAAATTAAATAAGCTGCTTTGTTTTGTTTTACATTTCATATAAGCAAAACTGTCTGTGTCTGTCTTGAATGAATAAAGTCCGCCAACGTAATTCCTTTCATTGGATCACTTGCTGGTGACGATGCAGAGTCCACACCCGCTGATTGCCTGAGAAGCTTTCACTCAAAGGTTTCCTCGGGCTGCTTATTGGATGAACCGCTAGAATGAAAATCACTCACTACTCATGGACCTGGGCCAAAATGGGTGGGCGGGCCCAATACTGATACTGATACCTGTATTTTCACAGCATCTGACTTTGAAAAAAAAATATATATATATTGGGTACAGAAACAAAATAATAATAATAACAATAATAATATGAATCATGTTAGTTGGCTTCATTTAGCAAACAGATATTTCCTTCAGTTATTTACACAATTATATCTGTTAAAATGCATTGTATAAGCTTTTGTTACTATCACTATTCATTTTAATAGCGCGTTAGAGCAGCTCAATACTGTAATCACAAGACATTTCCCTAAAATAATACAGGGAACCACTTGTTATACATTATACGAGTACGCATGTACAATTTTGGTGATTTAATTTGCATCACACGAACTGTACAGAGACCATTGTGTAGGAGTACAAAGTATTATTCGGCCTTTAAAGCAAGCTAAATATTTGCAGCATGCACATTTGTATTGGTGAAGAATGAGAGACACTTACAGCCTAGTGCATTTCACACAGTCTGCTGATTTCACTTTTGCTTTAAATAAAGTTGTGTAAGCTCGATGTATAAAATAAATGTTGTTCATAATGATTACCCTATAATGTTTTGTTTATTTTATATTTACGATTTAGTTTTAATCCAAATGCATGCACTAATAGAGCGAACAGCAATCGAGATCATGCAACAGCTCTCTGACTCGCTCTTTTTCTCATTACCATCAAATAACTTTAGTAACTTGTGCATTGTTTTACTGAACGAACCACAGACTTTCCAGTGATGTCTGGAAAGCTCGCTCGCACATCTGTGCTGCCACACTCTGCTTATCAGATCACATACATCCGCTATACAGGCGTGAATATTGAATGTTTAACATTATTTTAATTACGTACATGTATTTCATATACATCCTTTATCTCTAATAACTCCATTCTACTCTCTGTTGTTAGTGTTTCTTTTTCTGGACACAGCTCTATTTACTGTACATGTTGTGTGGTATCGGCTTTTGGTATTAGGGCATTGTAACGAGTATGAGTACAGGAGATTTTTTTTTTTTTTTTTTTTACTACAACTAGAGCTGTAATGTATTTTTTCTGTGAATTATTTTGTGAGTCACACTTGGGGTGGTGCTATACTGTAATTAATGCAAATACATCATCATGACACAGTCCATTATTGTACATGCATATTGATATTCTAGTAAGATATAACACCCGAGATTGAAAGTATCTACAAAACAAAGCTTGTGTAGAGCTGAATTAATTGCAAAAAAAAAAATGATACTTCAGAGCAAATCTCAAACCATAATGTATGAGCAATATCAATACAGCACTGCCATGCAAACACTGTAATAGAAGAGTAATATCAATTTGAAACTCTACTCACAAGCACTATAATAATACTCTAAATTGGCCTATTTTAGCAAAAACCTTCTTGTCATACCCTCCACTGCCTACAGAATGCACTTTGAGCTCTAGTTTCATTCTTTGTGAAATAAAACATCAATGCAGTCCTTTGGGTGGGAGTGCACATGGGGTTAAGGATGTTTGAACTGATAAAAGTCTTGTGAATTAGTCAAGAATCAATCCGCCCACAGCCCCCATCCGTAAACCAATCCCTTGCCATAACTATCGACCATAACGGCACTAAACAAGTTAAGACATGATCAGCCAGAGCTGACAATAGTCAAAGAAATCATTAAACTTCACACTGAAACAGGATGTTGAGTTCAGGACCCTGAGAATTTCTTTCATACCTCACACTTTTGTTACCTGAAGAAAAAAATGAAGTGAAAAGTGGGTCATAGGATGTCATCCAAGCTGCCCTCTGAGAAATGTTCTCCTTCTTTCTTTGACATGACACTGCTTGGCAATGTTTCTCATGTTTCCTCAGACTCATAGACGACATATGGCACAAAGGGGGACGGAGTACACTATCATGTAGGTACATCAGGTTATGGGCTACCATTCTTTTTCCAGAGAAGGTGAAAGATTAACTATCTGCTTCTCTTCTACCACTGAGTCGCACTCCTGGGAGATAGTGACCCACTGTTTCAGATGGATAAGCTATAGTTTATTCAATCTCAAATGCCAAGGGTAGACCGAACCTTTGAAATGCCTGACTGAACTCGCTCCTCGGCATAACAACAGGGAGCCAGGCGTGTGGGAGAACAGGGTTTTTAAAAGAGGTGTCAAGGAATAGCCTTCTTTGCACCTTGACTCCTTTTCCAGTTTGTTGAATGAAGGCAAGCGGTACAGTAACACATCCCAGCTGCTCATAGGCCTTATGTGACAGCAGACGGCAATCAGTTACATGTATGTGATCAGCCTGCAATATCAGACTCTACATATGTCTCTGAACACACCATACTGAACATCTGAGTGGTGGTGATACTCTGGTGGCAATTTAGAATGCTGGCAAAAAGCCATATCAAATGTATATAGACAGCTTTGACTCCCAGTTGTGGAGGTTCCATGAGCACAAGCCAGCTGTTCCTGTCGGCCCCCATCTTTCCCAGATGCACACAGACATAGTGCCTTCCACATGGCCTTCTCCAGAGACTCAGAGCTGTCACAAACCGCATATACTGCGCCTCTGTGTCTGACACTGGTTAAACCCCTATTATAGAGACTAAATGCCCCTGAGATTTTTTGTTGGAGGAGGGAGATTTGTCTGCAGTATGGTCAAAAAAAAAAAAAGGATGTAGGCTAATTGTCACACGCCAAAAATCAACACTACCTATCTGAAGATTCATTAGAAATTCAATGTTTTAGCAGTTCTTTCATAACAGAATTGTTCACGAGTCATTTGGTGAGCCTGTAAAGAGCAGTGCCCAACAATAGTTTTAAGAGATTTATGTATTTACCTTTGGAACATTTCTCAATTGTAGATTGCAGATCAAATTGCAGTGCAAAACAACTTATAATAACATGCATAAATAACAACAGTAATACTACTACTATTTATTATTATTAATAATAATAATACATTATACACTTTTCCATAAATGAATTTATGTCATAGACTAAGGATCATTTAGACACTTTGCATCATATTTAACATATTTTCACATTAACATATTTAACCGATATTTCAATCTACTAATCTTTCCTAATTTATTTATACATTGTTTACTGTTAAATTTTTCATGCAATGTTGTAAATGTAAATAAACTAGTGACCTTTCAAACTGTACATCAACTTTTTTTTTATAATCATATTAATATTGTACTCTAAGGACTTAAAACAACTGAACAAATTTGGTAATTTCTTTCTCAAAAGCTGCTTGTGCGCTGCTCGTTACAGAACCGAGTTCTGATTGGCCAATCGTCGTTATTCGTGAATTATCTTAAGTAGATAATTGTAACACTTGCATAAGGTTTACATAATACACATTATTAATCCAAAGGGCGATGGTAAGGGGGATGGTGGTTTTACTGAGGGGATGCTTTTTGTCTTTTTTCTTTTTTAACCAGGGGGTTGTCATCCCCAAGCATCCCCCCTCAATTCGAGCCCTGCCAACAACCTCATCATCTGCAGAGAGAAACTGCCATTCAATCACACCAAAATACAGATAATCATTATCCTAAAAGGCATCATAAAGGATTATGGAGATATTTCACTGGAACTTGCTCTTCAATACACTATTTTATTTTATATTTTACTTCTTCAAGCATTTATTCATATTCTATGTCTATTGTCATTCATTAATGTATTCTGCTAATAATTGTTGTTAGAACACTGTAATCTTTGCTACAATTTCACGTCACTAAATAAAATAAACGTACCTAATTGACACAATGAAAAGAACCCCTTCCTGGTACTGTTATGAACCATTTTTATTAAGAGTGTAGATTAAAATCTAAGTTATTTCAGTGATGCAAAATTAAATTTTCTGCATCATTACTCCAGTCTGCAGTGTCACGTGATCCTTCAGAAATCATTCTAATATGCTAATTTATTATCATTGCTGGAAACTGTTGTGCTGCTTAATATTGTAATGGAATCGGTGATACTTTTTTCAGGATTCTTCGATGAATAAAAAGTAAAAAAGAGGAGCATTTCTTAAAAATATAAATATTTTCTAACAATATACACAACAGTTTAAAAAATTGGGGTCAGTAAATTTTTATTCTTTCTTTTCGTTTCTTTTCTGAAAGAAATTAAAACTTTTATTCATCAAGGATATGTTAAGAAGTGATATAAATGAATAAATGCTGTTCTTTTTAACATTTTATTCATCAAGAATCCTGAAAAAGTATTGTATATATATATGTGTGTATTTGTGTGTGTGTGTGTGTGTGTATTTGGCAGCACAACTGTTGCCAACACTGATAATTCTAATAAATCAGCATATTAGAATGATTTCTTAAGGATTATGTGGCACATAACCATTGTATCTTTATGTGACATCACAGAAATAAATTATATCTTAAAGGATACTTATTTTATATTGTAATAACATCAAGATTACAGTTTCTATTTTCTCTGTATTTTTTATCAATTAAATATTGCCTTGATGAGCATAAAATAATTCTTAAAAAAAAAAACTAAAAAGCACTAATACGAGATCAAGATGACAACAGTAATTTTGGTGAATAGTTGAGCTTTAATGATAGCAGTCTTCCTCCCCCTGAAGTGCACTAAGACCAAACCACTGGAACTGAAGAATTAATGGTTATTCAGTTCAGTAGTAGAAAATGAGACCGGAGGACATCATCAGAGACTTCACAGTTGGAACTGTTGTAAAAACTGAAACGAGAGTCACTGCCAATAATTAGCCTGACTCCACACTCCGAGTGCATGTGATTTTAAAGCTTGATAACTTACTCCCACATTGTGCTCTAAGCTGTGGATATTTTTAGTCATGATCACAGTTTCATAGGATCAAGTCTGAACCGATTGGTAACAAGGAGCCCAGGCATTTCTTTGAGCAATGCTTAAAAAGAGAACATTACTATACTATCATTTCCTACATTACCACAACAATATAAATGAAAAAAAAAAAATGTGAACCTGGACCACAAAACCAATCATAAGGGTCAATTTTTCTAGATGACTAAATAAGCTTTCCATTGATGTAATTATTTGTTAGGATAGGGTAATATTTGACCGAGATGAAACTATTTGTAATCTGATGGTGCAAAAAAATCTAAATGTTGAGAAAATCGCCTTTAAAAGTTGTCCAAATGAAGTTCTTAGCAATGCATATTACTAATCAAAACTGAAATGTTAATATGTTTAAAGTAGGTATCCTAATGGTTTTTTGGCATAAAAGAAAATTCTATAATTTTGACCTATACAATGTATTTTTGGCTATTGCTACAAATATACCCCAGTGGTTTTGTGGTCCAGGGTCACACAGAGTATCTGAAATATTTCGCTTGCCTAAATGTGCTTTATAGAACATGAGCACCTCAATGTGGAACTTGAAGGGAAATTTGAGACAGAAAATTATTTTCTTCTTGGTTATTTTTCTACAGAAGGTTCTCAAAAACGGAAAATAAAAATTTTTCAAAGAGCTGTTTCTGTGAGGTCAGAAACATGGGCAAATTTCCGGGCACATTAAAGATTAAGCATTACAAATGCATTTCGATATTGCACTGAACAGAAAAGCATTGGTGATATTTCCACAAAACAAACTACAATATGCTAATTCTGTGTGATGGAATGCCAGCCAAATTAATTTGAAGGTGCCAATGTAAATCTTTCATTTCTGTTTTACAGGGAAATGTTTGAGGGTGAGAAACCTTATAATTTATTTTCCAATTTCCAGATGTGAATAAGAAACCGGCCCTGTGGGTCAGGTTGGAAGGTGCACGATGGCTGAAGAATTAACAGTATTAAAACAAACAAACAAACACACACACACACAGACACACACACAGACAGACAGACAGACAGAGGTTGAGGTTTTCAGCAACGTCAAGTGAAATACATTAATGACCCCTGCACATATATTCAGACTGATGTCTTTTATTCTTCATCTTCATCGCTGTGTGCTTCAACATAATTCTCCTTTCATAAAGTAAGGCACAACATTAGAGGTAAAAATGTTAATTTTATATTAGTGCTGTCAAAATTAGCGCGTTAACGCATTCGATTAATTTGAAATATTTAACGCGTTAAAAAAAAATAACGCAATTAACGCGGTTGCAGTTTTTTTTATTTCCAGTTGTGGCCTGTGTGTGTTCAACGTGCAAAGAAATATGGATAAGACCAAGGAAGGACTTTTAGACGGAAAGTTTCAGTATAAAACTCTGCCGGATTACTCTTCAGTCTGCCACAAGAAACATTACTCTTCATTTAGTCTGCCACAAGAAACAGCAACATTAAAATCATGAACTCAAATGTCATTGTTTAAAAAAAAACAAAAACAATGACTGTAACAGTGCGTAAATCAGACCTTTCTGTAACGCTAACGTTAATAAGCTTAAACGAAAATAAAGAAATAATTGTGTAGCGGAGTATTTTTTGTACACAGTGCCGCGAACTGTCAATCACTCCTGTACGCGTGCATCACTGTCCTCCTCAGCTGCAGCAACTTGCGCTCTCTCTCTTCATCAAGCTTTAAAACAAAAAGGGGACAAAAAGATCATATTGTCTTTGTGCATAGGCTATAGATTAATTAGATAAATGAATATCTAAATGTGTGCCTTGCCGTCTACAGTATTTTTTTAGAACTTAGAAAAAAGATGCTGCAGCCAATGAACAGCCAGCGGGGGCTGCAGGACGACTCAACCTCCGCAGACAGTTTTTAATGTTTATCAGACAATAAATACTCAAGATTTTGCTTTTGTATAACTCACAACGAGTTTCACACACCTTCTCCGGCCACGTTGAGTTGTTGACACTTACAGTGGGAAAAGCGACACATGCGCTATTCACTTGTATGACTTAAGGGTGAATGGGTAATGTAGTTTCTGCTCTGGGTGGGATGAATTAGGAAGCTTGCATTGTGAAGGGCGCTCTGAAAATCGGCAAAAAGATTAAAACCTCTATTAAAACAGATGTCCAAATGAGCGTACCGGTACGCTACAAGCACGTTCTGGGCGCACGGAGAGGTGGCGGTACGCTCAAGAGCTATATTTGGAAGTGGCGGTACTGAGTACCTGTGCTTACTGGCCCACTTAGAGCACTGGCAATGACTATACTTTGGAATTTTTTTGCAGTCCACTTAGAATTCAACATGGAAATCATTTTTGTTTTTTATTGGCATTGATTGTTTTGAAATTCAAATGGTACTTACATGCCTGTGTTTTTATTTCTGTAATAAATATGGCTTTCAAGCCAACAGTTAATTTGGAGGACATTGATGGTTTATTGCAGGTATGTTGTTTACATGAGAAAATCTGTGTTACAAGTTAAACAAAAATTCCAATAAACAATCATATTTTGAATTTAAATAGTTTCTTTGTCTTGAGTTTACATTAATTATTTACATTTTACATTTACATATCCAAAAAGTTTCAGTCTTTTAATTGCGATTAATCGCGATTAATCGCGATTAATTTTAAAAAATTGTGCGATTAATTAGTTAATTTTTTTTAATCGATTGACAGCACTATTTTATATATATTTTTAAAAAAGTCTCTCTAAGGAGGAAAATGTTATTTTCAGTAATGAGTCGTACTGGGCTTTTATAACATCTTTGTATTGCCGTAATGTCTGTGCATTACCTGGGCTAAAGTTGATGAGGGGTGTGCAACCCTCATCAGTATGTTTGGCCCCGTGTCCCTTTGTGATTGATTTTTCAATGAAATAGAAACGCCACTGGGACCTTTCTTCCCAGCTGGACAGGAGGAGTGATCATCGTGTTGATCCCAAAAACACATTACATTACAGCACATCTTCGATTATTGTCGGGTTCACCCTGGAGTTTTACCACATGGAAGTGTGGGAGAATGAAACAGGAAATGAAAACATCATCTAAAAAAAGCTTAATTCACAATTGAGGCCCTGGAGGTCTATAATTTCAGCAAACAGGGTTGTCTTACCAAGCAGTCTGGAGAGAGCAGAATGAGAAAGGAAAAGACAGAGTGAATAAGAAATGGAAGAAGTTGTGGCATGAGAGTAATCTGTGCGCATCAGAAAATAAATAATGTAAAAATAATTATACATAAGGGCTCTGATATAGCTATTTGCACAGAAAAATGAAGCATCAAAAAAGCTAATTTTGTCATTAACTCCAATGTTATTCCAAACAGTTTTCCGCAAAAAAATTCAGGGGAACAGAACAGGACACTAGGGGTGTACGATATATATATATATATATTGGCCGATGATAAATGCGCATCTCATCAGTAAAGCCGGTTCTCTAATCAGCGGTAAATTCCATCAGGTGCGTGGTTTCACATAGAGTAGCTGTTACTACACAGAGCCATTGTTCACGGACAAGCTGCTCAAATCCACGTTCATTATCAGCGTTTATTTGCGCAGCTTTTCAGTTAACAACGGCTCTGTGTAGTAACAGCTGCTCTATGCGAAGAATCTTCATGCTGCTATTTTTTATACAACAACAGATCATAGTGACCATCAGTGTTTGGAATAACGGCGTTTAAAAGAACGGCGTTAGGTAACGACGTTATTTTTTCAGTAATGGGGTAATCTAACTAATTATTTTTCCCGTCGTTACAACGCCATTACAACATTAATGAACGTTAAATGCGGTGCGTTACTATGCATTGATTTAATAAACTATTCAATCCGAACGCACCCCTGGCTCACACAGTGAGTGAGGAGGAGGGTTAATAACAAGATAAGCGATTATGATTGGCTAAGGCAGAGTCATGTGTTTCACGGTAGCCAATCAGAGCCAGTGTTTTTACACACACACATACACACACACGCACACAACAGCTAGACAGAGATTTGCAGTAGCAGCAGAAATGGTGAGTCAGGAGCAATCCGATGAAAAGTTGGCATTTTCAAGGTGGAGATATAAGCACTAATTTAAATTCATTGTGGTCAAAGGCAAGAACGTGCATATAATGTGTACATGTAATGTGTGACACACGCATCTACAAAGCTAGTGGCCAAAAACACTTTTCTTACAAAGATAATACTTGAAGTGCAGGATAAAACTCTTGCTGTCTGTTGACGTGCAATAAATATTGCAAGTTATGTACAAATACCTGTTTGTCCTACTTATTTCAACTTACTTGTGAAAACTGCAAAAAATAAAAAAAATAAATAAAAAAATACAAATTCTTTGACATATAGCAACTTTGTTTTCTTTTTTTTTTTCTTTTTTTTTTTTTTACAGTAACGCAAATAGTTACTTTCCCTGGTAACAAGTTACTTTTATTATAGAGTAATTCAGTTACTAACTCAGTTACTTTTTGGAAAAAGGTTATGTTCACGAACACATACAAACTACTGGTCAAAAGTTTTGGATCAGTAAGACAGTAATGTTTTTTAAAGAAGTATCTTAAAAAATATATATATATATATAATTATATATATCAAAGTTTGTGTTTTAATGTCATTTTTGTATCTCAATGGGCACTGTCACTATGAAATGCAATGCATTTTTCAAAAGTTGTTTCCCCCCCCTCAAAGCTCCAACACATTTACCAAGAAAATAAATACATAAATACACCATGCTTGCAAGATGGGATGACCAGTAATTTAATTTGTTTCTATACAACTAAAGAGGAGATAATCCAGAATATCAAGGCATCACAAACAGGTTGCAGTGTGACACTTAACATCTCATTCACTGTAAATTCAAGGAAAAGGCTTATTTAATCTCCATATTAATAAAACACAATGAGATCTGCCACAGCTCTAAATTCATAAACAGGAGATTCCACACATTTGGGTTCTGACATTTCATCAGTACGGGTCAAACTAGTCAGTGTGGATGACATTGACAGGCTGTGAAAGTTAGATGTAAAATGGGCTATGGGAACTTTGAGGGGTGGCCTCTGAACAAATTAGCATATTCATGAGATGGGACGGAGCAGTCCACGATGGCACACCACAATCCTCTGCAGTCTTGTGTAGGAGACGTGTGAACTGGCATAAAGCAACTCTGCTTAAAGCCGCAGCAGTCTAATTAGAGATCTGGTGATTTTAAGGCCCTTTTATTCCTCTACTTATCCGGACATGTTTTATTCTGTTACATTAGAAAGCCTTTAATAAACCCTGAAATATGGATATTTGAGGATATGTCATTAAGGGCCATGCAGATTGTCAGTTGAGATACATACACACACACACACACACACACACACACACACACACACACACACACACTCACACACACGTATAATCTGCTCTAGTTTCAGGACTGATATAATTATTATGATTCTTTCCTCTTTTTTAAGACGAAACGAATGACTAATATTCTGTGTTACTATAACAACAAATTGATTTCAGAATGTAACGAATTTGCTAAATCGCTGCAATTAAACACTCCAATTTAACTGCTATGATTTCCAGATAGCAGTTAAGAAATTGGTTGATTGTATGTTCTGTGTTCGATTTGCATCAACTCAGTGAAGGGAGGAGAAGAGTGCAATGGTTGCTTTTGATTCCTTGTTCAGTCTCAGTAATGATGCTGCCAGGCATGCTGCATTGTTGATTGAACTGAAGGGCACTCTGGAAAAGGATGAGGGATCAGAGCCAACAGAAGCTATTACAAAAATCACACAAGAAACTTAATGACACACTGTGACTCTGGCAATGGTCTGTGCAATGTCAAAAGAGAGCGGAGACACTTAATTCAGATCTTTGTGACCACATTTGGAGGTGTTGGCAGGCACATACAGAGCTGAAATACACCAGCAGGCCTTCTGAGAATAGGATGAACTGATTAAAAGGGAATCTTCAAATCAAGTAGGGCTCAGGGCTCAACAATAAAGACTTTTTTCTGCTGGCAAGGTTGGAATAATAGTGGCAGATTTTTACTGCCACGGCCTACATTTTTGCTGGCTCAACAACAACAAAACATTTTTAGCTATATATTTTGCGTGAAAATATGTATGCTTGTATTTTTATTTATTTTTTTATTTCCCATGAAATGTATTGCAGTTTACAAGACAGAAATGTACTTCTCCGCCATGAAAAAAAAAAATTCAGTGCCAAACTTTCCAAAGAAAACTGCTCTTGGGAGAGGCTTCTGTGGTGGTCCAAAAAAGTGTCAATGCAACATGAAACCAAAACAATATATGCAGTACACCGAATCCCATTCTCACACAATATCTTTCCACTCACCGTTGTACTTTTCTTTTCCTTTTTTTATTTGTTTTATTCCATATTGTGTCTATATTTAAAAGCATCATCTCGCAAATAAGCTGTTTATGAAACATTCTGACACAGCGATTATACAAGCCAATTTTCTCTCCCCCCACATTAGGGTCATTCCCAAAGCGCCGTCACACAAACAACACAGCGACTCCTAACAACACACAAACAACTCTAAGGCGAGAAATCATGCAGCAAAAAAAATAAGTAACAGTGTCAGCTGAGAATAAAGCCACTGTTCTTCTTGATGGCTGTGAAATGAAATTCTTTCCATTCTGAAAGGGGCCCACAAAGGAGGCTCACTAAGTAAGCCACTGACAAAATAACTGTCCGTGAAATGTTGGGCTCTCCATTACCTGTTTTGATTCATTTTACATCTTTTCATGCCTTATATTCCAGGAATGAATGTGTGGCTGGAAAAAAATGGAATCAGCAGTGATCGTGCCAAACGTAGACGGCTGTGAAGTAGCTCACTCATAGTAGACGTCAGGTTTCATCACAGCTTTTCTACTTTGCTGAACTTTTGCTGACATTTGCAGGCGGATTTGACATTAATCTGTCATTTTGATGTCTATGCAAGTGGTAAAGTATGTGTGGTCTTTTAAATGTATTTATTATGAGCTCCATTCAGGATGTGAACAAAGATGGGAGACCCCAAGGGGGTAAGAGTAAGCATGTGGCTGTGGGCTAAAAGCTTTAACAACAGCATATTGGGGGGCATAGGGCACCTTCAGTTAGACATGTCTCCTCTTTCTAAGCTGCAACATCATTTGGAAACAAAGCAAAACTGCTGTAACATCTGAAAAAAAAACAAATACTATGCTAAAAGTATTTAAAAAAAATAAATGCTTAAATACTTAGCAGCGAAAGGGAGTTTGTGGGAAATTTTTACCCTTCGTACCCACTTCTCATGCTTTAGATTTGAATTCTGCTTGTAATTCCCTGGTTGGATCTTCTTTTGCTGTGGTGGCTTAGATAGAGAGAGAGAGAGAGAGAGAGAGGGGAGAGGGGGGGGGGGGTTGGTTCTTACTGTAGCCTGAACAGAGAAAAGGAGAAAAACAGCCTGAAGTGGATATTGTAAAGGTTCTCAAGGGCAGCATTTGCTGTAGTGTATGAAGAAGACATGTGAAAAGGACATTGAGGGACTAATGAAGGCCTGGGTATCCTTAAAATGCTTTGTTCAGACGAAAAGGCCACACCAATCCATGTGTAGCAAATTAAAATGGTCACATCAAAGTACGAATAGATTTTTAGGTCAGATGTTGTGTGAAGAATTTAGGACAAATCCCACCCAAGAATAGAGAGGGTCACAGAAAAACACAGAAAATTTTCTGCTATCAATGTTAATCTGATCTGTTTTCAGATTTCACAGTCGATCATAACAGATTTCATTACACTGGTGCAGATGTGTCGCTTTTGTACTGACATGTCAGCCAAACAGACCCTCCCTGGAATTGTACACAGTCAAATGTGATGACACTATTTGCTGTCATCATATCTGTGAAAATGTGTTGCAGATAGGGTCTGAAGATTGATTTTGTTTGTCCATTCTTCCTCACCGTCCCCCTGCAGGTGCATATGAATAACACATGGGATAAATTAGCTGGGAAATTGACAGCCAGTCAGATTTGCGATAGCATGAACTAGCCCTGTATTCTGTTTTACGGTGCGCTTGTCAGACCATTAGGGAGAAAAAAAATAAAACAACTAAAAAGTATCGCTCCACTGAAAACAAATGCAGAAACATTAGCCTATTGCCAGCCAGTGGCCTGCTTCCTTAGCCATTTTTGTCTGTTTAAAGTGATTACAGCTAAAAGTTCTATGCATAAAGACCATGCATATTAGAAGAATATCCTTGAATTTGTCAAATAACTGCTTCTAAAACTCACCTCTAACAGGAGTGTAGGAACTGCCAAATTGCACATAATGTGTCGTACATGATGATTTCGCTCACTCGTGGATGTGTTGCCAGACAAGGGCTGTTCCGTCAGACACAGAGACATTTGAAGCTTGTAAAAGCATCATAGAGGAATTTACGGCAGCCATCAGCAGAGGCTGGATTTAGAACCAACACTAGGGATGTGTAAAACTATATAGTTTTAAAATCTGCTAGACCCCAAGCCCTGTATAATTAGGTTACGTTTTTCATCCTCCGATCAGACAAGTTTCTTATGGGGGTTTTAAATAAGACACATTGTTGCATTAAAAACTGCTAGACAAGAGTGTAAAAGAAAAGAATGGAATCTATTGGTCTTGAGACATGTTATGTAAAAGTGAAACCATTATTTCACTTCACAATACAGCAGGAGTCGTGACACAACAGCCTAAGATGCCTGTCTGCATGTTTATGGCTGTAAAAGTGTTGTTTATTTTTTATTATTTGACCTTGTTTTATGGATACAAGAAATAGAAGAACAGAGAAAGAGAGAGGAATGGAATGGGAACAAGATCTGGGACAGACCCACACTGATACAAATACATGTGTAAAATTATATAACTAAGTACAAAAATAAGTACTGAGTAACAATAATTAACAATCATGTACTCATTTGGTTTAGGGTTAGTTGCATAATTTACAGTCATTACTTTAGTAATATGTGCAATGTAAGTAACATAACGATACTTTCATATTTCACAGTTTTGAATGGTCTATCTATGTCTGTTTATCTGTCTGTCTATCTATCTATCATGGCAAATGATCTAACAACATACATAAAATGTTCCCATGATGAGGTTGGCTAGACAATGTGAGAATCCCAACCTGACGAGAGGGTGAGTGAGGCTCCTAATCCAGCTCAGTGTTGTTCCATGGCCTGCTGAGAGGGTTGGAAAGCTATGCACGACACGTTCTTCCAGCATAATCCCTGGCCATGAGCTTTCCCCAGAAAGTACCTTTCCTGAATCACAACACACCTTGTGTTTAGCCTGTCTGGGGCGTCTCATTGCCCCTAGAGGGCCAAAGGCAAATTCCCAAACAAAAGCCTTGATGCTCACTTACTCAGTTTCCTTCAGAAGAAAGACAGCCTACAGCTTGTTCTTTCCCAAGTGGATGATAGTTACTACTGTAAAGAGTCAAGGACCCTTTGTCAAGGACAAGTTCAATTAACATTCCAGAGAACACTGGGTGAAACTAAAAGGAAAAGTATAAGACTTTACTCTCTTTAGTTTTTTTTGGTGATGTATCACAATCTAATGCTACACAGAGTCAGTGGTCAGGGTGGGGACTTATGGGGCAATTGAGTGCGGTGGACTAATAGCACTGCGAGGTTTCTTCAATCACTCTTAATCTAGGGAGCTGAGAGGCAAAGGACTTATGCCAAGCAACTGAGAAAGGAGCAGACAAACTATCCCTCAGAGGTGAGCACCAGGTACACGAAGGAGTAGTTCCTCTGAGCATGTCAGTTAGTACAGAACACCAACTATATTGGCTTTCCCGCAAGGTCTGATGAACACTGTCCATGGTGCTGAAAATCACTGTCCTACATTTGCGCTGAGAAGGTGGCGCACTCCAAGGTGCTGAACTGGGCGGATGACTGCATTAGCTTGATCATTAATCTATCTTTAATTACCTGCACCACAGAACTGCAGATTTTTTTATTAATTTGAAAAAGTTTAATTTGAATAAAATGCTACTTTGCTATTCAATGGTCCATTCTTTTTCGCAACAGACAAGGTTTGGGGTTATTAACATCACTCAAGTGCAAAATGCCGCCATTTTAGCAGTTCTAAAATGCTATTAAACTGGGGCTGACTGGCAAATTACAGAGTGGATGTAGAGGCCACAAAAGGGATGAAACAAACCAATTCTCGCAGCCGCTAGGAAGCAGCTGCTTTGCCTCATTTAAGTGCTCTCTTTCACAAGACCCCTTGTTTTGTCTGAGGGCTCGTCAAGGTGCTATCAGCATTTATCTACCTGCTGTTTAGTCCATCTGTCTGCTTTTTAAGTCATCTCAGTGTGAGGGATGCTATGGTAGAGAGGGGATAAAGAATTATAGTAAAAGTAATAGTGTAAAAACAACTTGACGAGAGTATGAAGGACTTTCAACTGATGATCCCTCCTCCTTTTTTCGCAGATTCCACCAGGGGAGGAAGTGCAGGTGCCTGTGAGCTCGCACCTGGGAACTTCAAAAAGACACCCAGATGCTCATGTCTGCTCAAAGCAGGACTGCTATGACAGACTATCACAGGCAGCAAGAGACAGAAAGAGCTAAGCAGTGGATGAATTCACTGAAGAATAGAGATAACTTATTTTCAGATTAAATAAATTAGGTTTACTTCACAGGACACAAAAGAAATTGGAAAACAATGCACAGTGCCATGCACTGTCCCCTATATAACGTGTCTCTGAGAGTCAGTAAACCTAACTGATACTGAAAGTCACCCCTCATTTTAATGACTCTATTAGAGTCTGACCTAGAATCTACCATGAACCCATTGGAAATGCTGATTCACCTATCATTAGTGCCTCATTTCAGGTCTCCTTACCAGTCAGGTACAGCTTGTTTGCCCCCAGGCCCCTCACACATACATTTGCTGACGGAGACCCCCATCTTTCTTCCTTTATTTTCCCCCTGAGCAGCCAGCAGAGGGAGTGTGCAGACTAATAAATAAGAGGACAACGACCTTGATCAAGCTGGCAGGAATAACGAAAAAAAAAAGGGACAACATTCCTCAGAAAAGCACAGTGACTGAACAGACAGGTCCAATTTAAATGCTCTGATCTGTGAAATAATAGCAGCCAAGCCCCTGAAATTGTCATTTAATTTGGTGTCAGCTGATCAAATCCGGATCTTTTCCCTTCCCTCACAGCCATCTGGAGAAGCTGGATGTTCACACAAGGACTCTTTTTTTTATTTTTTTTTTATTGAAGCTCATGTGTTTCTGTGCAGTGAGAAGGGAGAACAAAAAGGGGATGGGAAGGTGTGGCAAAGTGTTTCTGGCAACGCTCTCTCTTGTGGCAGTCACCTATTGTGATGAAGGAAGATAGGAAGGCTGCAATAGAGAAGGGAAGGTAGAATGGGGCTGTTGAGGGGAGGGCTTAGTGACGGGGTGGCTGGTAGGAGACCTGCTGAATTTTACATGAAGCTGTCGATAGGAAATAGCGTCACTGCTTTTTCACCAACACCTCCTGGGAAGCCTCTAGCAACTGCTATGGTAATTTCTCTAAACTACTAAAAATGATATGATTAGTAAGTCATGGCAACTTATGTTTTTGCATTACTTGAACTCATCAAAATAAGTTGAGTACTTTCAACTTTTTTTTATTTATTTTTTAGAAATGGTAAGAAATTTGATTTTTAAAACTTGATTTTTAAAGCCAGTTTGATGCAATTTTGGAGTTGGAGCAGTTTTGTTCAATATTTTTCATTAAACCTGTTTAGAGGTGCCTTTAAATTCAATTAATAATCTGCCTTAACATAATACTGATATATGTCTCTCAGCTGTTGCAGCACAATTGTTACTGTATATATCCGATTCACTAAAAAGAACGGTCTCAGAGTAATTTGTTCGGTAATACAACTACACAGTTTGCGTGGTGTGTGGAGGAATCATCTGTGGAGGAATCAATCCATAGTGTTTGCGCTGTATGTGTTTGATTCATAGTCACCTCTGATAAAAGATCACTTAATTGTAATTTACAAATATTTCCAGCAAAGCTACTTTGAAACTTTATGCATCGTAAACTGCATTGAATCGAATCACTAAAAAGAATCAACTAATAACAGTCATTCATTGGGAAATTGGACAACACTGATCATGCTGTGTTTAACTCGCTATAATGAACTACTCATAAAGAATCATTCACTGGGAAATCAGACTACATTTGTTTTTATGTATGACTTTATTTTATTTTATTATATTTTGTTTCATCTGTATCTGTATCTGCAGAAGAATGCATGTGCAGGAACCATTAACAGAACCGAATATCATTCAGTGCAGATTATATCTTGTCTTCTCTGGATGCCATCACGCTATTTTAGGACAGTTCAGATCCTGCTGGTAGCTTTTCCAAGCTCTCCCAATCAGTGCAGCTTTGTTGAGTAAATCCCTATAATTTGAGCAGACTGGAATTAAAAGGCCAGAGCTGATAATATAGACTACAGCCCTGACAAATATGAGGTACATGGATGTGGTTCGAGTGTTTATGGCCTCTCTTTAACAGGCAGTACTTTGCGGATTTAATCCCACCGCCAGGCTCCAGTACTTCTTTCCATCGACAGATTTGTGGTGTCTCCCTTCTATTGATTTCTCTCCTCTCTTTATCACTCAGTGTTTACTGTAAGTGAGTTGTGTAGCTCTTTGTGTCTCAAGCTTTGTTGCTCTGAGCTGGACATCTTTACCAGAACATAGAGGCAGAGAGAGGCCAATCTGGCTCGTGTTATGGAGCATGGAAAGGTCTTAAGTAGAAGGAAGTGAACATTAAACATGTCTCTCTTAAGGTTTATATTATGAGCACATTTGAAACTTTTAATGGCTTCTGCAGTTCGCCCAGAATGGAATACTGTTGGTGGCACTGAGATAAGTCTGTTTCAAGGGATTACTGCTATCAGCACTCAAGAGGCAATTTGTCTGGGAAACGCATCTTTCAGCAGGATAGAAATACACATTGGACAGGTCCGCTTTCCATAACTTTGACAAATTACCTCATTACCTCACCTAGCTATGGATGAAAGTACAGGAAAGATTATGTTCATCAAGTCCCCTACCGACTATAGTGGCTAACATGAGGCCGTTTAGCAGTATAGAACCACTGTCTGACCACACATCTCACCACTGATGTTACTGTATCTTAATGTTAATAAAATAAATAAAATGTTTATAAAATGTACCAATAAAAAGTGCAAGAGATAACTTCCGAGGCTTTCCGTGCTTGCGCAAACTAAGCCAGAGCGTGCGCACACGTCACATCAGGAAGCACTCGTGCCCTCAGATCAGTTGGACGTGGCTGTGTACAAGAGGTAAAAATGATATAAATACTGTTTGTTTTCTTACACAAACCGCTCGTTTTGTGTCTTAGATCATCAATGTGTACTTACGATGGGGAATTGTTTAATTTGGACTCCTCTGTGCATGCTCTTTGAGGTGGTGACCATATACCTCCATTATATGAGTCACAGACAAGAACGGTTTGACCTAAAAATATCAAAATGGGAAATACTGAGGAAACAGAGAAACCTACATCTTGGATGCCCTTGAGGTAAGCTAAAACATATCAAAATTTTATTTGAAAGTGAACCATCCCTTTAACTGATCACTCTGGTTGAGCTCCATAAGATCATGGGATTATCAACTTCACCGATCTGAGCTTTATGGCAATATGATATTTAATTAATTCATTTATTTAATTTTTTTGTTCCCAAAGTTATAACAAATCTGAATTTGTGCTTTGTCATTATGGGGTATGGAGTAGATTTATGTTAGAATAAAATAATTTTAATTGCAGGTTTTTTTTTTTTATTATATATATTTTATTTGATTACAAGAAATTTGATTATTTTATTACAAATCAGTCCTAATAAATATACAGAAATCAATTAGAATTTAATGCTGTCAACCTTTATTGTATAATAAAAGTTAGTAAAAGAGATATACTTTTCACTATCAAAGTTGATGCCAACTAGTAAACACCATGAGTATTCATCATCACACTGGAGATATTTTTGTATATATACAGAGGAATACAGTATATACCAGCTCTACAAAACGTCTACAGGGACTTACTCATTAGTATATGATTTGTTTACCATCTAGGTTAAGCAACATAAACCACTAATAAATAAGCATTTGAAAAAAAGATGGCTGGTTTTTTGCAGGATAAACCATTTCTGCTGTTATTGCAACAAACACGGGCAACTGTTTGTTGAGTGCAGCACTTCTGTACTGTGGGTCTGACTACTGCTGTGACCATCAAAGCACTGGGGCCCTATTTTAACGATCTGAAACGCAAGTGTCAAAGCGCGAAGCGCAAGTAAGTTTGTGGGCGGGTCTCGGCGCTGTTGCTATTTTCCCGGCGGGATAAATGGCTCTTGCGCCCGGCGCAAATCTAAAATGGGTTGGTCTGAAGCAGCTTCATTATTCATAGGTGTGGTTTGGGCGTAACGTGAAATAAACCAATCAGAGCGTCATCCAACATTCCCTTTAAAAGCAGGTGCGCAAGTTCCATTATGGATTGCTATTATTATGGCGTATTTACCAGGCGCACGCCAGGAGCGGTTCACAGCCGAGGAGACTGATGTTCTTGTAAGAGCAGTGAAAGACAGAGAAGTTGTGTTGTATGGGGATGGGAGAATAATTAGCCTGAATAATTTGTGAGCTAGTTTTATGCCTATTTTTTTTTTCACATCTTCGTGTCACACCACAATGATTTCCGTCATCTCATGTGTTAATATTTTTTTAGTGTAACAATTTATGATTTGCAAAAATAACTGTTGCATCTGTGTAGATTACATGAGCAAAGTGTATGCGCGTTGTGCACGCTATACATTATGGTCAAGCTTGCTCCCTTAAAATAGCATAATGAACAACGCGCAACGCGCCACTGACTTTAGACTAGGTTTTTTCTGGTCAGTGGCGCAATTGTGTAATGGAACAGCAAAATAGCACCAGGGATTGTTTGCGCCGGAACACGCCTCCTTTTTTGCGCTGAACCGCCCAGGGAGCGCAAGTTCATTCACTAGTTTAGCGACGTGCTTCTGTGGAGGGAAAAGCGCGCTTTGCACGGGTGCAAAATAGGAATGACACATGCGTCGGTGTACAAAGTCAATTGCGCTGAGTGCAAGATAGGGCCCCTGGACTGCATCCGTGACACTCAGATCGTTATTTGCATCTTTGTACATCCGTTTGCAGCTTGTCCTATACAGCAAAGTATGATAATGACTCTTGAAAATAGGCATCATACAATTCTAGCATATTTAATATGTATATTTTCAGTGGCATCCTTGGACATGGAGATGAACCATGGCACAAATGTGTACAGAAGCACGGGTGATGAACCATGCAGTTCCAGTTGTATTTTTTACGGTAATGCCCTAATAGCCAGACATTCTGAAACATGTACAAAACCCATTCACAAGCCTCTTTACACATTTCTTTATGTGGGCTTGTAAGACTGATGTTTATTTTGTGGGCAGACAGACAAATGGGAACCAGAGGGGGAGCAGACTGTTCACCAGACTTTAGTGCATACAGAGAACCTCAGTAAAATTCTCCATTGCACCAGAGGTGCAAGCAGTGCCATTCCTTAATAATTTCAGGACACCCTTCGACTACTCAATCTCACCCTAAATTCTCTGAAGAACTGGACGGCTAGCTTCCATAAATCAGACAAGTAAAGCTGTTAACGTAGTCCAACCCACCATGCACATCAATTCTTCCTCACTCTTCATCTCTCCTGGGTTGGTCAGAGTGTCAGTTTACACAAGCTGCTTGGCATCTCCATCAATACTAAAACAGTGTTTGAGCTGGCTTCACTCAGCTGTCATTCAACCCGTGAGTGCCACTAATAACATGCCATAAACAATGCAAGGAGAAGCAATAAGACTGGCGAGAGGACAGAAATGCACCTCTCCAAAGTAAACACAGTGGAATGAGATGGCTTCAAGTCTCCTCTGACACAACGGTTTCATCATCCGACCCTGTGTGCTTCCTTTGATGTGAACGGTTATATATACTGAAGAGTAGAACAAACTGAGCGGCAATATTCTTTCTGTCAATATAGTCGAGCATCAAAGCTGGGACAACCGCATATCCTTCAGCTTGCTGTTTGAGGTCGAGAGTCAATGCACACATATACACACACACACACACACACTACAACAAATGTCATTGCATGTGCCCATACACAGAAGCCAATCGGATATGAGCATTTCCAACAGCTCTCGAATGGCAATGAACATTATGACGCTCACCTTTACAGTCTAAGCAGCTTCTTATTTCTGTATGCTTTCATTCTCTCTGCAGTGGCTGGGTTAACAGACAGACATGGCCTTGGGACTCAGGGCTGGAAACAAAGCCGTGTGTGGGTTTCTCTGAGTACAACCAGACTAGAGAGATCTACTTCATTCTCTAGAAGGTTTAAGAGAGCACTTGTGTCTATGACTACAAAATCATGTTTTTTTTTTTGTTATGAGTGGGCAATATTAGTGATTGCTAATGTAACGACATAGTTGCATACTCGCTGATTTATTTTTATTTATTTATTTCGTGACCAGAGACCTGCAGCACAGATAAGTCCTGCTGATTTTCTCATGAGTCTTTTCAAACTCTTGTGAGCTGAGAGCCCTGTACCAACATCAGATGTTCAACTGGGGTGATGTTCTACATGAATATGGTAAAATAAGCTCCATAAGTATGGGCCATTAGGAGAGAGCCTTTGTCTTTCAGGTGTGAATCACTAAATATTCATGGCCATTGTCACTGCCTTGCATACAGGCTTTCTAACACAAAATATGTTTTATAAAAAACAAAAACATTTTTTCACTAACCTTGCATAAACCTTATTTTCTCAGAAATACAAATTTGTATATACATGTCGATTATATATTATTATAGCCCAGTTTGTGCTGGATACAGTGCAATCAGACATTAGGCATTAATGTTTATAAGAAATAATAATAATAAAAAAAAATCATCAGGGCATGTCAAAAGCCCTTCACACCCTGTAGGGTTAATTACAGAATAACCATTCTGAAAGAACTCTTCACATACCCTTCACAAAGAATGTATGAAGAAATACAAAAAAAAAAAAAGACACATGCATATCAATTTTTTTTATTATTATTTTTATATATAATTACTGAAATGTGAGTTTCTCTGTGTGTGTGTACCGTATATACATATATATACACATATACTCCTATATAGAAACATTTCAGTAATTCCCATTGGTGCAATTGCCAGAAATATAAGAACTCTTAATCTACGCCATTAAACACAGATTGACTCAGTCAGCTAATTGCCCTATTCCTTTTCACAATTTTCAAAATTTTCTTCAATAATGCCTTCAGAGCTTTAATCAAAGCAGTAATTTTGATAATGAATAAGACAGAAAGCAGTTATTTACCACTGGCTCACAAAATGCCTGGTCAGTTAATTTAATTTTTGTTTTTGATTTACTATTGAACTATTATTACTTTAAAACAAAAACAGTAATTCGATTATGAAGGAATATATTTTTGTTTACTGTATAATTCAGAAATAAATATGTATGTGACAGCATATACAGTATTACCTGTTTTAAGCAGTCTTTCCTTTACCAGCAGTGTTGAGGGAATTTTAACGGATAATAAACTTTGCCCCATAAACAAGGCTGCTTTAATTGCATTGCTGGGTCATCTATGTATATGGGGGAGTCAAGTTCACGTTTCAACCTTTAGTATGTTTTAATGGAGGAGAAGAGTCACTGCACAGACATCCAGTACAACAGCGGTGCTTTTTCTGAGACACTCCTGGTATGATTGCAACCTATCAGCAGTGTCAACAGATCAGTCTGCCAACGAAGGCTCAAAGGTCAAAGCTTTTAGTCGAACAAAAGGCCAATTTACTACCAATTCAATCTCTCTCCCTTTCTCAATGCCCGCCTTTCATTCATGTATCCTCAATCTATCATCCTCAATCCTTCTAGCCGCAGTGCTCATATAAATCAGACTGAGGCAGCTGTCTTAGAAAATGTATTACAGAACTAGAGAACTAGAGTGATGTTCATGCTACCCCAAAAAGTGATCAATAACTGTACAATCCGAAATGATCATTATATATCATATTGGAAGATCAATCTGTTCTAAGCAAATATAAAATTAATTGACTTTTGATTGTTTTTTTTTTCGTCATGATTCAAAATGTCCATATCTGACTTGATCATTGAACACTTAGTCCAAACTTCGATAAAAGCTATCAAGAATGCACTTTGATGCTCGTAACGCTGCAATTCGAAAGCCACAGAATTTGTGGCGAGTGGCCTGAAAAGGTTTACGTTACAGTTTTGCGGAGGAGAGCCACTTAACAAGCAAAGATACTGTACACCAAACAACAGCTTCAACAGCACTCAATGTCGGCCATCACATCACATGCTCTCAGATTTCAACGATTATCTGATCGAATGTGAGCGAGACGTGTAGCATACTTAGCAGATAACAAGAAGAAACACAAGAAGAAAAACACACAAATCTATTATTCATATTTCAACCGTAAGTGGCTAATAAAGAGTAACGGGGGGCCTAATTCTATCTTTTGTTTCTCTTTTCAACATCAAGGTCATGCGTTTCAGAGATTACACTGAAAGTATGTGTGCAATAATACACTTTCTCTGCTAACAAACACACTCTCTAAAGTGCTCTGGTAGCATGTATTACCAGACTGCGTCAGGGGAAGGTATAAGAGGTATACGTTTCCAGGTAATGGGAGCTGGCAATTCCATTTAGATGCTGGAGTGTTTATGTCTAAACCTAACCCTGTTTTCTTCAGCATGCCAACGAAGGCAAATCTGAGTGAGGGAGACGTGCAAGTTCAATAAGCACCGGAATACAGAGTGGTGGAAAACAAACACAACACTCAATAAACCGACACAATTTTACATTTAGACAACTAAAAGCATTTTTCCACTAACTGAAGCACATTCGTCACACTCTGTTACTTTCTAGAAACTTTCCGGAGGGCCTCATGTGCATCGGCACTATAGTTAGCATTTGATGAGACACTTAGCCCGGATTCGCTAAACAGCAGCACTTTAGCACAAAGTATTTCAGCTCAAAAACCTGTCATATGCATCTTCAAGCGCACTTCAAGTTGGGCAGACATTATTACGAATTGCCATGCATTCAAGATGAAAACAAATTACGCAGGTAACCAAATCGAAACAAATAAACACAAATGACAACAAAAGCTGCAAGATAAGCAACAGCATGACTGTATTCAACTTGTGAGGTTTATTTACACATGGTATTAAATGATTAAATCATAAAAAAAAGTGTCTGTTAAATTATTACATTTATTTAACAAACTTCAAAAATCATTCACCCCCAACCCCACCCCCCGGCTATTGGAGTTATGGTATCTTATTTTACTCTAATAGCCTTAGTTTTTAACAGTTAGATTGTTTTATTATTATTATTATTACTATTATCAAATGTCTATACATCTATTAATACAATAATGAGTAGATAACTAATAAAAAATATAAGTAAATAATCTCCATATATTTTAACACTTCTTGTTAACTTTGCAGTTAATGTTAAGAAAATATTACATATTTTTAACAATTATTATTTCACCTTTTTTATTCCTGTTTTCTAAAGACCAAAGAAAAAATATCAGATTAATCTTATTTTATTCTATTAACAGCTTTCTTTTTATTATTATTGTTTTACATTTAATTATTAATGGCCACAATTATTAAAATAATGAGTAGATACAAGATACACTGTAAAATATATGAAGTGAATAATCTCAATATATTTTATTACTTTGCTTTTACTGAGGAAACAACATGATGTCTTTACAATATCATGTTTAAATAAAAAAATAACCCACAAATACTTTCATATTTTCATTACAAAACTATGTTTTTTCTTTTTTTCATGTATTATTATTATTACTTTTTAAAGAAACTCTTATCTGGATGCCTATGACATTCTAAAGTTTTAAACACAAACAAAAGTTTTTTTTCAGTAACCTGGTATTACTGAAAAACACTTCACAAAACGATTTATTACTAATCTGTTTGAACTATTCTGCTGCAAATGTTTGCCAAATTTCAGGAATGAATGCCACTTCAACTCAGTTACTAATGAGAAGTTTACCAGTGATTAAAATGACTTTTGGTTGGTCATTTATTTGAACATAAATTATAATTAAGAAACGTCTGACTCTACTTGAAAGGAATATTATTCACTTACCAATTATAATTCTATTTTAACCAGCCGCGATTTTAACCACTGTATGCACTGCCTTCAAATTAGATGTTTGTGTGTATTATCTATAGATCATTCATTTATTAGAATTGATCTATTCAAACAACATTCTAACAGCACATAAATCCAAATGCTGGTGGAGCTGCATAAACATTCGGCATTTTAAAGAGCACATCCGCTCCATCCTCCACAACTCAGAAACGGTCTGTAAGATGGGAAACAGAGTTTGAGAAATTGCACTAAGCACAGGTTTAGTTTTTTTTTTTTTGGCAGTATCTGTGCTGATGCCTGATTTGCATAGCTCCTGTAGCATATCTGGTGCCTGAAAAAAAAAAACATTCTTAGTGAGTTACCCCCTTATGTTCTTTCTGTGCTTAATTTTTTGGTTAAACTTGGACTGGATTAGAGCATTACACAGATTAAGCCAGTTATTTGTTTCTTGATAGAGTTCACTGCTGCAGGTCAGTACTACACATGAAAGATCTTCTGAAGAAAATATATATTTTCACCAAACGTCATTATTATTGTCACTAAGGACAAAGTTTGGAGTGGTAGAAGATCAAAGTGTACACTAACAGTGGCCTCTGGTGCTTTTCGCACTGACTTGAAGAGGTGAAGGACACTTTCGCTGCAAGACCCTGGCTTTGTTCAGCTGTGCTTTGATGCAAACTTCATGTCCTAATTTCACTTGTCACACTTGGTTTCTCAGACCACTGCCGCGTCTCTCCTCCATCTGAGTCCAAATGTGTGGGTTTGTGAGTGCACACACATGCACAAATATTGTGTGTTGCCGATATTTCCTTTTCTCTCAGTGTATGAAGGACTTTTATGAGAGCTCCATTCGTATTTCCTCTCAAGGCACTGTCTGTAACAGCTGCACAGGAGGAAAAAGAACTTGAGCTGTGGACATGAAAACACTTGAGTGTGTTCTCCTGCAGCCTGTGCCACGTGCTGCTCTTTTTGCATGTGCTCTGATACAACAAGACTGAAAAAGGGAAGAATACGTGCCTCCATCATACAAAATAATTTTGTATGGCTGTCAACAGAGAGATGCTTTATGCAGTCAGATGGTGTAGTTGTGTCACCTACTAGAAGGTGCTAATGGAGCCATGCTAACCAGCTACAGTTGGAAGATACGGGTTGCGTGGGGGGCTTTGGGTGTGTCAAATATCTAAAACCCAAATTTTAAAGAGCAATTTCATGAAAAGGGTAAACTTTGAGACTCCATTATTTTCTAAAAAAAAAAAAATGGCATGTTTTAGATATTACTCAAAAAAATAAAAATAAATAAATAAATAAATAAATAAACCATTAATTAACAAAAGTACTCTGCAGTATTAAAAACGCAGTGAAGTGCAACATTCTAAACACACTTAAAATGTATGTAAAAAAAGAAATACAAAAAATTCCTTAATATTAATACAGTACACTGTGCTATTATGGATGGATTGTTTACTTATTATATTTTTTTTTATTTTACAGTGTAGCATGAATAAGCAGCTAGTTTTAAACACATTAACCTGCTATCCAAATTAGTATAAGAACAAAGAAAATTATCAAGAAAAACTAATATATTTATTATAAAATTACAAAACAACAATTAGTCCAAAACTACTCTTCTACTGAAAATTTCATTTATTTTAAATTAATTTTATTTAATCAGTTAATTTAATCAAAAATACAGTTAAATCATTAATATTGTGAAATATTTTAAAACGTAATTTATTCCACTGGTTATCATTCTAATATGCGGATTTTTTTCTTCTTCATTTTTTAACAATTCTTTGATGAATAAAAGTGTTTTAGTTTGTTTGTTTTTACACAAACAAATAAATAAATAAATAAATAAATAAATGAGAAAAATTAATAAATATACCAATACTAAAAAAATGTAAATAAAATAAAATTCTTACTGACCCCAAACTTTTGATATAGTCAATGGTGGTAGCAACCACACACTGCTCAAGCATATTTTGCTTGGATCAGTACAAGGCGGTACATCAATAAAATGTTACAATATGTAACCTAAATAGAGTTTTATTTGAACTGTTTTGTCTGGTCTTAGATGTATTTGGATAATTGACATTTAGCTAACTGTGCTAGTTACACCGAATGACAAATTGAGTTGCCGGAGATGGACCTTTGCCCTGAAAGATCCCTACAGAGACTCCCTTAAAGTCACTGGGTTTGATCAAACCAATATACAATGTGTCTAACAACTTTCTCAAAGATGCCAATTAGTGAGGGACAGACTAAGATAGAGAGAGGAGAGGCACAGATGAAAAAAAAAGAAGCGATAAATAATAGTAAAAGAGAAAAAGGGATAGAGAGCATGAGGAAGAGGCAAACATAGCCAGAGGACAAAAAGAGAAAGCTAGGCAGAGTAGAGGAGCTTCCACTGTCAATTTCTCAGCACAATCGATCTCTTACAGAGAGGCTTGTGGCAAGAAAGGGAATTAATAGCCCTCAGCGGAGTCCAAACAGTGCAGGCTCACTGACTCCAGAGAGCTTTCCTCTGACCCTACACAGGGAGATTAGTGAGCTGTGACTAGCATCCCCTGATCCTGAATCAGTTTAAGCACGTAGATAATCCAAAGCCTGGGGATTTGAGTCCCCCAACAATGCACAGGGGTCCTGTTGGGTGTGCTTGCTGCCTCTAATTTCCATGGCTAGCGAGGTTTGGAGGGCGTTAGGACAATGAGCCAGCACTTAAAGACAACATAAAACAGCATTCCCAACACATTCCACTTCTGTATTGCAAATTTCTGACTGAAACGAAATATTCAGCTAGAAATTATTTAGGGCAGCACTTCATGTAAAATGTCACTTTAAAAAACAGGCAAAAGTCAAAGTGCAACGAGGTATGGAATGCTTTAAGATAAATAGCCCCAGATTTCCTCACATTTTGAGAAGCATATATGTGACGCACATCTACTGTGTGTACGTTCTCTGTCAGATCCAAAAAGCGCTTCAGATATTTCAGAACAGACAGCCATATGGAGCGAGAGACCTTAATGGAGAACAGTCGAAAATTAGTTTGATGTAACGCTATTTGGCAAGCAGAGATGCTGCTTTATGAAGACTAGTGAAACATCCAGAAACTAAATCGCCCAAACTCATCCCCCTTTAATCTTAGTACGTATTAAAGCACTGAACTAAAAACTGAAAATAACTAAATAAAAAGTATGACCAAGGCCTTTTCTAATTCATTCTGGCAACACCATCATGCAATATCAGCAATAATACTGTAAAAATAGATACTTATTGCCAGAACTCTATCGTGCACCCAGAGAACTACAACATTATACTTAAAACACATTAATTACATTTCTCCATCCATTTTTTTTTCAGAGAACTGCACTTTCTGAAAGGTTCCACCAGTGTGGTGACATAAGGAACTTTTATTTTTAAGTAAAATAATAAATAAATCAATTAAATCAATTAAAAATACTCTTCACTTAAAAATAAACCTTACAAAAATCTATATAATTAAACAAGAAAAATATGAACATAGAAATATATTTATAAAATAACTGATCATTTATAAAATAATGTGCTGATAAATATTAATCAATTTGTGTACATCTTTCTTGCTGTCATAAAACTATCAAATCTAGAAATCGTATTCAGCATCAGCCATTAAACAACCAATACTGGCTGACCACTAATGTCTAGCACTTACCAGACAGCCTGTATTCAACTGAAAATGTCCTTAAACTAGTCTGTGAATGCTATTAGCCGTTTAAAGCAAAAAAAAAAAAAAAAAAAAAAAAAAAAAACAGCAATCATTTTCTATTTGGCATAGAGGGCTCTACTGGCACAGAACTCATACAGTGCAAACAGATGTCTAAATTCTCTTAACCTTGACCCATAAACACTACAGTCTTGAGTCATCATTCTATTTCTCAGTGCTAGAACTCTACTTTCTCTGGTTAAGTGAGTCATATTTACTGGAGGGACTAAATAATTACCGTATTCAGTGTTACTGCAGTAGCAGCTCCTGATAAAAAGAGAAGAAGCATCGGGAATAGCTCACAGTGTAAAATATGGCAGGTTCATTGCAAATACAAGTGTATTTACAAGTGTTTGTACTGTATTTGGAGTCAACTACATTATAAAGGTTGATTGTAAATGTTCTGAGAACAAGGGTATTTTTCATACATTTCAGAGTGGGGAAAGTTTTCACATTTTTATTGCACGTATATTTGAACAATTTCTTAGCCACAACTAATCATATATAAATGTGTTTTTTTGTTTTATGATTGAATTATTGATTGATTGATTGTACATTTTATTTTTTAGTTTAAATTTCGCTGAAAAGCCTAAATTAGGCTAATGGCACATTCCATTACGACAACTTACCCCACAAAGGCCAATGCTTGTTAAATGAAGCAAAAATTTCCTGAGCAAAAATGGTCTAGATGTTCATTAGCTTTTTATAGCCAAGACTTTAACACATGCGCCTAAACAGAAAACGACTTTCAGAAATGAACCGACCTTTAGAAATATTGGCTAGCATAAAAAGTGACTTCTTGCCCATGTAGGTCTTCCCCTATATTTCAGAACGAAGAGCTGTTTAATAAGCGGCCCCACAAATACAAACACTCTCTATACACATGCTTTTCACTGAACTTCAAATCTCCAGTGTACAAACACAGCAGGACATGCAGGGGTTTATTCATGTGAAACTTCTGCTCTGCAGTTCAACTTTACAGTAAAAAGTAAAACCTCACTGGCAGAGCGTTTCGCATGCTGTAGCTGGTCTGAAAGAGACCAAATACCCTATGCACTTTTTCTCAAATTCTAGTCATGTACTGCACTCCAGAGTTTTTGAGGTACAATCTATAATAAACGAGTCTGTGACAGAAATGACAGATTGCAGTGTAGTGCATCTGTGAAAGGCAGGATTTTGGAAGCTTCCCAGCTTAAAAATGGGAAGCTGAGAGAGAGAGAGAAAGAGAGACAGCAAGATAATGAGATGAAGCAGAACCGGATGGAACGGGAAAGGAGAGGGAAGTGAAAGAGTAACACGCAGTGAACAAGAGAAAGGGAGAGAAGGGAAATAAACGGAGAGTCGAGAAATAGGAACACAGGCATGCAGGAAAATAAGGAAGTGCCTTCAAACAACCGAAACTTTGGGGAAGAATAAATGTCCGATTCCAAAAAGACTGAAGCCATATTAATCTCCTGGATAGCCTTCAAGCTCACCGCACATTAGAGGAAATAGCCCAGCTAGGCTGCCGACCCATTCAATCTTCCCTGCATTCCTTCGAGAATCTTTTGTACAGTCAAGGCCCAGTGCAATAAAGAGTGATTGAACATTGCTTGAGAAACCACCCATGGAAGAAGCTGGTTTACATTTTAATTATATCAAACAATAAAGCTGGAGAAAATTGGTAGAAGCAGGTAAAGGCCACAATTTACTGCAAGGCAGAGCCATTTATCTCATTGGACTGTGATGGCTTTTTATTGATGTTAAGGGCACTGCTTTGGAGAAGAGCGCTGTATAATTATACTATACATCAATCTTGGTCAGGCCGCACCATGCTATTTGATGTAATTGAAAATATGGAAATTGTCAGCCGCTGTTTTAAAAGAAAGATTATTCCAGTTTTTCCCGCCAAGGCAGTGAAGCTGTTTCTCTCCTGAGGGGCTTTGGATAGGCAGAGTTTCTTCTAAATTATTTCTTCCTCGTATTTATTTATTTAGTTTAAACAGAAAGACAGACATATGTGACATTATGGAAAAAATCAGACGTTGTTTAAAATAAAGATTATAATTTTTTTTTTTTTTCAACCAAGGCAATGAAGCTGTTTTTATTATTTAGTGTAATCAGAACGATGGGCAGATTTTGAATTTATTTCATGAATGTAGTCTTAATGCATTTATATATATATATATATATATATATATATATATATATATATATATATATATATATATATATATATATATATACAGTGGGGATCGAAAGTTTGGGTACCCCTTGCAGAATCTGTGAAAATATGAGTAATTTCCAAAAATAAGTGAGATCATACTAAATGCATGTTATTTTTTATTTAGTACTGTCCTGAGTAAGATATTGTACATAAAATATATTAACATTTAGTACACAAGACAAAAACATTGCTGAAATTATTAAAATAACCCCACTCAAAAGTTTGGGAACCCTTGGTTCTTAATACTGTGTTCTGTTACCTGATGATCCTCGACTGTCTTTCTGTTTTGTGATGGTTGTGCATGCGTCCCTTGTTTGTTCTGAACAGTTAAACTGAGCAGCGTTCTTCAGAAAAATCTTTAAGGTCCTGCAGATTCTTCAGTTTTCCAGCATCTTTGCATATTTGAACCCTTTCCAGCAGTGACTGTATGATTTTGAGATGCATCTTATCACACTTAGGACATTTGAGGGACTCAAACACAACTATTTAAAAAGATTCAAACATTCACTGATGCTCCAGAAGGAAACAAGATGCATTAAGAGCTGGGGGTGAAAACTTTTGGAATTTGAAGATCAAGGTAAATTGTACTTCATTTGTGTACCGGGAAACATACAAGTATCTTCTGTTGCTTACGAAGGGCAGAACTAAATGGAAAACAATTATATTTCAACAAAATAAGAAAAATTTGGCCATCTTCATCATGTTCAAATGTTTTCACCCCCCAGCTCTTAACGCATCTTGTTTCCAGACGTTCTGCTGACTATAATTAACTTTGCAAGTACAACAACTTATTCTACAAACCCTAACAAAACAGTATACAAATGCTCTAATGAGATTTAGTTGACATTTAGTTGCAAAGTTACTTACAGTAAGTAAAAATAGGACTATCGAAATAAAGTGTAACCAGGAGCAAAAGAGGAAATAACCACAGTTTTATGATGTTTATGATGGTATAAATCTTTGAATACCCTCTGAAGTAGGCTATAGGAGAAATGGATTCAACAATATGCTTTATTTTCCAAGGGTTTTTAATAAGTATGATAAACGAAGAGTTGTACAAGTCAAAAAAATATGAGTAAAGCAATTAAGAATGGACGGCAATTATACAGCTACTCTCTCTAGAGTGAAAACACTTTTAACAGACATTGCATGTAGTTTCACATTTATATACAGTTATAGATCTCCAATTTCCCAGAGCGTGTGACACATTAGCGATATGGCTGTCTCGTGATACTAAACGACTTTGAGCCATTGGTTATGCTAACTTGGTGCTATATCGTCGATACACATCAGGGAAAGGCAGACAGAAGTGTATACAGGCCTCTTTGAGGGGTTCAAGCCTTTAAGCCCCATCTCCAACACCAAGGTGCTAAACATCCCAGAGTGCATCTCAACCCCCCTCCCCAGAGGTAGTCATGTCAGGCTTCATTCTGACACAAGGCTAACCACAGCAGGCACTGCCAGACAAAGGTCATGGTGCATACACAAGACCTCCTTTCCTTGCTGCTTTTCCTAGCGGGACAGAAGAGCCTCTGTAATATTCATTAGGGTTGCAGGCTTCCTGCAGTTGCGGGATTACACAACACCGAAAATGTTATTTGTCAATTTGCTCAAATGTCATGACAGCTGAGGTAAAACAATCCACTGAGGGAATGTTTGATGAAATTTGACCAAAACTGTGATAGGAAGTTAAGTAAAACAAATATCTAATGATGAAATGTTATTGGATGAGACAGAAGCCCAGATGATGCTTGGCTGGGCTGACAGCACCTGACAGCAGCTAACTAAAAAGCAGCACCCATGCATCCATCGATGCATTCTTATTTATAAAAAAAAAAAAACACCTCCAGATTTGTTAATTGAATAAAGAAATCACGCTTACTGAAGTCTACATAGAATAAGTCAATAATTAATATATATTTTGTTGATAACAAGCACTTTTTAAAATATTAAACAATTTTGGAGGGTAATAAAAACACCAAAACATTGGTAAAAATTTTAGTGAGTGAAATTAGACATCATAACATAAAAACATCTGATAACTGATATATGGATATATTGTGCATATAAACTGGTTAGAACAATACATCACAAACTGAATAGATATAAAACCTTTTTTATATATACATTATTTTACAGTGTCCTTGTTACATGTTGCCTGTACTATAGTAAAACTACACTAAATTTTGCATAATCACATGCAACTAACCTTAAATCAAACCCTAACCCTAGTTATTACATGCAATTAATTAAAACGCAACGGAAAGTTTTGCTGTACACCTGGTGTTAGATGTAGTTAGATGTAGCTGTCAGAACATACAAAATAACTCCTCTTCCCTGGATCCCCTGTGGCATCCGAGCAAACAGATAGCATTGTGTTTGGCTGGGAATAAAAGCCATTCAAAGTTCCATCTAAACAACTGTACGACATGATGAATGTCCAAGTCTTGTTTTGCTGCCTGGAGTTTTTCTCACTCTGTCTGCAATGCCATGTTCAAACAAGTTTCATATCAGAGACTAATGCTGTATTTCACTGCAAATGTGGGATCTCCAACTTGATATCACTGACTATCAACATTAATGTTCTCCCTTTTTCACACTTGTCTCTCTAAACACTTGGTAAATAAGTGTTATACCCTAAACAAACTTAAACCCTTGAACAGTTGTGCAAATTATATAGTGCAATATATATATATATATATATATATATATATATATATATATATATATATATATATATATATATATATATATATATATATATTGTGACGAGTCAGCTGCCTCCTCCCTGATTGTCACCGGCACCCCGTCCTAAATCGCCGCCCTTCACCAGGCTCCCGACTGGAGTGGGTGTGTGAGAGGAGGGGCGCTGGACGAGTCAGGGCTGGCGGCGTGTGATGGGGCACACCTGAAGGAAGTGGAGCCTCATTACCGCCGCTGTTTAAAAGCCCAACGCGCCTCTCCTCAGGAGACCGGTCTCTTCCCCGTGCATGCACACTGGTGTCCTCGTGGGTCCAGGAAGGGTGCGTTGAGGGACTCCCGCGCCACCAAGACGTGAGCTGCCGGACCCGCGATCCGGATGGGAACCGCACCCGTATACACGGCCGACGGGCCAGGATGCCGGGCCGTCCATCCCCTACCAGCGCCGCGGCCAACGAGAGAGACGCGGCCGCTAGGAGAAGCCGCCGCCCCTCGCGCCCCGGACCAAGGAGGGGAGCGCGTGCGGCCGCCGGACTCCGCCCCTTGCCTGGACCCTTCCTCGATGAACACTGCCCGACCTACACAAACCCCGCAGCACGACGAGGACACCAGATTCCCTGTTATTTTGGACACTTTCCCCCTTTGGCCACTTTTATTCCCCTTTGTTTTATGATTTCTGTTAATAAAAGCCTCTCCGAGGCCTGACGCCACGCCCACTGTGTCTGTCTTGTGCTCCTCCCGTGACTATATATATATATATATATATATATATATATATATGTGTGTGTATATATATATATATATACACACACACACAGAGTCAGGTTCATATTGGGACATCGACACAATTCTAATCTTTTTGCCTCTATACACCACCACAATGGATTTGAAATGAAACAAACAAAATGTGCTTTAACTGCAAACTTTCAGGGTTAAGTTTGTTTTGTTTTTTCAGCCTAATGACGGCTTGCTTCACTCATAGCGACAGCTCTTTGGATCTCATATTGAGAGGTGACAGCAACAGATTCCAAATGCAAATAGCACATTTGAACTGAACTGCTCCTTGTAAATAGGATAATGAGGGAATAACACACACCTGGCCATGGAACAGCGGAGAAGCCAATTGTCCCATTATTTTTGGTCAATTAAAAAGTGGGAGGCACATATACAAACTGTTGTAATTCATTCACCTGATTTGGATGTAAATACCCTCAAATTAAAGCTGAAAGTCTTTGTTTCATTTCAAATCCATTGTGGTGGTGTATAGAGCCAAAAAGATTAGAATTGTGTCGATGTCCCAATATTTATGGACCTGACTATATATAATATGGACTGCAGTATAAGGCAAGTAAAAGATACATTTTTAGACAGCAAAACAAGTCAACTGATGAGGGGGAAAAGCAAATCTATGAAGTGACAGGAAGGTATATCTGCCAACAAGACATCCTGAGTGGACTGCAAGGCCAGTGAGCCTTGCGCTAAGTCTACTGCTGCAGGTTGAAGACCCATTTGATGCGTTGATAGTGCTGTGCACAGGAAGTGAAGCATAAAGGGCAGAGTACACAGTCTCATGACAGGTTAGCGCTGGCGTCACTTTAATCTTATGTCTAGTGCACCCAGACGCAGCACCTGGCACCTGCCTGTACCGCACAGAGTGACAAAAACTGACCCAGATAGATGTTTGATCAAGGTAAACACACAACCAATGACTCTCTATAAGTCTACCACAGTGTTTTCCCATACATTTATTTGTGGTGGCCCATTGACTGCCACAAATGGATTTGTATTTTACTAATTTAAAATGAGTAAAATTTGGCTTCAATATAATGAGAAAATTTATAAACATGTTGTCCAACAAAATACATATTTAATAACGTTGGTTTACTCCATAAAGTCATGCCCTGATGTGGCTTCTTATAATAGAATCATTATTTTATATTATATTAAGGGTCTGTTGAATGCTTGAATCTGATTGGTTGATGGACATTCTAAGGTGCACAATTATTTTCAGTGAAACGCATGGCTAAAGTCATTCCAGGCAGGTCTTGACCGCATTACATGTCCAAATGTGTCCAACAAGTTATTTCAATGGTTCTGACAGCCTTCAAAAGCAAAATAACCTAAACCCATAATGATACTGTCCAAGCAAATAAATATAGTTAACAATATGTTTTTTTTCCCACAAAATTACTTTTTATCATGTACTGTATGAAAAACACTTACTCTATTTCTCCTGCTCTCTCTCACATTCAAACGCACACATATACAGAAAGGACACACTTGCAGAGAAATGTGTTGTCAGAGCTGCTCTGATGATTTTATCTGCAATATAGTTTAGCAACATATAAGTTACATGACATTTCTCACTAGTGGGGTAATAACATTGCTGTTGTTGGAGCAGATGAACTTAGAGTTTCACTATTAATAGAGATGCTGCTGCCAATGACTGATGCAAATCACATCCAAAATAAAGTTTTGTTTTACTTATTATGTGTCCGTGTACTGTGTATATTTATGCTGTATATTGTGACGCGTGTCCCATTATCAAGAGGAGATGTAATTCTCCTCTTGATAATGCTGTGCCATGTATTATTTAACCTCTTGTAAGGCTCTTATAAGTTTTTGTATATACTTGGTTGATGGTCGATCTGCCTTACACAGGTTTCTTAACCTGCCAGCTCTCAGCAGTCTATTCCTAAGAAATGTCAACATCAGTCACCACATAAAATGTGTAAAATGTTGCAAAGTTAATTTCATTCATAAGCCAATTAAATTATTCACATATTTGCCATTTAGCAGCCACTTTTCATTTAACACATGTCAGAATTCACACCTGGAGCAGCCTGAGGATCAGTGGGACAGAAGAGGGACTGTAAAACTCAGCAGTTCACAAGAGCACGATTTACCCCTTCTGGGATTTAAACATCTGAGGTACAACCCAGAGCTTTAACCACTACACTTCCCATTAAAACTAAATCTAGCTCAAAACTGTCAACATAAAAAAAAGAGGAAGCATTCTTGAGATGCAGTAATTTAACTTGTGGTAATACGAGCTCCTAGAGGAGACACCTGTCATTGGTAATGGTGTATCGGTATTGATATGCTTCGTAGGATTATATCTGGAAGGGGCTCCAACAGGCAACTGTGGTTTCAATATCAACACAAGATGGAATTACTGACAGAAAACTGAATCATGGTGATACCTGACAGACAGAAGGGGAAAATGAGGCCTTACTATTTACCTCAGGGGAACTCTTATCCGCCTGTTCAGCCAGCATGCACTTCTATCAGACTTTCAGCTGATTGTGTGCCTTTAGATCCTGGAAATGATCTGCATCTAGATTAAGTTTTAAAACCCCAGCAATCTTTATTTATTGATTGATTTATTACATAGCAATAATAGATTAATTAGACAATTAAAAACTCAAGAGTTTGTAGTTTGAACAAAAATACGGTGAAAACAGTATTACTGTGGAAAACTACTATTTATTACAATATTACAATTTATTTATGTTGAAGTAATGATTTCTGAAGAAATCATTTTGCTGATTTGGTGTGAATTTAAAGTTTATTATTATCAATGTTGAAAACAGTTTGGTTCCTCAATATTTTTGTTAAATATATTTTGATGATGAAAAAAGTTACTGACTTCAAACTGTTAAACCATAATGTATCTTTTGTCTATAATACAGGTGTTAATATAGACCATGATTAATATAATTTTGGTTTCCCATTTATTTTACAGTGTACTTACAGTGTATTTATCTAAGAAAGTTCTGGTAATACAAGGTAACTACATGGGGTAGGGGTAGGTTTAGGGGTAGGTTCAGAGTTAGTACCTAGTTATTACATAGTTATTGTAATTACTATAATAAGTACATAGTATGTACATGAGGAACAGGACTGTAAAATTAAGTGCTACCATAATTTTTAAGATGATTAATCAACAAATCCTTGGTACATATTGCAAATTTAATGATTGCAAATTATCAGATTATTTCATATTACAATCACTGCATGAAAAGAGGATTTTCCAGGATAAATCTGAAATGTCCCATAAACGAATATACAATTAAGATGCACAGAGATTTCCGGATACAGGATATTTCTGATTGCACACACTAGACGTGTTCCTTCCCATTGACAAATCTGCAGACAGACACATTCTGCTCTTCTTATTTCAGAGGCTCCAAACACTGCAGCGGACTTCTGATTCATCGGTGACAGCCTTGGAGGAGAAATGGTGTGTCTCCATTTGTTAAAGGGATCATATGAAGCGATTTCAATTTTTCATTTCTGTTTGGAGTGTTACAAGCTCTTGGTGCATAAAGACGATCTGTAAAGTTTCAAATACTAAAGTCTCAAATCCAAATAGATATTCTTTATAAAAGTGAACAGTCAATCACACACCCCTAAAAAGGCATGTTCTAACATGCCCCAAGTCTATGTCACTATGTGTTCATACAAAGAACTCGTGGTGTTCTCATTGTAGTATTAATGTTGCCGCCACCACCATGTCGTATAGACACTGTGTGATTGGTTGTGAAAGTTTAATTTGTTTGGCCTTCCAAAAGAGGATGATATCCACTTCGTCATGCAGAGCTTATCCATTCTGGTCGCTGAGGAAATACATCAACTTTGCACAGTGGATCACCAATTCGGCTCACATCGTGGACGAAGTGGAGTCCAGCCCGGGGTCGTCACATGTGGTTGCCACAAGCTCCTTCATAGAATCTGCTGGCCGCACCGTTCTCAAGCTCACTCTAGGCCACTGGCCTTTGCTCACTCAAGGCCGCGTAGTGTGATGCTGTTTTGTTGAGAAAGCGAAACTACTTTGTTTCATCTTCCAAAAGAGGACACGACTAGAAATCATGTTTATGTCACGTTTATAATGGGTTTTATGTTTATGTCTCATCGCTCCAGACAGGATCGCAATATGTTCAGGGGCGTAACATCCAACCCATGTTTGAGGTATTCGGCCAATCACAACGCACTGGATAGCTGGCCAATCACAGCACACCTCACTTTTCAGACCAATAAGCCTTGTTAAAATCTACGCTTTTAGAAGGGGGGGCATAGAGGAGACACAATGTACAGTATGTGGAAAATAATGTGTTTTTTGAACCTGAAACCCCATGAACACATTTCATTACACCAAATAAACAAAACAATGTTAATTTTTTAGCAGTATCATATGACCCCTTATCATAATTTAATATTTTTACATTTCACTTATCATAAAGTGCAGCATAAATGTTACTCCTTTTGTTTGTGTCAAGTGTTCTAGTTTTAAGGTGTAGAAATCTACAATGTATTTTGTTTTATTATGATGCGATTTAAAGCATATATTTGTGTGTTATTTTTTAGATCAGATAGCAAATGCTGTCATTCTTCTGGAAAACTGCTAGTCTTTAAAGAAGTGATTAATCAGGTAACTTGAACACAGAAAGAGTTTTTGAATATCATTCAATTACTAAAGTTACCTTATATTTTATTCAGTTACTTAATCTGCAAGATAGTACTTTGACTAGCTTTTATTATTTTATTTTTTTTCAAATTATTAATTAAGTTTATTTTAACAAAATCTAGAAGAAATATTTTCAGATAATCCAACCAATTAGCATCAGAGGAAGTCTATATATCGCCTCTTTTTTCACCTACATTCCCTCATGACAGCAGGCCAAATATGCTTATTCATATTATATGTACATATGTAAACTTGTGAATGGCTGTATCGTTCAGGTAACAGAATAGCCCGTTTTCATTACATTTGTGTTATGCTTAACTTGTGTACAATATATTTAGAGAAAGTGTGTTTTATTATATTTTTATGGATCCTCTGTTTTTTATGGATCCTTTAGGATCCTCTGTTCCCAGACCCAACCATTCATCTGAAGGACTGAAAATATGAACCCTTTGAACCACCAGTTTCCACATGATAAAAAGAAATGAATGTATGATTTCATATTCATTTTTTTTCACACTGAGGACAAATGAGGGACTCATACACAACTCAAAAGGTAAACGCATTTATTGATTCTAAAGAAAGCAACACAGTGCATAAAGAGAAACAGGGCGTGAACCAGTTGAATTGGATGATCAGCGAAAACCACTTCTGAAGGGCAGTGCCTACAGTACATATAATTTTTCAACAAATTTTTTTTTTTTACTCATCATCATGTTCAAAAGGTACACCCCACGCTCTTAATGCATTGTGTTTCCTTCTGGACCATCAGTGATAAATTTTTTCACCTTTTATAATAGTTGTGTTTGAGTCCTTCAGCTTTCCTCAAAGGGAATATTATAAGTCATCATCAGACAGGGGCCAAAGATGCAGAAGATGCTGGAAAACCATATATAATATAGTATAATAAATATATAATAATACATATAATGATAGGTAACAATTGATAGCCTGAATGAACTGTAAGTCACTTTGGATAAAAGCGTCTGCTAAATGCATACATTTTAAATTAAATTAAATTAAATTAAATTAAATTAAATTAAATTAAATTAAATTAAATTAAATTAAATTAAATTAAATTAATTTTAAAACCAAAGAATCCACAACAGCTCTGGACACATGAAAAACTACTACTGGTCATCCAGTGTATGAAAACTTTAGATTTTTTATATATATATATATATATATATATATATATATATATATATATATATATATATATATATATATATATATATATATATATATATATATAAATTACACATTTAAATTTTTATAAAATCAGTAAATGTAAATATATATTATGTAATACTGCTTATTTATGATAGTACTAAATAAGAATAGCATACATTTTGATCCCTCTTATTTTGTTAAAATTATGACATTTTGCTAGTGCCACTGCCCTGCAGAGTTTTGTGCCAACCCTGATCAAACTCACCTCCCTGTAGCCTTCTACTACCCTTTAAAGGGGGGGTGAAATGCTATTTCATGCATACTGAGTTTTTTACACTGTTAAAGAGTTGAATTCCCATGCTAAACATGGACAAAGTTTAAAAAATTAAGTTGTACGTCTGAAGGAGTATTTCTGTTCCAAAAATACTCCTTCCGGTTTGTCACAAGTTTCGGAAAGTTTTTTTCGAGTATGGCTCTGTGTGACGTTAGATGGAGCGGAATTTCCTTATATGGGTCCTGAGGGCACGTTTGCAGTAAGAGCGCGCGCTCCCGTATAGCAGAGCAGAGAGAGGCTGTGCACAGACAATCATTCATCAGATTCAGAGCGAGAGCTTCGCGAAATGTCACAAAAGGAGCGTGTTTTTGGTTGCCAGGGCAAGACAACCTTGCACAGATTACCAAAGAAAAAACAGCATTAAGGGACCAGTGGATGGAGTTTATTTTTACAGAGCATCAACGGAGTTGTGCAAGTGTTTGTGTTTGTTCCCTGAATTTCTAAAATGCTTGTTTTACAAACAAAGCCCAGTTTGACGACGGATTTGCGTATCGTTTATTTCTTAAGGATGATGCAATCCCAACGTAAAAGGATCACGATCGTGTGTTGGAACCGCAGGCGGTGAGTAAAACTGCTTAAAATATCTCTGCCTCCTTGTTAGTGCGTCCGCCTCCCATCGGAGACCCGGGTTCGAGACCCGGGTTCGAGCCCCGCTCGGAGCGAATCCTTGCTGCTGCTGCTCTCGTTCAGTTTCAGCCTTCACAGCTGTCACAGCTTCCACATGCTCTCAACGCAACTGGCGCTCGTGATTCTTTAGCTCCGCCCACACGTCACGCCTCCAGGCGCTCGTGTTTTTCCAGGAAAAATCGGTACAGACTATCTTTCTCTTATGAATATAATAAAACTAAATACTTTTTGGAGTTATGAAGGACGCAGTACTACTCTATAGGTACTCAAGATTAGCAGAATATTGAGTGAAAACGAGCATTTCACCCCCCCTTTAAAAACCTTGATGAAGTTCAGGTATGTTTAATTAAGGTTGAAGCGAAACTCTGCAGGACAGTAGCCCTCCAGGACTGAGTTTGCCCATCTCTGTGTTAGGGGTATGTAAACTTATGAGCATAACAGTATCTTCTGTAGATTCTGAAAGGCAGAATTAAATGAAAAAATGTCATGGTCCTGAATGGTACCATTAGAGTTGAATAGAGAATATTTGTGCGTGACTGTCTGACTGAGATGGCGGTAATCACTGTCCTATACATTTTATTATTGTTTCTTTTTAAAACATTTTTACTTTTTAATCAGTTCAATGATTTACTTGTAGTGTCTGTGTTTGCAAAATATTGAAAATCTTTTTCTCAATCTAAATGATGTTGCAGTCCTGCTGAGTTTGTTTAATAATATTTGCACTCCTGTTAAATGTTTGCAGTCTTGCATTTGCTGAAAAATAAAAATTGAGTTTTGTTGAGGCCTTGCTGTGTTTGTGGCTTTGTTGATAGTTTTTATAAGCAAATATGACACATTTTTGTGTAGAAGGCCCGCAACATTTAAAACATTAAGTTTACAGTAATTTATAGATGTTTACAGAGACATTAGTGGCCGTTTACGGCAATTTAACTGTTTGTATCCTGGACTCACGCACAGGGATTTACGTGGATTTACGGGTGAGTGAGTAAACATTTACGTCCATGTCTGGGAGTTTATCGCGTTAATGAGCGGACTGGGAAACTGCCACAAAAAAAAAAAAAAAGTGTTTTTGTCAGTGTCAAGAAACCATAAACGCCAGGGCACATGCACGGACACTGACGGAAACGGTCCATTTACGGGTTTTTGTTTTTCGATTTGGGTTGTCATTTAAGAAAAAAACAAGTCACATTTTATTAATGTACAACTTATTACAGGTTTTTTTTTTTTTTTTTTTTTTTGTGGATACACATATCCACAGTCTAAGTTTCTTAAAACGTCCAATTAGACAACTTTAGAAACAGTATTTGGGGGGAAAAAAAGACAAGTTCACCTGATGCAGAGAAAATATTCTATTTGCAAGGACATTTCTAGTGTGAGCTTCATGATAATGATGAGAAAGGCATAATAATCATTCTATGTGGAACAAGAGGGAGATGATTTATACTCCTCTCTTCAACCATTTGCATTTTATTAAGTAACTGCCTGCCTGTAATGGGCAGACAGAAATTAAGGTACCGAAGATAAGAACTTTAGGTTAAGCATCATTACACCAAGAGAGATGAATTCTTTGATGAAGATGACAGCAAAGAAATCCATTGAGCACACCTTCATCAAGGTCTGCATTGATCTTTTGGCACAGAGGAGCCGAGGATATGCATAAACGTCCTGCAGTTATAGAACCTGGGAACAGAGCTGTTTCATCAAATACATGCATTATGAATTTATCTAAACATGTCATGGCATGTCTGGCTTCATGTATCTCTCAGGATACACCTAAACTCACGGCTTTGTTTTGACTTTAAGGTTAGCTGAAGGTGTATTCTAATTGTTTTAGGAATATAATGCTCCCTCAAAACTTCTTGAGATCAATACAGCTCACCTACACAGTGTGAGCCAAATTATGAGTGTGGCAGAATGACGCTGTAAGAAAACCATTAAAACAGGCTCTCCTGGAACTAGTGGCGGGATTTTGTAGCCAAATCTGTTTCGGCAAAACACCTCGATCCAACCTCTCTCTCTTCTGGTTTACACTTCATCTCTCCAAATTCTAGAGCTGAATCAATAATTGAAAAATTACAAGGAGGTTCTTAAGAAGCTTCGTTCTGCCTTTCTTCAAATGCAAATTATGTTTTAATTGTCATCTTACAAAGAAATTGCTCACAGGCAACAGAATGTATTTTTTAAAAAGAAAGTGTTGGAAAGGCCAGAAAGATGGTTATCTGAGAAATATTTATAGAAGCATGTGTGTGACATTTCAACCTTCTCGGGGCCAACTTTGTAAAGGGATGGAAAAATAGAGAAGAAACATTGAAAGCTAAGGACCATGTTTACAAATAATTTAAAGGAAAAACCAAACCGGGAGATGGGAAATAGTTTAATATGCCTAAAAATACAGCAAGGACAGCCTTAGGAGAAGAATTAAAACTTCCCATGATATCCTTAATTAAAAGTAAATGACCACATATATAATAAAGATCAGAAAGTGTAATTGTTTCCCTCAAATGTGTTAAAAAACTGCTGTCAAAGGGGTCCCATTATGCTTTTTAAGTTTTTAAATTTTAGTCAGTGTTTAGTGTGTGTTTCGGCATAAAAAAGATCTACAAAGTTACAAATCTCAAAGGCCACTCCAAAGGGAGATATTTCATTTTAAAAATAGTCAAATAAAAGTACAACAAACGTTTTGTAATGTCACAAAGCGTCTCATTGGAATATCATTAAAATAATTCCTGTCTACGAAGGGGCAAGGTCGTGGTTAGAATGCTTGGTTGAGTGCATTAGACAAGACGACGATGAAAAAGTGTTTCATTAAAAGACAGCAATGCATATTTACAGTACCTTTTGCACTTCTGAAAAAAATTGAAATAAAAAATACGATTTACCATTGCACTTATCTGTACATAGTAAATGCTGTTATTTTTCAGGGGATGTGCCCAAAGCATGAATCTGTATTCAGAAAGGCACGGAAAACAAATAACGTCTGCTAAAGGTTGCCTATTACATTACAGTTCATAAAATTTCACTTACCACAGAAACAGAGTACGTAGGAGAGATGACTGAAGACGATGGCAAATGATTTGTAGATTCTGAGTACCACTGACAAAACATCTAATCTTGTAAAATATGTGGTAAGTATTGTTGCTTTTTATATATGGAGTTGGTGTGAATCTCGAAAGTGAAAGTAAAGCCTTAAAGTGATCATGCACTCAAAAGCAGTTTCAATGCAAGACATAACAAGTGGCTCCCCGATGACCACAATTTAAATAGGCCTACAGTATAATTACTAGGGAATGTAACGATTATTTTAACTCGTTTTATCGATGCATCGATTACAAACCCTCACGATGCAATGCATCGATCTGGAAATATGATTTTTGAATCATGAATCGCCGATTTAAAGAGCTAAGAATCGAATGAATCGTGATTTCTATAGCGACTCAGTGCTTTCAAAATATATACACCATAAATTACTACTAGCATAAATTAACAGAGATCTTGAACAGTGTTCGTGCCTCGCATTAGCTCCACTATTTACCGCACAAGACTGTCACAGGATTGCAATCCCGCTCTGTTCATCGGCTGATGGGATCTCTCCTTAGGACTCGTGGCCAGTAATGCTAAAGTGCAGTGGTTTTTCAGTGGCTCTCGGTATCTTACCAACTACATTACCAGAGCAGTCGAAAGTTGCATATTTATTCCATGGACGGAGCAGAAATGTTACTGTCAAAGCATACACACAGTTCCATTGACTGATAAATGTGCAATGTTGTTGAACCAAATGTACGAAGGAAACTGTTAAAATAACCACAGCTTGAACGACAACCTTGAAAAAATCTTATAATCAGATGCAGGAAATTAGCGTTCGAGGCTTTAGCAAACAGACATAGGGTGCGTTATCTCTCAGAATCATCATTCGCTGATGGAGACGAAAAGTTAAATACTATAAAATATATATAAAAAAAAAAAAACATAGAATAAAAACAATTTATTCTAAATTTTCAAAAAACGGTCTTGAATCAAATTGAAAACCTATGAATCATGAATCGAAGTCTACCCAAAGATTCACAGCCCTAATAATTACCCAATGATATAACTGCAAGAAAAAGTATCGAAATGTATAATTTCCTCCCATTTTGTATTTATCACCTTTAGGGGTTCGGGTTCTGTCTAAGTAGTTCGCTAACCACAACACACTGGGACCGCTAACCAATTACAACGCATTTAGTTTTTCGGAAGGCAGGCCTTCGTCAAACCTGGAACTAGTCGGGCCGTTTGTGCCAGGCTGGGGAAAGGTAGTGTAATAAATGTAAATTATGTACAAAATAATGCATTTTTTGAACCTGCAAGCATAAGAGCATGTTCAAGTCCACCCCTAAAACAAAATCAAGACTTTGTAAAAGAGCATAATAGGACCGCTTTAAAAAATTGGGGATCAGTAAGATTTTAAGTTTTTCTTTTTATCAAGACTGCATTTATCTGACCAAAAAAAAAAAAAATACAAATTATAATAATAAAATTATTCATAAATTATTTGTCTGATTCATATTATTCCATACAATATAAAAAACAAACTAATTAATGTAAAAGATAAATTAAATTAAATGTAAATATAAATAATGCTATTAGCCATACAATATATTCTTAACAAATTGCTTCTTTTGTCTTCTTATAGAAAGTCCAACTAATGAAAGTTAGTGAAAGTGGTGTAGTGTACTGCACTGTGTGCTGAGACTTCATTTTCAAGCAGGCCTCTATGCGTTCTGAACCAATCAGTCATCCTGACAGCTGGCCAGAGGGCTCTTGCCCATGTGTCAATCAACAGACAAGAGAGGCATCACCATAAGACTCTTCAGCAAGCTAATATAGAGATATATTACATCTCGTTCTGTTGTCATTTGATATCTTTGTCATCTAGTTTTGTTCTCACGATTTGTTAATTAATGTACTCTCTGTATATCAGTGCTAAGATGATATGATCACAGAAGTTACGATAATTCTCTGCCTCATCATTAATATTTTCATTACAAGTGGCTGCAGGTGAAGATCATACATTAAGGTGATCGATAACACTTAAGCATCATTACACCCAGCATGATTGCTTCTGATTACATAAGCTCAGATGTAGTATGAATATATAAAATATACAATGTTATGAATCCATTTGCGATATTTTTAGATTTAGATCAATAACTTATGATGCACTGTGTTTTAATTTAACTAAACATAATAATCAGAAGCATGAATTTGATTTGGTAAGTTTAAACTGCTCTAACAGGAATATGTTTAAATTAGCTTATTATATATGTATTATATAATTTTATATTATTATAAGACTATTAGCTTTTTTCTAAAATATATTCTATTTATATGCAATCTAAAGAACCATTAAAAAACATATTAAATTATGGACTCCATATTATAAAACACTGCATATGAATGAATTCCACTAATGGTCCTCAAACTCAGCTGATGTAAATCAACCAACACTACAATGCTTCACTCCATTGTTGGCTCATTTCAACCTTGAGTTTTATGGAACAATCCAGCTCTACAATTATTATAATATGCATTCATATAACAAATGCATGGTTTTAATATACACTCACTTACTGAAATATATTAGTGCTAAGAGTCTTTTTGGGTGGAATACTGCACAGTTCATCCAAAGGTATTGCAAATCCTGAAATATACACCCCTGGCTTATTTACATACTGTATGCTTACACAGTATATCATAGGCCATGTTACAGGTTTCAAAAATGCACTTAGGCAAATAGATAACACATAATGGATAGACAATTAGACAATAGACAATTCTCCATATAAAACTAATAGGAATGAATGAGTATCTTTACACACACAGACTTTTGAATTGTCTGTTAACGGTTGCTAATCAAAACTGGTGTAATGTGATCATTTTAAATCAGGTTGTTCATTTACCATATAAGTAGCTAGCATTGATATGAACACACTATTCCCTTCACTGACTCAGAGCTTAAATGCTCTACCCCTTGTCACTATCAGTTATGCATGTCATTCTCTTCAGTCAGACTGTTAGCAACCATAAACATGCTAAACATATGTTACATTTCTCTGCTTATCACATCTGATGGCAGTGTTAATTTTGACACAAAATTTTAATTTAGTTTTAGTCTTAGTCTTTTGACTATAATTCTTTTTAGTTTTAGTCAAGTTTTAGTCATCTGATTTGTTTAAATTTTAGTCTTATTTTAGTCGACTAAAATTGCTTGGTATTTTAGTCGACTAAAATTGCTTGGTATTTTAGTCGACTAAAATTGCTTGGTATTTTAGTCGACTAAAATTGCTTGGTATTTTAGTCGACTAAAATTGCTAGGTATTTTAGTCGACTAAAATTGCTAGGTATTTTAGTCGACTAAAATAAGACTAAAATCAATAACAGATTTACTAGACAATTTTTTACAGCTGGTATAGGAAAAAAACTTAACCAAAATATATAAAACACAAATTCAACTTTATTTCAACACAACTGTGTCTTTATTTCGAATCAAAAGCTTTTATGCAGCAACAAACACTGTCATGATAATGTAAACAATAACTAGCTGCCAGTTGACCATCAATAAAAGAAAAATAACATTAGGTCCAGGACCTTAAAGCTTACAGCTGAGCTGAACAATAAGTGCATACATTTAAAGTAAATATTTAATAAGTTGGCAGCTAGGTGGATAAAAAAAAGCAACAAGATTTATAAGGTATTCATTTGTCTAGCAATATTGTATGTTTTAAATACTACAATATTGCTAGATTTGTATGTATAATGATAGGATGTGAACATTCATGTTTCACATGACTAATATAGAAATATTTGTGATATTGTCAACAAGTAGAACATTAAAATATACTAAACATTGGTATTAATCAAATGTATTTATCATGATATTACGTATTAGTATTGTGCTCTCATCTAACTTGAAGAAGGGGCTATTTTACAGTACTTTTCAGTTCGTAATATTTAATGCTACAACATCTACGCACTGCAGTCTTCCAATTTTGCTTAGCTCAATAAACAAAAGAACATCGTTGTGAAATTACATTTGAGAAAATGTCCGAGTGGCTCGTCTGTAAATGTCTTTTCAAATTGGTGGTGTTATTGCCACGAATGAGCGCTCCGCGTGCTTTAGGCTTTGTTTTGTTTTGTTCGTTGTCAAACGTGAAGTGAGCTGTGGACATTTTGTCGCTCTTTTAGACATCACCGAATGCCGTCTTCCCGGGAGCTCATTTAAAAACTGAAAACCTTCGCTTCACGTCTCAATAAGTCAGGCTCGGATTGGTTCTCTTCTCTCATGCAGTCTGTTCTGTTTTGCCGGTTCTTTTGCTCATTCCTCGCATCTCTGCCGTCTGCTGATTTGATTTTCGTCACAGTCTATTTTCGTCTCGTCCTTTATTCGTTGACGATAATGTCAATCAATTTAGTCATAGTTTTAGTCTCCATCAGTGCCTTCTATTTTAGTTTTCGTTTCCGTCCGCAAAAATATATCCGTGACGAAAATAATGACGAAAATATTTAGTCAACGAAATTAACACTGTCTGATGGCTAGTCAGAAAAACAATAGCACCAAATGAAAGCAGCTACAAGATTACGTAGTAAACTTTGCTACTGTTGTTCAGTGTCAGTCTGAAGATATTACATGATGTACAATTAACAACACAAGTCCAGTTTCATAACAATAAACACATTTCAATAATCAAAAACTTGAGTCTCTTGATAATCAAGTTTAACACACCGTTATTAACTACTTGATCACAATCAAGAATCATTTAATCATGTAAAAGCACTTATATAACAAAAGATAAAAACAGCAATGATTATTTACATATTACCTTTTTTAAGCAGTTATATTTACACAAAATAAATACTGAATCAATTCACTAAAATGCCAGTTTGAAATGATACATGACAATTAACCAAACTAACCAACCTTAAAGTAGTTTTGGCTAAATTATTTTAAATGCAAGGTAATTAAATGCAAATCTTAATATATATTGTGTTTTAAAGACCAGGGATAATGAAAAATCAGACAGTAGACAGTACTGCTAATGTTATCCAACGTTTAAAACAAGATCAAGGAGGAGGTCTTAACTAGATAATCCCTGAGATGAGGGATTTAGAGTAGTCACAGCAGGATGTCCATACATATTCCATTAGTACAGCCATTGTTAGGGCTTGCATAGACTAGTCAAGTAGTCGAGGGATCAACCACTTCAACCACTATTTGGCGCTGTCTGAAAAAAACGGACTACTCGAGCATTTATTAACCATAATGCATGCACAGAGTTTGCAAGTACAACGTGAACTTTAGGATTGCAATATTGCATGTATCGGTTACTTTCTATGACTTTATCTATGTTGCATGTAAAATTAAATTATGTAATGTAATAATTAGGGGTGTGCCCGAAGCAGAATACCTTATTCGGAATTTCACGGATAACACATCACACAAGTTATATTATTTGTTTACATTTAAAATGCAAAAAAAAAAAAAAAAAATAGTCAATGGTCTTATCAAGTAACTGTACGACTTTCTATATGCAGATACAAATAGGTTTGTGATTGTTACAAATACAAATACAGATACTGGCTGTTACATGAAAATATAAATGTGTCATAATTATAAAGTTTTGACAATTTACATATTGTTGCATAAGGCAATGAATAAGAGTTTATTGATAAGAACTATTTAATGTCTTTTTATTTACAGCAGCACAAGTTCTTTAAGACATTTCAACAATTTATGAGCTAAAGTGCAGTTCAATTGTGGTTGACTCATATTGGTTGATCAAATGATCATCACTGTGGTCTGCCGCATCCTCCAAAAAATCATATTTAGAACTTTGCAGCATACAAACTACACTGGTCACAATTTTTTTGTTCGTTTGTGCCGTTATGAGTTGCATAATTATTTTAGTGAATCTTCCACTAAAATAGGATACATTTTTTTTCATATCAGTCGGTATTGATTAATTATCACTATAAATGTCAAATATTTGTTACAAAGCCAGATTTTTTTCTCCAAAGTGAAAGTTGTAGAAACCAGGCAATCAATTTTACTTAAACATCTAAATAAATAAATAAAAAATATTTTTAGTTTCTTCATGTTCTAATAAGTGATATTGTTTCAAATCAAGAAACAGGTTTGGGTTGCATGATAATGTTAATATCATGTTTTGTCTCTTAGAAATGCACATTTGATAATAGCTTGAGTAAGGATGCAGAGGTAGCCTACATTTTTGTTCATTATCAAAATCATTAACATCTGTAAAAATAGTAGCAACCTCAGTTTCATATTGTTCAATTTATTCTGACCAAGTTTTTATATATTTATTTTAAATTTAGCATTGGTCTCCCATAGTAGTATACATTTAAATCATGATAAACACAGTTAAAACACAGTTAAAACCACACATATAGCACCTCAATACCATGGTAAAATATAACTATATGGTTTTTAGGTTGCCTATTTTGTATGGAAATCAGTAGTCTTTCAATAAAACATTCAATATAAATTATGGGTGGGTGATATGGAAAAAATATCATATCACAATTTTTTTTTTAAATATCACGATTTTATCACAATTCTTTGTCATGTTGGTTTTACTATTTTACAAGTTGTCTGAGCATTACAGCCAAACTAATTTCTCTATTATAAAGACAAAGCCTTTCAAGGTAACAAAAAAAAGTAATAATAAACCTTTCAAGGTAACAAAAAAAAAAAAAAAAACGCAGATATTTAGATCAAAGAGGGTGAAGATACAAATATTTGTCCTTATTTTTTAATAACAAAGATAAAAGAATGACTGATATATGTTAAAACTACACCTAATATACAAATAAAACAAACAGTGCTTTATTTTAGTGCTTTATTATAGAGCAGTGAGTGATTTTTCTCTTTGTGTTTTGTTGTTTTATTAACGTTAAAGGAATAGTTCACCCAAAAATAAAAATTCTGTCACAGTGTTTTATTTTTATACCACTATTTACTCACTCAAAAGTGGTTTTAAACCAAAATGAGTTTCTTTTTCGGAACATTAATGCTATTTTGAGGAACACTGAAAACCAAACAGTTGCTGGTACACACTTCCATACTATGTTTTGTTACTATCAAATTCAGTGTTGTCCAGCAACTGTTTGGTTACCCACATTCTTCAAAATATTTTCTTTTGTGTTCAGGACAAGAAAGAAATGAATACTGGTTTGGGACAACGTGACAATGAGTAAATAATGACAGAAATGAAAGTTTAGGGTAATCTATCCCTTGACAGTAATGACAGTAGGCTGCATGTTTAATAGGCGCACTGTCCCTTTAAGACCTGCACGCACCTAATATACAGGTACATATAAATTTTTCTCTCAACTGTTTACTTTCATTTTAGACACTACCAACAGAGTCTACATGTAAACCTTGCGTGTTTAGACAGTATTAGTGCAAAAGATAACTGTTTGACAGGCTTTAGTGTGCATGCTTCAGGTGTATACTTAGAAAAAGCACAGGTCAGACCAGGGCACGAATGAAACATTTAAAAGCACATGCAGATAGAGTTAACACTGCTTGTGAATGCATGTGGCGTTGTACAATATGTTCCCTGTAGCACGATACTACGATATTTCTTCAAATTGTGGAGACATTTTTATCACCCACGATCAAAAATTGTCATATCGCACACCCCTAATATAAATGCACACATGCTAAAGCTTAATGACAAATACATACTTAAATTTTATTCCATTACTCCTTTAATAAAATCAATTTCAATCCGCTATTGCTGCTTAAACATAATATCGAACATTTATCGAATTCTTCAAATTTCATCAAGGAAAATTATTTCGCGATAATTATAATTATCAAATTATCGCCAAGCCCGACACTAAAATAATGCATATAGTATTTTAGAATACTGCATGAGAACAAATGTAGGAGTTACTGGAGGAGGACGGCGATGCATCTTTCATAGTCACGTACATTTAATTTGCAATAATTTAGAAACCTACCACTGCCCTGATCCTCATACTAACTAGTTCAATCATTAGCTCAAACTCAAAACCTACTGATAGGCACACTAACGAAACCTGTTCCAAAATAAGTAAAGGCAGCAGATAAAGTGAGTGAAATATGGATTATGAATATAAATGAATACAAAAAATATCAATAAAAAAGTCACATCAGTGGTGGAGTTTCCAGAAGAGTGCTCGGAATCAGTCCCTTATGAGGTTACAGTTCAGATAGGATGTTACCATATAATACAACAGCCTATATAGGCAGCAGACAGTGAGGCAGCTCATTAGGTCTTGGAAAAGAACTAACAACCACACTAACACACACACAGACTAAACAAAAAAACTAAAACAAAGCAAAAACACATGCAAAACAAACAAAACACAAAACCATACCAAAATATCCAGACAAAAAATAAATAAATAAATAAAAAATAAAAAAAAAACAAGCAATTTTATTTTTTTATTATTTTAATACAAGTGACTTTTTAAATAAAATCACGCCAATAAAGTATACTTTGAAACTGAGATTCCTTTGATTTTGCCCAGTAGTTCTATTTTGGTACAACGAAAACCACAAAGTGATCTGAAGATTTCAATAAAACCCTGCTATCATAATGTTGGAGTAGGATCTGAACTGCGCAAACATGAAGGCACACTCAGAATCTCTGCTGTGGTGGAGCACTCAGGCTTTGATCTGAGAATAGAGGACAGGAGACTGCTGATCCATTTCCTCTTTCTGTATGACCCATTTTCCTGCGACTCATGCTACAGTGAGATTGCCTTGCAACCCCTGGACCCTATAAACACTACTTCCTGTGGACACAAGTGATTGAGTCTTATTATTTCCTTTTTTAGATTCATGTTTATGATTCAAATTTATACACCAATGAACGAGCCACAAACACCGGCTTAGGTTGCGTATTCCGATTCGGAATGCACAAATCAGGGCATCGAGCTTGTGCGATCTAGCAGTAATTAAATCCAGTGCCTTGACAAGCAAGAGGCCACGCCGAGACAAACATAATAGCAGCCTTGCAGATATTCATGTGCAAACTGCTTTGTATACTGTGACAGCTTAGCAGGTTCAGCCAACACAAACTTGAGTCTAATTAATTTGAATCAGTAATTTGCATAACTAAATCAATTCTCATAATCACGAGGCATTTCACCCTCAGCAATAAACATCTGTGTCCTTTGTGGTTTGTTACATTCACCATGAAAAACATAACTGAGGTTTACATACGCATGTGTGTGTTGAGGCATCTTTTGCGAATACTTTCTCTAATAAATAGTTCACATTTGCACTTCAAAAATATTTGATTTCATATTTTATGCTAATGTTTTCCTGGGGTTGCCAACACAAAAAGTTTGCTAAGGAAATAAAGCAGTCATGCCTGTAAGCTGCATGTTCTTGCAGAATTACAACGAATGCCAATTCTTGTCTGCGATGGACTTCTGGTTCATGAAATATACACCGCTAGCAACAAGGGTATAGAAACAATTTACTACATGATTTCAAACATTTGCAACAAACAGTGAAAAGAGTTTTAGAACATTCAGGTACAAAGCCAACATGGAAGTCGCATGTGTGAGAAATTAAAGCTTAGGGGACCAAATATGTAATTGGACCCTCCCAACAGTGTGTTCCCACAGATGTCATCCCATGGCTCCATGTTTCTCGTTCCACCGTGTTCCCAGTGTAATTTTACTGATTCAGTGCCGCTACAGGAGTGTTCTCTCCCTGTGGCAGCAGAACTCCCCATCTGGTCATACATGCATCTTGCATGTTAAATGGTTTCAATCTCCTTAACCCGCTGGCCAGACAGGAAAAAATGATATCACTGATCCTTGAACTCAACTGAACAGGACATTATATCAAACAAAAATGACACTGCAATCACCTCTTATTACATAGCTCCACTGAACAATCATATTTTACACAGTGACCACTATGATTTTCTCTGGAACAGGTATTTTGAACAACATTTTCAAACAACACTGAGCCCCATTGACTTTCATTATATAAACCTACATTTTTTTTTTATAAATGAATGAATGAATGAATGAATGAATGAATGAATAAATAAAATATTTGCTAACATTTTCTCTAAAGCCTGTATTTATAATGCATAATAAAAGTATTATTAAGGCATTATACTGAAAGAATAATGTATCATATAATATGTTTCATCATCTCATGAGAAATCATAACAACATGCATTATAATTACTTATTTGTGGTTATAGCTTTTAAGATTATGATGATTTATAATACACAGTGAACATGATGCATCCACTTAACTAACAATGTATTATATTTCCCATAGTTATAATGTATTATAAATCTCATATCATTTTAACTTGACTTTATTAAAGCAGACAAAGACCACTTATAAATCACAACAACGACATAATCAACAATAATTAAAACTAATATTTTTCTTAAACAGCCATAAGATCAGATATATCATCAGATCAATGTGTAAATGGTACATTTGATTTTTAACTATATTTATTGTAATATCAATAAGATACTAAGATACTGTACAGATCTTAAATAAATAATGGCAAGATATGAGACTTAAATCCATTCTAAATTAAGTGGATTTAGCATGGTGTTTATTCATTAACATTTATGTTATAAATAACCACACACATAAAACTTACAGTATAACCACAAATGTCATGATCTGTTCCCTGCTCACCACCAGAGGTTACCACACACACCACTCAGACATTCACCCTGGACTCCATTTCCCAAGATCCCCTCTGATTACACACTTACCTGTTTCCAATAACCAAGACACTGTACAGGTTGCACTCATTCCCACACAGGTGCTCAGTATTGATTACCCTAGCTGCCATACCAAGTTCTTGTATTCTGTTTCCTAGTCTTGTTATTCTGACCCTAGCCTGTTTATCTCTCTTCTGATCATTTGCTGGTTGCCTTTATCTATCGCCTGTGTTGGATTACTCTCTTGCCCTGCCCTCTGGACACTGTTTGCTGGTGTATGACTTTTGCCTTTTTCTGACTATCCCTTTTTTTAAATAAAAATCTGCAATTGGATCCAACCTTGCCTACACTATCCTCATTGTTACAACAAATAAGTAAGTTTTATAATTTATTATAATTGTTTTTATGATTATTTATGAGATTAAACAACATATTATATGCCTTTTTTATATAATGCAATATGCATTCATTATAATGCCTTAAGAATACCCTTGCAATGTGTTATGAAAAAAAAAATTGACTTCACAGAACGTGTACCCAAATATTTTTACTGATTCTTTTCCCTCAAAATAATAATTCCTATAAATAAATTAATCATTACAATTAATATTTGAATTCAAGGATTGCAGAACCTTTTGAAATACAAACTACTTTGACTTTGATATTTTCTTATGTTCCAATAATCTGACAGCACATTCAAATATAATAATAATAATAATAATAATAATAATAATAATAATAATAATAATAATAATAATAATAATAATAATAATAACCCTTGGGAAACTCTGGCCTGTTTTATCTCAAATCAATTTACCATGCCCATGTATTTGCTTAAGTATGTAGCCATATGAAGAGCAGAATAATGTACAGTCGTCCAATGCTAATTGCAAAACAAACCCCAACAGGGAGATCAAAACACCCCTTGCTTTGCATTAAGGTCTTGATCACTCCTGTATAATCAGATGATAATGACCGGCTGACTGTTCATTACCATTGCTATCAGTTACAGATTCACTGTTCCCCTCAAGAAAAAGTCATTAAAAAAAATTACATTTGCATTCAAATATCAAGGTCAATCTTGATTGAGTTGTGTTGTCCCTCACTTCAAAAATCGGCCTGTTACAACTGACTGATAGCTGAACTGATGCCATCAGTTTATACAGAGAATGTATCTCACACTGTCAACTACCCAAGCTAATGAAATCGCCATGACAAGGCTGACTCAGTGAGTAATCTAATATGATATTCATGTAACTGAATAAAATCTGTGTGAAGATCGTATCTGTCATTGTTTGTCTCTGGGCAGGATCCATCCCGTTTTACCAGTGCTGACAAAGGAAGGTGACACAACGAGACAATGCACTACGCTATGTTCTACAGTACATCTAATATGCTATGCTAAATGGCATGTGGCCTGATTCGTTTCGGTAATTAGCCCTATCACATTCTACTGCACCCCAAAGCTAATGATGTTGGAAGAAAATATTTCCATGTGGCATTTTTTCATATTCATGTCTCAAATTCTCCACTTTGCTGATTGGAGACTTCAATAAGGGACACGATACTGTCATCTTCCTCCTTTGTCAGAGCGATTAAATTCATTAAAAGCTCTTCAAGTAATTGCGGCTCATCTACGGCAGAGCAAATATTCAATTAATACAGACAATTTAATAACTGCGATTCCCTCAATCCAAAGCACATAACCTTGACGCATGCCCACGTTTGATTAATTGGTTTTGCATTCTGAGGTCATTTTAATTTCCTTTAACTATTCATTAGTCCATTTATCATTCTGTGGAGAGCCTGGCACTGTAAACTCCACTCTGACAGAAACTCAAACACACATGGTGTTACTTCAAACACACTAAAAATCTTCATCAAGGACTACAATCCAACAATCTAAGATTTATCTAACATGTTCCAGGAAATCAGAGAACAGGGGTATCTTGACTATCTGAAACAATCTCTGAAAAGATCAAAACTTTTCAACCCATGCAGTTCAAGTGAGCACAATAAATATAGTTATCGTGTAAAAATCTAGTAAATATCTTGAAATGCACCACTAAAAACAGCAATTAATCTTTGACCTTTTTATTTTAGGACCAACCTCTTTTGATGAAATCATGTCCAAGTGAATCGCTATTCTTCTAAATTACAAATAATGAATCCAACAAATTATTTCATGAGACTTTGCATGTCAAGGGTGCTTTAGTCAAATTACCATGCAGTTTTTTTATTACCCTTGTTTCTCTGTCTGATTCGCTCTCTAGTCATTGACTGATCTGTTTGAGTATGAATCTCTGCCTCTAGTGCCGCCACATGCATGACCTCAGTTACCCACTGCTGATGCGTTTGAAGAGAGGATTCATTCATATGCTAAGCATGCCACTCTCTCCATTGACAACAAATGATGCCACTTTAATGTGGCTAGTTGACGCATAACGTGCACATTTACAAATTCTTACAAATTTACAAACAAAATTTATACAAAAACAGAAATGTATAATTCAAAGTGTTACTTGCCACTTCTTTGTAAATGCTTGCGAAATTTACTAACAATTTCCAAATGAAAACTGTTTCTACAACAATTTTTTCCCCCAATGTATCTATAACTAGTTAATTTTAAATATTGCAGTGTGACAAACCATCTTTAATGTTATGAGTCAAAGCTGCATCCATAATAATAGTAAAAATGAGTTTTGCATAACTGCAGGGTATCAGCTACTGTAAAAAATAAATTAAAAAAAACAGTAGTGGAAAACAGTAGAATATAAACTAAGCATCATAATTTACTCTCCTAACCTTTCTGAATCTAGCAAAACCACTGACCTACATGCATTTTTACACTAAAGTGGCACTTTCAGAGTTGATCAGCACTTTGACACTAGACACGACGTTTACTTTTCCCAGCTCACCGCACTGAGACTGCAGCCATGCAGACATCACATAACACATGGTTTACCTTCCGTCCGCCAGTGTTGAGCCTCAGTGGTGTCAAGAAGGGATCAAATATCATATGGCTCGTCTCGATATTGACTGGAGACTGTCTCTTCCCCACAGAACACAGATTCCATGCAGAATTTACAAGCCCCCAGAACGATGGCACTGCAACAGGAGAAAGTACACAATGATGATTTGCAGTACATTCATCAAATGCTCATACACACTGAAAGAATAACAGATCATTTGTTCATAAGTACATAGACTTAGAGTGAATGTATAATAGATGAATGAATGAATGAATGAATGAATGAATGAATGAATGAATGAACGAACGAATAAGAGCCACAAGTTGCTTACTTGTGGATGCAATAATTATACGGTTCATATTTAAATATTAAAAAAAACTTTGAAACTGAAGCTTCTTTTTTTATGTGTGTAATGATGGTAACGTTATTTCCTGCAATGACTTTATTTCTAAAATATAGAACTGGAGTAGTACAAAAACAAAACAAAAATTGTGTTTCCTGTTAATTTAATTAATAAACGTTCTAAAAATTAGTTACTGGAATATTGGATGCTAATTTCAACTCGCATACCATATAATAATAATGATGATGATGATGATGATGATGATGATAATAAGACAATTATGAGCAAAAGTCAAAAGTAATAATTATGGTGGTTTGAAAGTGAATAAAAAAAGTTACATAAAGGTACATGCAAATGTATAATTTAATATAAACATTATTTGATGAAAGTCGTTTTTGATGCATACGAGTAGAATGTAGAAAAGGTATTATTATTCTTTTTTTTAAATGTGTGATTTCAAACAATTAAAATGTTGGTATCCCCATGTCTTCTGCTTTAAATACACAAACAACATTTCTTAAGGTTGAAATACATAGCACCATATAAAAGTGAAAATGATTAAGGGATATTAATAGGTAGTAAAGAAATTATATTACTTTGAGGTATTTTCAGATTTCAGTGTGTTAATATAATTACCAGCAATCACGGTTTCAACTGTAACACTCAGACTTCTGTTAATTTCAATTTTATGATCTAGTCTTTCTTATTATAAGTCTATTAATGGCTACGGCTCATAGCTATGGTTTCAAATGTCTCTTATACCAAAAGAATGGCAGTTGGATTTCTAGCAATCCATTATGAAGGCAAATGTTAAAAATGTTACAGCTTCCCCAGGTCTCCCTTTCTCATAACTCTTTGATACTCATAAGAAAGTCGGTGCAACAATATCCCTCTATTCTTTTAAATAACTTTATTCAACATCCGAGTTCCAGCAGCCCATGACATTTTGAAGCAATTTAGACGATTTATACAAAGTGTTCGCCTTGGCATTTTCACAGCGTTGTGCTACATGCACCTCCAGCTGACAACCATTACATGAGATGATTGGCAGCCTGCAAAACAGGATTCTTTATTAATAATTTATAAGCAGTCAGCGGTGTGGTTAAGGACCTCCAAGCTTGCATCTTCTTTTAAGTAAATTTCACTCCTAGAACATTTTGGTCGGGTGACTTGACCCACTTAGCTAAACAGAAAAGCGACGACACATAACGCAATTTATAATGTCTATCCCACCGCAATGACATCAGCACTTCTACCCCCATTTCAGGCCTCCAAATAAGTAAATACTGTACATAAATCACTGTTCCCATTGTTCTGATGCTGAGAGAAGCAGGTGGTCTCCACACCATATTTTTCATGTTGTGAGTTGACATAATTTGAGCCTCTGTTTTCTCGAACAAGCACCACCTGCTGTTTGCTGTCATGCGAGCGTTCAACAATTCTCCTTGAGAAAAGAACTTGACAAAGTAGCAGCGTGTACACACACTTTCGTACAAGAAAAACAAACAAAAACCCAGACACATGCACACAGGACTTGTACTCTCTTTGACCCCCTAATGTTATGATAAGAACGCCTGAATATTGTTTGGGGACAATGCTTGATAAACAAAAGTGTGGCTGAACTGAGGTCACAACCGAGTAGCTTTGTGATTAATAAAAGTCTGGCTGGTTGGTGTGGTCATCGCTTCAGTGGTCTTAACTCAAAAAATAACAGCCGGCTACTATTTCGCTCTCATTTCCTGGCAGAAAAAAAAAAACTATTTCTGTATTGGATGGTGCTGTGTGGAGAATGAAAATGGATAAAAAAAAAATGTTGAGTCATCTCTTATTTAGGAAAGCATTGAATTAGGTTGTAATGTTCTCCAAGATGCAGGCAGAAAAATGGGAATAATTCAGATCCTTCTACATCAGTCACTTTGATGACAGGAAATCTATAACCAGAATGGGGCTGCAGTGTATGGAATCGATCTGCTAAACACAGGTGACATGTCATAAATGGTACACTACATACTTTTTACCTATTGGCAGCAATAAAAGAACAACCACAGTTAACAGCTTTTCACCTGTGGAAATAAAAGAATCCATGTATATAAAATCAAGCTGAATCTTAACTTTAGATATGCTGTATGTTAAAGACAGTTTTAAAATAGATTTAAGTTTCCTTTTGAACCATTATATCAGTTAACATATCACTGGAAGGGAAGATTTTCGGGGATTAACAACTTATTTTAGTCTGTTCCTCACACAAGTCTTTTGTAGCTGCAGAATACTATAGTGTACCGATTTGTATGGATGGCTTTTAAAACACTTTCTGGTGATTTGCAGCATTTTTGAAGCTTGAAAGCTCAAGTTTCCAAAAAAAGAAATAAAAACTCTAAAACCTTACATTTTTGTTCCATGGAAAATGTTCTATAAACTGCATAGTTTTGGAATTACACGAAAGTGAGTAAACATTTTTGAATGCATGGTTTAATTGCTTATCTCTCAATGTGACTGGACACAGAGCTGGTCTTTAAAAAGACAGAAGAGGTCCTTCTGTTTAATGATCTGTGTAAACTCACTTAAAATTCAAACATCTGCTTTAGCACAAGGCTGCAAGATTTTTATGTTTAAGTACACTGGCAGGAAAAATGCCTCAAACGTGTGTATAATAAGCATATAGACTATAGATCCATCTCAGTTCTATATCATCACACGAGTCCATGACGTATCTTTTTAAACGGCATGCTAGACACATGTTGGCATCCAGGACAAACTACTAATGAAAAAAAATATATATATAATAATAATAATAATAATAATAATAATAATAAAAAAGCATATTTTGTAAACTGTACCTTTGGTTTTTGAATTTGTACCCACAAATTCATAATCCAGTCGCACGCTTTCGCAATCCATTCCCTTGGATTTGTAAACTCACAGATTTGTAGCCCCACCCAGACGTGTTTATTAAACATTATTTTTCATAGTAGCCTATGAGACCATGGTCTGCCCTCACAAAATGGTCTTACTTGTATTGTTTATTGTGCATTAATCACCAATAGGATAAGACACTGCACCTGTGTTTATACCCTAAAACGAACGCTAAAAAGAAGAATAGAAAATTTTGAATTTCTTAAATCAAATATAAAAAAACTATAGAGTTTTTAGAGGTAAAAAGCAATACAAAAATAATGTACCGTTATGTTGCCATCCCTTTGCTCTCTAACTGATTGCAATTTTATAATAGGCCTAATTATTTAATAATAACATTAACAGTGAAGTGTGCATCTCTGGGGGCAAAAGTTTAGCATAATAAAATCACCAAAATAAATCTACAAGTTAAGAAAAACAGTACACAAACACATTTACAAACTGTAAAAGTTTATTTAAAAAATAAAGCATTCATTCATTATTTTATTACAAACATTTTACTGTCTTAAGTGCATTCATTTATTTAGCCTATAAATGAAAATAATAATAAAAATAACCATTATTTTTATTATTATTATATATTTTTATACATTTAGGTTATGCATTTAGAAGAATTTTTATGCAAAACGACTTCCAAAAGAGGAACAAATTACTCCAGAGTCAGTCACAATGCCAGGATTATTACACAGTAATAATCAAATGCTAAGATTATCACAAATTAAACTAGATTTTGATGGACATCTTATTAAATCGTTGTATTCCACCTCGTACCACACTTGATCGAGAATCACTTAAGACACTTTGCTGTAGGCCTATTCCACATAATAACATTAAATAAAACAATATACAATATGATTTGTTAACACATAAATCCATGAGTACAGTTTACGAACCCGAGGGAACAGATTGTGAAAGAGTGCACACAGATTATGAATTTTCAGGTACGGATTCAAAAACCAAAGGTACGGTTTATTAATCAGTGGGCACGATTTGTATTGTGATTTGTAAGAATTTGTAAGTACAGTTTATAAAATGAAGGGACGGACTGCAAAACCGTCGTTTTTATTTATTTATTTTTTTTCTCCTACAGGTGACTTCTCGGGCTCTGTAAATGTGAAAGGAGTAAGGTAAAAAAGATTTCAATCATTACACCAATCATCCTCTTAAAACATAGTTTTGTGTTTAGCCATAATAAATTATTTAACGCACTTACAATCTAAGCACAGGAAAGGGACAGATAACTTCCATCTATTCTTATGATCACAAGGGTTGGATCTTCTTCTTTGCCAATAAAAAAGTTAGGGAGGAAAAGAATAGCACTTGCAGAATAATTATTGTCTTCCCCTTTGTAACAGATAAAGATGGTGTTCTGGCCACCCTCAAGGTTTAATACAGTTCAGGGTCGAGCGAAGGCATGCATTAAGTTGACACTTGTACCAATTAAGAAGCCTATTAATTCCCTTCCAGAACATGCCACAAAATCATAGAGCCTCTGCCCTGAGACTACAGGAGAGTAGATTTGCATTTATCATTCGAATGAAATAAACACACGTATTTCTTAAATGAGGGGGGAAAGGAAAGGGTGGAAAAGCGGTGAGTTTTGAAAACACACAGTGTCCAGATATATCCCTGGGTATCTTGGAAAAATATCAAAAACTACCGTCTGTTTTGATGTGCTGAAGCATGTAATAATGATATTGGAGGAAAACAAACAGATTGGCAATAAATATATAAAAGGATGAGAAAATATCTTAACAACAAAACTGATGCTAAATAATTGGAAGTTGCATTCAAATGTGTAACCTCTTCAACCAATCCTAATCTTGGGGACAGCAGTGAATTTCACAACAGGATTACATCACGGGGGGAGAGTTAATTTCTTTCCACAACATATGGCGAAACTGAAAGAAATTAAAAATCTTGGCTATTAGCTTTATATCTCTAAGCAATAAACAAGAAACCAGAGGAAAGCCTGGAAAGGGTACCATTAATAATAAGAAGAAATGTTTCGTTAGAATGATTTCAGAAAGGATCATTTGACAGTGAAGAATGGAGTAATGACTGCTGATTTGCTGATCTGTCATCACAAGAATACATATTTTAAATGTATTAATTCAGAGAAGTTTTTTTTTGTTCTTGAAAAAAAAATAATAATAATAGTTTTACTTCGGAAAAAATAAAAAGCTCACCACAGAATAGGTGTTTTCATTGTATCAATCATTGTATCAATGTATCAATCAAGTCATCAATGAATTGCATTACTAAAAAATAAGTATAAGGTCATCGACCCATTTTGCATTTTAAATAAATTTTGCAACACATTTTTCCACACAAATCAGTAAGGACATCAGTTTTGCTCCTAAAATCAGAATGTCTTCTGAGTAATTCAGCTCTCTGTCTATTAATTGGTGCAGTTCATCAAAGCAGTGCTTTATCAGGTGTAGCATTAGAACAAACAGGAGTATCAACCCTCATGTAATGATTAGTGGCTGAGACCACCAATCATTCACAAGCTATCACTGTCTCAAAGTAAACAGTTCCAGAGGTAAAGAGGCATCAGGCAAGACAAGTGTGCAGTCGGCGTGTTTAAATGGCACAGGACAGATGAACCTCTTTGGACGTGTCCTCTAACGCCAGCATAATCTCAGCACCCTGGGAGGATGGGCCTCATTAGGCCAGGCCATCCCAAGAACAATAAACATGTCAGTCAAGTTAAATCCTCCTGTCATTTGTTAATGGGCAGGGATATCTGACCTGGCGGCAAAGAGGGCTTCTCAAAGCAGAATACAAATGAGAATAGAACTGCCGAGGTGCAGCCAGCAGAGAGGAACCGTGGACACTTCCAACTCTGTGGTTTCTCCACAGGCTGCACATATTTACTGGTTCCTCTGCCACAGAAACATCAACAGCAACACAATCAAAAGTACCTTCTCCTCTCACTTGCTAATTGTCGCCTTGCTAGGGCTACACGATTAATCTAAATTAAATCGCAAAGGCGATAAATCACAATTAGGCAGATTGTTATGCAATTGTTATGCGTATCTTTCAGTGAAACACGTTTCTGTGATTAGCAGTTAATCTTCTTTCGAAGGCCAATATATGGTGTACTGTATATGAGTTTGTCTCATAACTTCAATTATAATAAAGTATATAATAAAGCAATGTTAATCGACATGGCCTTTATCACAGATTAGAATACTATGAAATATGTTGCGTGCCTTGTTCTGTGTAAGAAGCCACATCATCTCATTCGAGGGCTGGACAATATATCGAACTATGATCATGCGCTTCAGTAAAGCTGGTTCCGTGATTAGCGGTAAATCCCCATCACCTGCTTTCAAATGGAGCGGCAGTTAAGTAATACACAGAGCCGTAGTTCACTGACAAGCTACACTATATAGAGTTCATTATTGAAGGTAAATCACCTTCGATAATGAACTTAATAGAGCGTAGCTTGTCACTCGACTGACGTTATGAAGTGAGGTTGGAGTAAAAACGTTATTTAATGTGCTATTTTCAAATGCTTTCAGATGGAGCAGCATTTACTACAAAGAGACGTAGTTCACTGACAAGTTACACAAACTTTTCATAATCACAGAATGATTTCTTTGATTTCATAATTGCGCAATTAAATTGCGATTATGAACACGATTTTGCGTGGCTTGTCAGTGAACCACAGCTCTGTGCAGCAAATGCTACTCCATTTGAAAGCACGTGCTGGAGACTTACTAAAAATCACAGAACTATAGCTTTAATGACAAAATACGCATGACAATCACATTTTGATTAATCATGCAGCCCTATCGCCTGCCTGTTTAGGAGGCTTCGCATCTATGAGGAGTCCTTCAGTTTTGGCATGCACAGGATACGTCAAAGACCAGTTTTATCTTTGATCAATTGTTAGCTGACAATTACCCTACATAAAAAGTAATTTTAATGCTTCCACGCCATTGATAAGTTATTCTGACAATTTGTGTTTTCACTGTTATACATTAGGGGCATGGTTACAAATCTTCTGAAATACAGCATTTCCAGATCTAAAAACATGCAAAGATGATGACCTCTGTATAACAGAAGGGGTGGACAGAAACTGGGTCTGTCCTGATACCCACACTTGCGGACTTGGCCACATCAGAGCATATGCATGTGACAGGAAGTGCATACACAAGACTGTCCCAGGTCTGAAAAATGTCAAAGCTCACTGCCCTCAATGCACACTAAATACACAATATCTCTAAAACCACTTTGGAGCGTATTCCATCATTTAGGTTAAGGTAATCAAGACCGCGTTCACATGCCTTAAAATCAACAGCGCATTATCAGTTTGCAGTGCAAATTTATTTAATTAGATACTTTATATAATGTGTGTAAAATGTAAAGTATTGCAAATTTTTTTGGTGCAGAGATATACCGTATTTTCTGGACAAAAAGTCGCACTTCTTTTCATAGTTTGGCTGGTCCTGAGACTTAGTCAGGTACGACTTATTTATCAAAATTAATTTGACATGAACCAAGGAAAATGAACCAAGAGAAATGAATCGTCTACAGCCGCGAGAGGGCGCTCTATGCTCCTCAGTGCTCCTGTAGTCTAACCCAGAGTGCCCTCTTGCAGCTGTAGACTGTAATGTATTCTCTTTTTTCTAGGTTCTAAATAAATGCGACTTATATATGTTTTTTCCTTGTCATGACATACTTTTGGACTGATGCACTTATACTCAGGTGCGACTTATAGTCCGAAAAATACGGTAAGTGTATTTTGTAGAACATTTATAACTGCTTTTTATCACTTAATTAAAAGTACAAACATTAAATTGTATCTAAATGTAGATGTTTATTTTGAAGTGCAAAATATTTAAATGTACAAAATGTGTAAATAAAGCTCTGTAAAAGCTGCTTACATTTAATGGATAATCACAAGTTCTACATACCGTGTATTCCATTTGTATACTTGTTTCCAGTAGGAACTTTTAACTGAAATGCCCCCTCAAGTCAGAAATCTGACTCGTAAAAACCTGATTTTTAAATCCAATATGGCTGCTCAGTTCATTAACAGAAGTGAACCAGCAGTAATACACCGTTTATTAGCATTTCTGTTTGTCTGTCTGAATAAACTAACTGATGCACACAGTTCTATCAAAGTCCTGTCTGTGGACATGATACTTATGTTTTGCACAGACATGGCTATCTGTGCAAAACACTAGTGTTGGGTACCGAAACCTGTTGCCTATGTAACCAGTATGAACCGAACCGAATCAGAACATAGATTTTGGTGTGTGTTATCGATAGATTGTTAGAATATCTGTATCTGTGCAGCTCTTTGTCATAAATAAAGTTTACAAAAAGTCACGAGGGAGCATCGGTTTCCCATCTACTGTAAAGTTTCACTGTTCACCGGTCATCACACCGCAGCCGTTTCCTCCAGTGAAAATCTAGCCCTTAACACATATGAACGCATACTTTAATTACAACTATTTAAATATACTTAATTTAATTATACATACTTTATACACCACTGTGCAAAAGTCTTAGGCACGTTAGTATTTTCACCCCAAAGAATGGCGTTCGGACAGTTATCTATATCTTTTGCTGTAGTAGAAAATATCAATTTACATTTCCAAACATAAATTTTGCCATTCATTTTAATAATAATCTAGTGAGATTTTTGAATGCACACTTTTGCACAGTACTGTAGTTTACAAACAATATTGTTGCTACTTTATAAAGAATGACCATACAGTCATTCAAAGAACTGATTCAAGACAGTGACAGACAACACTCATTTTAATTAAATATCAGAGTGATTGACAGAGATACAGTAGAAATATTATGTGTGCTTTTGTTTTAAACAATGACCCAGATCATGAAATACATTTATTAGTCTTAGATTAAGGGAAGCTTGGAAAATGAGAGCATCCAAAAAGTGTGTGAAAGCTATGGATTTATTTTAAATATTTAAAGGCACCGGTACCGTTTTAAAAGTATCTAAATGGCACCGGTATCGAAAAAAACCCAATCGATACCCAACCCTACAAAACACTGCTATTTAATGTGTTTTATCGACTATTATTGCTATTAATGGATGAATGCATCTTTTTTTTCTGACTTATGTACTTGAACATGGTCAGCTTGGGTGTGACGTCATTCAACTCTGACATTGACTCAGTATAAATACCACTGAATCAGGTAAAAGGCAAGTAAAATGTATCTGTAATGACGTATGGAACATCTCTGCAGGTTAGAAACCCAGACTTATTGATTCCTTTATATCTGAGCATAGGGATACGATTTAAATAAATGTGTGGAGGACAAAATTACTAGCAGACTGTTTGGTGTGTAAACACTCATTTGAACAGGCAGTCCTGAGGCTAGCCTTCTCCTCAACTGAACCACTACACACAATTTCTCTTTTTTTTTCTCGGCCCCTGTCCTATTTTCTCCATCACTTAAGCTCTCTTTGACCGTCCGTTAACCATGTAAGGCATGTCAGAGTGTGGATTTAGCCTAAACCTCTCATTGAATCTGAAAATAATACCCAAGTCCTCCTGCTGTTATCTTTGCCATGCTTGTCAGGAGAGGATTCCTGTGTCACTGAGATCTAAATTGTGCTCATTACATGTGTTTATCTCCATCAAAAAAATAAAATAAATAAATAAAATAGGGATAACGATTTGTAGCTAAAAATACAATGACTCATGTATAACATGCATTCACAACACAACTAACATAATATGATGTATTTGAGTTTACATTCATTGGGCAAGAATGTGGGACGGTGCTTGATTTTGTTCATCAGGATTTGATTGGAAGTCATGACATTATTGGTAAATGTACATTACCAACATTGTGTTGTTTTTAAGATGATTATTATTTTTCTTTAAAGAAGTATATTATGCTTACAAAGGCTGTTATACCATTTTCAAATTTTTTTATATATTTAAAAATAATAATTTATTTACAAGCAGAGAGACGTCTGTCACATGATACTTCACAAATCATTGTAACATGATTTTAATTTTTTTAATAATGGATGCTGAAAACAGTGATACATTAATCCCAAGATTCTTTGATGAACATGTGAACATTGAATAATGCATTTTTTTGGTGAAATTAGCAAAATTAAGTCACTTTTGATAAATTTTAAAGCATCGGTGCCGATAAACTAGTGGAAAGGCGCACAACTTTTATAGTTCTCATTAGTAGAATTCGTATCATTATTACCTTATCAGTATTTTTGTAAGTTTTTGTGTATTTTATATATATATATATATATATATATATATATATATATATATATATATATATATATATATATATATATATATATATATATATATATATATCTGGCGAGTAAATTCAATTTACAAGCCAATGGTGATTTATTTGCGTAGCTGTCCGTAGAGGGTTAACAGAACCAAAAGGAGAGCTTTGCAAATGTTAGTCCAATGTACTGGCATTATCTGTGCATTGAATGTAATCCTAATCAGGCTGGAACAGAATATTAGATTATTCGAATATTTGTTCAGTGGGTTGGCATTCGATTTTTACATTTTTTTAACACCTGGCACCCCCCGCAAAATGGTTCTCATTCGCCCTTGGATATGAATAGCCCATGAGTGAATGTCATGATTCAGTTCATCTGGAAGAAAAGACAAGTTAAGATAGCATGATATGTTCTATTGTATTTTGTTGCGACACTCGCATCCAGTGTAGACACAGTGTTAGAGAGAAAAATATGTTTATCCTCCTACCTCTGAAGCTTCGACTATTTTGTGTTGATTACTACCCAAGCTTCAAAACCAAAACCAGCTCACCAGCCCAAGATCCTAAATCAATCAACTTTCTCTCATTGAATTATTATATCATAATAATTTTGCATTTAAAATTTGCAAAAAAACTGATCACTCATCCTGAACTACACAGATTTTTGTCCAATCATATGGTGGATGGATTTAAAGAGAGCCCTCCAACTACCTGCAATAGACTAGAAAGATGCACATCATAGTTCATCAGTAAGGTAAAGTAAAGTAAAAATACACTGTTGATCAAGAAACTTTTCTCAAGCATCTTTGCAATTCTACCTATATAAACAGTATACCAAGCCTACATTTTCAGTTTTAATATGAAATGCATCTGTATAATACATATGCACTTACATAGAGTATTCAAACATCAAGCTCTCCTTACCACAGCAGTTCATATGTGCATAAGTAGTCTTATGTCCTACCGAACTTCCACTTCCCCCCAGCAAATCAAATCTCTTTACATTTGTTCTCCAGCTAGAAAACAGCTCACTCTACATAGTTCATTCTTACAACACTGTGGGGAAATTCAGCTGTGGGTGGACACCATAGGTAGGCCTACCGAAACAGTCATGAAATATGTGATGGGAAAGAAGGGAGGCTACATAACCAGCAATATATATATATATAACATCTCCCTTTCTTTCCCTCTATATATACACACACACACACAAACCCAAAAAAGTTGGGACACTGCACAAATTGTGAGTAAAAAAGGAAAAAGGAATGGAATAAATTACAAATCTCATAAACGTATATTTTATTCACAATATAATATAAATAACATATCAAATGTTGAAAGGGAGATATTTGAAATGTCATGCCAAATTTTTGCTCGTTTTTGATTTCATGAGAGCTACACATTCCAAGAAAGTTTAGACATGTAAGAGGCCAGAAAAGTTAAATGTACATATAAGGAACAGCTGCAACTAATTAGGTCCATTGGCAACATGATTGGGTATAAAAAGAACCTCTCATAGTGGCAGTGTGTCTCAGAAGTCAAGATGGGCAGAGGATCACCAATTCCCCTAATGCTGCGTTGAAAAATAGTGGAGTAATTTCAGAAAGGAGTCTCTCAGAGAAAAATTGCAAAAAGTTTGAAGTTATCATCATCTACAGTGCATAATATCATCCAAAGATTAATAGAATCTTGAACAATCTCTGTGCACAAGGGTCAAGACCGGAAAACCATACTGGATGCCCTTGATCTTCAGGACCTTAGATGGCACTGCATCACATACAGGAATGCTACTGTAATGGAAATCATAACATGAGCTCAGGAATACTTTTAGAAAACATTGTCAGTGAACACAATCTGACCGTGCCATTCGCCATTGCCAGCTAAAACTCTATAGGTCAAAAAAGAAGCCATATCTAAACATGATCCAGAAACGCAGGCGTTTTCTCTGGCCAAGGCTCATGTAAAATGGAATGTGGCAAAGTGAAAAACTGTTCTGTGGTCAGACAAATCCAAATTTGAAGTTGTTTTTGGAAAACTGGGACGCCATGTCACCCGGACTTAAGAGGACAAGGACAACCCAAGTTATTATCAGCGCTCATTTCAGAAGCCTGCATCTCTGATGGTATGGGATTGCATGAGTGCATCTGGCATGGGCAGCTTACAGATCTGGATCATCATCATGCATCTCAACCAAGCATTTGCGGTAAGCCTAACACATTGTCTACACCGGATGCAAGCAGTGTTACAGAATACTATAGAACACTTTATAATCAGTGATGTGGTCTACACTGGATGCAGTGCGACATGACAAATCCCCATCACTAAACTGCTGCCTCGTTATATCTATGAAGTACTGACACAAAATCCAAATGATTGGCAATGGTCAAATGATTTGTAAAGATCGCAATGGATGACGGCACGTATGATTTTTAGTGTCGCGGCTTATCCAGTGTAGACAGCATCACTGATTATAATGGGTTCTATAGTATTTTGTCACAATATGGTGTCAAAGAATCACAAGAATACACTTATTATATGAAAAGGAGATTTTAATTGATTACAATTGGAATACTGCTGTAAAAAAGCACCTCATTTGTTTAAAGTGTTTGCTAATCAACTTTTGTTTATACAGTAGTACTTTTCAAATAAAAGTACACAATACAGTACTTTTGAATTAATTATTCAATTTTGCACATAATAACAATGCAATTAATTGGGATTTTAAATATATATATATATATATATATATATATATATATATATATATATATATATATATATATATCTTTGCCCAGCACTGATTATGACAAACAGAGGAAAGGTACAGCCTGACACTGCTGGAAACACTGTGCCATTGAGCACTCTGGCCAAGCATCGGGGGGAAAATATTAATCAGGTCTTAACGACAAGGACAATTCTGGGCTTCATGCTGCAGCACTGGGAGACGGACAGATGTGCAGATTTGAGTTCTAAGAGCAATTCTAATAGCAGCTGCAGTGAATGCATTTGGAGCCAATGTCTGATAGCTACACAACACCAGAGCTTGTCAGCTGCATAAACAGAATGAAGTTGGACTTCATCTTAAAAAAAAAATATATATATATATATATATATATATATATATATATATATATATATATATATATATATATATATATATATATATATATATATATATATATATATAAATCTTTAAATATCTGACCACATATGGTTGTCATTTCTGTTCGGTGCTTAACCTTCCTCTGCACACATTTTGTCATACATGTCTATTACTCCATACATTTTGATTGCAAACTGACTGTATACACATTACATTTACACTTGACCACATAAATGTGTCTTTGAAAAACTGAAAAATTTATATTTTATATGCAAATATATGTGTCATACTAAAGCCTAATGCCTAGAGGTAGACATGTTGGATTATTCATAAATTTCTAACTAGCAATGTGCAAAAGTAATTAAAAAATTTACAATAAGGTTTAACTTTTGTTTTAGGTTGATAAGCAATAATGTGAGGATTTTATTAATATAGCTTAATTTCTACATGTATCAATAAAATATGAATGGACATGAATTAATGAACAATAATATATTTATGAAAATAGCATTAACCTACATTAATAAATGCAACCAATATATGCATCCAATATTATTGAAATTGTTTATAATAAATGCTGTAAAAAAATATAATAATTTACTTTATTCAAATGTTTGTTCATGATAAATATTTCAAAAAAAAAATTTTTTTGAATAAACCTAACAATTTAAAGTGTTACCATAGTAAATAAATTCAATACTGTAATATTGTTGCAGTCCTTATAATTTAATACTGTAATGTTGCCACCTCAATGGCAATAATTAATTTCCATGCTTTTGTAATTATATAATCAACCATAGATTTCGACCAGTGCTAACATTTCAACTTTACATCATTATTGACCATTGTCTATCAAAATTAAAATTGGTGCACTTTGATCGCTTGATGGTGCAAAGTATATATACATGTGCCAGACAGCAGCTATAACTGTGAAACATGTGCAGCTGTCGATGTGTTTCTTATGCATCACTTGAATTATTCATCTGTTGCCGTTCGGACTGAACAAGGAGATGTCTGCGAATTAAGGAAACTCGCAATGATGAGAAGTGGGAGAGGCATGGCTCAAGGTTGCCTGCTAGTTTCCTTTGTGTGCGTGTCCAAGGTATTACTTTTAGAGCCTGTCTGTGTTTGGGCATGGTTTTGGATGCTAGAGGGTTGCCTGAGGCTGCTTTCAGCAGTATCTATGTGCTAGGAATATGCAGCAGGGTACAGTGCTTATATTCACGTAGGCTCTAATTCATGGACATGCATGCTGAACTTTAATTTAATGAAAAGCAGTCTCTTGATGTGCCTCCAACCCTGAAAGTTGTCTGTGGCGGTTGTAAGAAGAAAATAACATCTTTCAAAGGTGAACTGTGCTGATAAATGATAAACACTTTGAAATGGATTATAGTCATATGTGGAGCCCTTTATGGTTTATCCGGTCTGACTGCGCTGAGAAAACAAGCGGCACAGGCATAAAATCTCTGCGCAATCTACCATCTGACGCACGCGAATCAAAGAGCCTTCAAACTCCACAATCACTGCGTAAGAATAGAACATCTCTTTAAGCCTCTCCTCTAATCATGCAGATCTAAATCAAACTTAAGCGAATGACCTTACGGACACTGAAAAGAAGGACTTCAATCAGCCGCATGACCTCTGCCATATATGTCATGATTCAAGTCCATGTGATGTTGTGCGATTTAAGAACACTGCATGTTTTGTAAGGAAAACAGCTGTGTGTGAGAGAATACGCTGGTTTAATGCCTTTATTAGAATACTGATTATGTGCCTCAGCCATGAATCCTTTAAGCTCAGAAGCAATAAACAAGCATGTGGTTTTTTGAAAGGATTTCACAGGAGGCTCAGCTGCATCCCAAACCCTTTGTACTTATCACAGACACTTTTTTACAGTGGCATAACAACTAATAAGAAAGAGAGAACAAGCAAGAGAAATGCAGTGCAATGAAGAAATCAAATTCCTTGGGTCGCACTGACCATCCTCGCCATGTTTCGCCCTGTTTCAAGCCCCCGAATGACCTGCTGTTCAAAGATGAAATGAAGATGCATGGCCATATGAATGAGACGATGCATAAATGGGTAAGTGGGCAAATTAAATGCCTTGATGAATCATCTGCAATACATCATTTGCTCTTAAATCCTGAAACTCCATTAGCTGCAGCTACTTAATCAAATTATTCAACAGACCCCGCTGCTTTGTTTTCTTTTGCTCTCATTAATTGCAGGAGAAAAGAATGACACCGTGCCAAATGAGCAGGGCGTGACAGAGGACACAACAATGCTTCTCACATTCAGCGGGTTTTAAAAGATAAAAGGGCAATAATACTGTTTATCTTTGTGGCTGCAAAAAAACATTAAGATGATGGCGGAGGTTGTGCCTGGCTGCCAGGACTAATCACACGCAGACATCTCTCACATCTCTAATTTAATCTGATGGTGGGTTATGGGTTATGACGGATGTAGGTGTACTAGCAACCATTATACATTAAAGAAATGTTTACATATTGTATTTTCCTATTTTTGGAGAAATACATTTGGCCCACTTTAAGAGCCGTATAAAAAAGACTGGTGTAAGAGTAAGCAGAAGCTTCCACAACTGTTTGCACTGTACATTATCAGTAATGTACATAAGGATACCCTGATGGTGTTTTGTCTTTGTGTGTATGACCACGTGCACATCTACAGTACAGTGGTCATGCTTTATGATCAGGCCATCTGTATAATGCTATCTGATTTTGGTTGTTGTTTATGTTGAATTTTTTTTCATCTGAAGAAATATATGGTTAAAAGCTGAATAAAAAAAAAAAAAAAAAAAAAAAAAATTAATACAAGCAACAGTGTACTCTTGTAATAACTAGAACACGGTCACCAAGCCAAATTTAAGGCATTCCCACTAACTTTAACAGGATTTTTTTATATTTTTATCTTGCACATTGAGAACTCCAGAAACAAGGCAAAAGACATGCAAAACAGACATTGTATGCATGTGCACAAAATGTGTAAGTGATGTGATGGCAGCAACAGAGCAAGTGTGGAGAGAGTGTGTGGGAGAGAAAGAAAGAAGCGAGAGCTCTTCAGAGGATGTCTTGGAGATGAGACCGATGTACTCAAGAGGACAGAACTGAGAATACTTTATCCAGGTCTTTCATCAGCACTGGGCTTCTGGAATTATATAAAATAAATAAATACATTTAAAAAAAAGGGTAATTAATGTGAGAAAGAAAACTTTGGCAGAATTTCTGAGGCCCATATTCACAGGGGCTGATTTCAGAGTCATTTCATGAATGATATGAAAAGAAATAGAGCCCTGGGGACTAATGCATTAATAAAAGCTAGGAATTCAAGACTCTAGCATAATAATAATGGCCTTGCAGCAAAGCCACATCACATTTTCAACTGATATCTGACATCAGACTTCTTTTATTCATATAAAACATGTTTTACAGGTGCACACTTCTGCAATTCACCTCCACAATCTGTGAGGAGAAATGTTGAGGTTAACCCAAACAATGTAATGTTACTATTGCCCAAAAATGAAAGGTATACTTGAAATTAAATGCTCTCTCTCTATCTCTCTCTCTCTCTCTATTATATATTTATATATATATATTTTTTTTCTATCCCCAAAGTAGAAGCAAGATTCTTGAGTTCATTCCTGCATATGCTTTTCTTGAAGTATATTCTGTCTGCCTTCATAATCACATTGAAGGGATCTGTATAAAAAACATTGCTGGAGAAAATAGGATGTTATATAAGTATCAAGCAGATGATCTTGTTCTCTTCCAGTTCTTGGATGTGCTGAACCCATGAATCCTCAACATATTATAGAAGATATGATATGCACTTCTGCACAAAAGACTGGGGTTGGAAAGGTTTTCTTTTTTGTTTTGTTTTTTTAAACAGGTCTCTTTTGCTCACCAAGGCCATATTTATTTTGACTATATTTCAAAAAATCATAATGTGAAATACTACAATATACAATAACAGGTTTATATTTTAATATTTTAAAAATGTGAATTTAGCAAAGCTGCAGTCATTTTTTTTATAGCATTTTACACGCAATGATTATCCATTATGACATAATATTCTTTTACACTGTAATCCTTTCATTTTTAATACTTGGCATGTCTGTGTGCTGCTTTGCTTCCCTGTGTAATAAGCAAAGTAAACGTGCGTTGTGGACCCTCCCAGAGGCACATTTTCTACTAACGCGCTCTTTAAATAACAAAAAAATACTGCGTCATTGACTGTAGACTAGGTTTGAGTTGGTCTATGGTGCAGTCTATTTTCAATTCCTCAAAATATTGATGGGAAAATGAGAACTGCGCCGGTCTGTAAATAGCAAAAACACTTGCGCGCACCTTTTACCACATTGCGGCAGGTGTATGATAGGACCCTAAGTGTTTTGACTTCAGAATTCAGACTTCAAGCAAGTGGTATGGACAACGTTTTCTGCTTTTTATTGAAATGAGTGGATATTATTTAATGTTCTACAGAAAAAAAGTCATACAGGTTCGAAACAACAAAAAAAGAATGAGTAATGAGGAGTAAAGATATTTAAGTGAACAGGAATTAAAACCTTGAGAGGTATCAGGCTCAGCTTTGGGAGCTCATCCGCCTCCACTAAAGCACTTATTAAATTAAATTAAAATTAAATTAATTTTATGCATTTAGCAGACGCTTGCATCCAAAGCAACTTACAGTGAATTCAGGCTATCAATTTTTACCTATCATGTGTTCCCGGGGGAATCGAACCCCCAACCTTGATAACGCAATGCTCTACCACTTGAGCTACAGGAACAATTATTATTAGAATCATTGTATACAAAGTTTGTATACATTGTATACATTGTATACAAATCATTGTATACTTGGAGTAAGCTACAAGTTTAATGCAAAGTTAAATGCTTGTATACAAGATGTTCCTTGTAATGCACTCTTAAAAACACATTAGGAGAGAGCAGCATCAGGACTTCCACTTCCAGGAGTTCAATTAGAGATCCCCTCTGACCCACTCCCTAGGCAGGATCAGTCGTAATAAGCCTGATGCATCGCCCAGATTTGAAATGGTAATAAATAAAAATGAACTGACCAAAACACCTATTTAAATGCACACACACACACACACACACACACACACCAATACACATTCAGCCCAATAAACAGGTTTAGATGTGTTTTCAAAACAACCCTTTTGCCCGCTTACAGACATCTGGCCCTCAGGATCAGACAAAACATATCAGTTCATGCAGAGCTTTGTAAACAATTGTTCTGTGGTTTTCTGTTTAGTTTTAGTTCTTTTTTTTCAGCTCTGAGCCTACTGTGCCCTGATAAGGTACAATCCAGACAGGATCTGTACTTAGTGCTCTAGTTTTCACATCACAACACATTGCTGGAGGAGTTTAGAGCAGAGGAAGTCTTGGCAGCACAGCAGCTATCAGACTTTCATCTAGGATATCCACTAGGATGCCACACTGTCCCATCTGCATTTCTACATCCAGTTTACGCATTTTCTCCAGTTTAAGTAGGTCTGTTAACTGTCCAACTTGCAAGATGAGGTCTTCGTTTCCCTAAATTTTATATAGACCAGCAACAGTGTGGAAAATACTACTAATAATAATAATTTAAAAAAAGTGTGTTCAATAACTTATATGTATTAAGGAAATCTCTAAGAATAAACCAAGTTCATTTAAAGAAACACAAATCGAACACAAATCACTGATACCTTGGTTTTTTGTCAAAACTGTTACATCATTTCAGTGTATTGTTGGATAATCTGGATCACTGAATGAGTTGGTAAAAACCAGCATCACAAAATTATATATCTGCCAGTATTTTGGTTCATTTTGAGGCAGAGATACTGCCCAGGCACATCCAAAAGTGGGTTTTAATTGAGTAACCTGTAAATCTGTGTTGTTTCTGATGGTTCAGTCCAATTTGGGAAAGCTGTTCAAATAGATCACCAAAAAGAAGATTTGGACTACAAAAAAAAATAAAGGATTAACACACGAGTCTTTGGCAAATATGCCAGATATGGGTAACCATTTCATTACTATTAGCAATGCCTCTTTCAATATTTGAAATTGAAAGTGACATGACATAAAGCCAAGTATGGTGACCCATAGTATGGTAAACTTAGGGTTAGAAATGAAACCCTCTAACCATTAGGCATCAAATTCCCCAAAACTGACATTTGAATTTGTTCTCTTTATTCAGATGACATTTGAATTTTTTCACTTTATTATTGGAGATGTAGCCATAGTGCTTATCAATTATAGAATCCATACCACAATTTCTACCTTTTCTTATTATCATTTGATGTTTTGTCTTTCAATGTATTTGAAAATTATAACTCCCATACTACCGCAAAACCTTTCTTTCCATTGCATTTTCTTCAATTTTACTAGCATGGTTACGTTAATGTCTGATTCATTCTGAATAATGGTGAATGGAATGGAAAAATGCAGAGAGAAAAAAATTATAAAAAGATTACAGTATTACAGTAGTAACATTTGTTTGACTTTTCTATAGACAACTGGGAGTTGCACTCATCAATACGTATTTTTGAAGGCTACAAATTGTCCTTATAATTAAGACATTTGTCCAAGCATTCACATCACTGTAGCGAATACATCACAATTGAGAACTGAAGAAATTTAGAAAAGAAAAGGCTGTATTAAATAAAAAAAACATCGAAGAGCGATGTTGAAACAAAGACATATTTGTGTGTACTGTAAATAATCATCAAGTAAAACTCTGAACCAGTGTGTTTGAATCAACAACAACATATTTGCCGTACAATGTGAACACAAACAAAAGAGAAAGGAAGCAAATATTAAAGACATCTTTATAATATTAATTATATATATATATATATATATATATATATATATATATATATATATATATATATATATATATATATATATAATATTAATATTATAAAAAGGTCTTTAATATTTGCTTCCCTTCCCTTCCCTTCTCTCTCTCTCTCTCTCTCTCTCTCTCTCTCTCTCTATATATATATATATATATTACAATATTTTTATTTTTATTTATTTTTTTATTATTTTTTTAAGTGCAAAATGCACCACACCAAATACATCTTTCTTAAGAGCCAATATGTAGCTCATTCAGTAGGGTTAATCCCATTTAATGAAAAAAATAAATAAATAAAAATAAAATGCTCCTACTGTATTTATCCATAAACAGGAAAAAAATATATAATAATAATAAAAAAGATCTAACAATACTGTGATTTACAAATAAATCATATCTGGATGGGACATATAAGACATTTGTACTCTTTGTATGCTAGAATTCAATTTTCATCAAAGCACAAGAATCAAATATCACCTGCGAGTGAAGTACACAGTCAAAACACCATCAGAGAACAGCAGTGCAACAACAAAAACAACTTCAAACATAAGTCCATAAAGCATGTTTTTTGCATTTTAAAGAAACAGAAATATAAACAGTTTTTTTAAGAGCAGTGCTGTACCTCTGTCTGGTGTCTTCATGTACTATATATTCACATATACAAATTTAATTTACACAAATCAGAAATATGAAAAAAAAGTGATTATTGACTGTCCTATTTCTAATACCTCTATTATCTAACATTTATTAAACAATTTTGGTTAACATATTACTGGAGTTGATTCTCAAGTTTTTCAATTGTGTAAAGCAAAATGTGTTTACCATTCTTGAACATGAACTCTAATGTAATGGCCTTTCAGTGCCCAGGAGGAAATAAAAAATAAATGAGGACCCTGAAGACTCACTTTGACAATCAGAGTACAAGCAATTCATTCTTCTTTTCACCTGCAGTCATATAGCCTGTTCCCATTGTAATTTGAACCTTGAATATAATCAGAGAAGCAGGAAAACTGGTTCCAAATCAGTGGCAAAAAGTAACAGACACTCAGCAACACAAGTCTGTGATTGGGCAAGGCTTCATGGATATAATCCTCTATCTACTGTAGTAAATTTATTGCACTGCAGGTTGCTATCACCAGATCCAACTGACTGCACACCCAGAGCCTTGCCGAGCCCTGTCAAACACTGCTGCTTATCGGGAACTTCAGTTCTCAAGTTTCTGTTTGGCTAAAATGAGTTATAATGCTATGCATATATAGTGGGGTATAAGAACACTTCCTTGCACTTTCCCCAATGCAAATTATATTATCGCCATAACAGTTTGAGTGTCAAGTTGATTTAAAAAAAGTGAATAGTACAAAACTGTTGGGAGTCAGTACTTTTTTAAACAATACTTTTGTTCAGTGAGGACGTATTTAGTTAATTAAATGTGACAGTAAAGACATGTATCATATAATGATACAAAGGATTTCTATTTCAAAGAAATGCTCTTTTAAACTTTCCATTCATCACAGAATCACAGTTTAGACCAAAATATTAACCAGTACAACCATTATCAACTATGATAATAATTGGAAATGATTCCTGAGCACCAAATCTGCATATTAGAATGACTTTGGAAAGATCATGAGACACTAAAGACTGGAGTGATGGCTGCTAAGAATATATATGACATATTACATTTTTAAACAGAAAATGTATCATTTTAAAGGGAAAAATAAGTTGATTTAAAATTTCATAGCATCAACACATCTCAAAAAAGTTGGTACAAGTCCATGTTTACCGCTGTGTGATTTCTCCTTTTCTTTTTACAACTGTCTGCAAAAGTCTGGGGACTGAGAGACAAGTTGCTCAAGTTTAGGAATAGAAATGTTGTCCCATTTTTGTCTAATACAGGCTTCTAGTTGCTCAACTGTCTTAGGTCTTCTTTGTCGCATCTTCCTATTTATGATGCATCAAATGTTTTCTATGGGTGCAAGATCTGGACTGCAGGCTGGCCATTTCAGTACCCGGATCCTTCTATGCAGCCATGATGTTGTAATTGATGCAGTATGTGGTCTGGCGTTGTCATGTTGGAAAATGCAAGCTTTTCCCTGAAAGAGACGATGTCTGGATGGGAGCATATGTTGTTCTAGAACTTGGATATACCTTTCAGAATTGATGGTGCCTTCCATATGTGTAAGCTGCCCATGCCACACACACTTATGCAACCCCATACCATCAGAGATGCAGGCTTCTGAACTCAGCAATGATAACAACTTGGGTTGTCCTTGTCCTCACGTATGGATGACATGGCATCCTAGTTTTCCAAAAAGAACTTCAAATTTTGATTCGTCTTACCACTGATCAGTTTTCCACTTTGGCATAGTCCATTTTAATTGAGCCTTGGCCCAGAGAAAACACCTGCGCTTCTGGATCTTTAGATATGGCTTCTTTTTTGACCTATAGAGTTTTAGCCGGCAACGGTGAATGGCACAGTGGATAGTCTTCACCGACAATGTTTTCTGGAATTATTCCTAAGCCCATGTTGTGATTTCCATTACAGTAGCATTCCTGTATGTGATGCAGTGTCGTCTAAGGGCCCGAAGATCATGGGCATCTAATATGGTTTTCCGGCCTTGACCCTTGCGCACAGAGATTGGTCTCTGAGAAACTAATTTCTTATATTGCTCCACTATTTTTCATCGCAGCATTGGGGGAATTGGTGATCCTCTGCCCATCTTGACTTCTGCGAGACATTGCCACTCTGAGAGGCTCTTTTTATATATCGTGTTGCCAATTGACCTAATAAGTTGCAAATTGGTCCTCCAGCTATTCCTTATATGTACGTTTAACTCTTCTGGTCTCTTATTGCTACCTGTCCCAACTTTTTTGGAATGTTTAGCTCTCGTGAAATCCAAAATGAGCCAGTATTTGGCATTAAATTGGAAATGTCTCACTTTCAACATTTGATATGTTATCTATATTCTATTGTGAATAAAAAATAAGTTTATGAGATTTGTAAATTATTTGATTACTTTTTTTACTCACAATTTGTACAGTGTCCCAACTTTTTTGGAACCGGGTTTGTAAGTTTTTTCCACAAATGTGATATATTCTTGTTTATTTCTAGTTTTGAGTTACATTTTTATTCCCAGATTTTCAATTTGGCTTCAGGCTTTTGGACCGCACTGTACAGTATATGGCTTTTTACCATATTCTGCTTTATTGATTTAACAACTTCTAAGATGTATATTTGCTTTTCAAACTGGAAAGATATAAAAAATATAAATATAACTAAATGCATAGATCAATTTATAGTGGTTTGATCAAATAAATAATTTCCACAGGTAAAATACCAAAGAGACATAACCTGTCTTTGAAACTGGTTTTGAGTGGAATATGTTTAACTTTGCATCTCTCCTCTCGTTTCTTCCTTTAACAAGCCAAGTTTTCTGCACTGAATTTTATAAGTTTGAAACCTCCAGCCTCCACAAAAACACATCAAGCAATAGCAGACTGACATTTGATGAGTGGATAAAAGCTTAATCTCGTGGAAACACAGCAAACTGGTAAAGCCAGTGAAAGATTAGCATGATTCACAGGTGTGGCGGCATCAATCAAATGACCGTCTTCTACAAGTCTCATCTCTTGAATGTACAACGAGCCTGTAGAAGAAAGAAATATGGCGTAACATAGCAGGAATTGGTGCTGCAACAAGAAAAGCATATTCCTCATTACATGGCGCTCTTTGGTGACAGGGCTATAAATGTATATGTGGGAGGAAGCAGGTTGTCAGATGCCTAGAGGGCGGTGTGCAGCGACTGTCAGAGAGCAGAGCTGTAATTGTGGAGGAGACTGGCAGGCCCACGGTGGCAAATGATTTAGTTTTGAGATCAGCAAGTCATGCTCTGAGAGACCAAAACTGACCGGTTGAAGCATATGTTACATGACTATGTAGGTGGTCGGGGTTGTCTTTGATCGGTCAAACTTTGTTGTGTTCTTTGAAGGCAACATCTAAGAATACATCCCTATGTTAGATGTGAAAGTTCTCCAACACTAATGAAATCAAACAAAAATGGGTTTTCCCAAAATACCTATTCTTATTTTTAATTAGCTGGCCAGATAGTCCTGCCCCAAATCTTATGGTACTGGTTAAGTTATTCTATGTCAGCTTTGGGATGCTCAATAAACGTGATGTTTTGATAATTGTTGTCTCTGCATATCACAGCAGGATAGGAGGAAGTATTTTAACACAGAAAAAAATTACACGGCATGCTAAATAAAGCTTGAACACTTGCTACAGCAGATAGCAGAAAATAGAAAATGGCCAATTTTGAACCACAACTACAGTTATAAAAGAACAAAGTGATTAGCATACAGATGCAAAGAACAATAGCTTTGTATCTGCACTTTTAGACTTTCCAGGTCTAAAAAATAACAAGCTGGTCCAACAGTACTGCTGCTATTGCTGCATCTACCTTTCAGAATATTTGGCTAGGATTGAGACAGGAAAGTTGTCAGCATGATAGATTCTGTCTTCATTAAAGTGAAGTTATGGAAATGAGCTAGAGAAATACTAGAAAAAAACTATGTTCAAATGCTTGGGGTCAGGTCTCACATGCTCACCAAGGCTGCGATGATATAAAAGTGGTAATATTGTGACATATCATAACAATTTAAAATAGTACTTTTCCACTTCAGTTTATTTTAAAACTTGGTTTATTCCTGTGATGGCAAAGCTAAATGTCCAGCAGCCATTCCTCCAGTCTTCAGTGTGACATGATCATTCTAATATGCTGATTTGGTGCTCAAAAACCTTTTCTCATTATTATCGATGTTGAAAACAGCTGCTTAATATTTTTAAGGAAACAGTGTTTAATTTTATTTATTTTTTTTATTTTTGGATTCTTTAGTGAATAGAAGGTTCAAAAGAACATAATTTAATCAGGGACAAAATATTGGTAAGATTAAAAATGTCTTTAGTGTCACGTTTTTCAATCTAATGCATTCCTGCCAAATAAAATAAGCAAGCAAACACACACACACACACACACACGCGCACACACACACACACACACACATATATATATATCACAATTAAAACATTATAACGCAGGTAATGCACTGGTCCCACCTCCAAACCTGTAAATCATCTTACATTTCCTACAGCTGACTGTTGACAAACATGATGCAAAATTCAAGATAAATTCAAGATAAAGGATAAAATTCTAGATATTGGTGCAAAATTGCCCCTGTATGAGTTTTTGTGTCATATTAAAATCACACAAGCAGCGAGAGTAATGTTTGCATGAATGGCAAGTGCTGCCTGAAAATTTCATCTAAAATTAGCATTTTTATCTGGCTCCTAAGCTTAGGTTCAGTAATGTTACTTGAATGGCAATGTATAGGTCCTTTTCTATGCCATTAAACTGAAGTGAAAATTTCAGACGGCACTTATGAGGCTTTTGCATCCGAATCCTACAACAGTTCAGTAAATAAGAAGTTCATATTGTGTTATATTTTAAAGCAATATTGTTTTTTTTTTGTTTAGTTTTGCCAATGTAAATATTACATATGAAGCCACCACAGAACTGTTTATTTTATGAATAAATCATTGTTTTGAACAAATCTTGCGAACCAATGATTCAAAGGCCCATTCATATGTTTACATATGAGACGTTTACTTAAAGGGGTTATAAGATGTTGCTTAAATAACATTATTTTTTTTGTATTTGGTGTAATGAAATGTGTTTATACAGTTTAAGGTAAAAAAAAAAAAAAGTAATTTCCACATACCGTACATTATTGTTTCTCCTCTATGCCCTGCCTTCTGAAACACATAGTTTTTTTTTTTTTTTTTACAAAGCTCATCGGTCTGAAAAGTGAGGTGTGCTCTGATTGGCCAGCTATCCAGTGTCCTGTGATTGGATGAGTGCCTCAAGCATGTGACAGAAATGTTACGATCCTCACCATACTGTGATGATGTATGTCACACCACGTCAAGACAAAAGTAATAAAAATTTGAGCTCTGCATGTGCCTCAAATTTAGGCCCTAGCCTTGCCCTGGCCTGAGACACTCAGGCCCTAGCCTGGCCTATGTAACACAGCTTATAATAAAATCTATAGATATAAAACAGTTCAAGATTATAACAATGTTAAACCTAGGTAAATGTGCGCTCTATCCAATAGTTTTTGCTGAGACCCTTTGCAGGACATGGTGGTGCCAGCGTGATCACTTTTTTTCAGTGGATACGCTTTTTTGCTCATAAAGGTAAAGAATAATTTAGTAACTGCAAAGGGTCTACTTTTATTTGTTTGCACTCAAAATATCAACAAAACGTTGTGCTTTCATAAAATAAAGAAAACAAACATGATATGCTTTCTGCATTATCATCTTTAACAGGAGTACAAAAATGAACTGAAACTCAGAGAATGTATGTCTCACAGACATGAAAAACACACAGTGTCCCAAATTATTATGCAAGTGACATATCAATAGGATTTTCGGTACAATAAAGAGTCAGTTTTTCACATCATTTTAGGTAACTAGTATCTGGTTTGGTCAATAGTTTGCCAGGTCTTCTTAGGTAAATGGAAACTCCATTTAAAAAGGTGGTTCCACATTATTAAGCAAGTCATAAGTCTCATGAAATATGGTGAGGAAGAAAGATCTTTCTGAAGATGAAAAGTATGAAACAATGCAATGTCCTGCAAAAGGCATCGAAACAAACAATATTTTGCTATGGATGGTTGGATGGATGGTGCAGTTATTGATAGTGAATTGGCCGCGTTGATTAACTGCAGATGCTCACATATTTGGGTTGACCAGTTCCAAAACAGTGTTGTAAATACAATGTATCCACTGCAGTGGTGGACAGTAGCAGAGTAGCTTTACTTCGTTACTGTACTTAAGTACATTTTTCAAGTATCTGTACTTTACTGGAGTAGTTTTATTTTGAGCAACTTTTACTTTTACTTCACTACATTCCAAAGCATAAAATCGTACTTTTTACTTCACTACATTTCATAAAACATATCGTTACTCCCAATAATATCATGTGCTCCGACACGCAGAAGCGGTGTCTGATTCATCATGAACGAACTGAATCTTTTCAAAATAAACTTTTAAATCGGATCGCGAATCGCACCAAACGATTCGTTTACGAATTAGAATGATCCGATTGCAGCTGTTCTGGAGTCTACCACTCACTGATTCAAATGAACCGTTTAGGGCGAGTCACCAGAAGTAAGAACCGGGAGATCTTGTGAGCGTGCGTGCGTCTGATGTTGCTAAAAGTAAGTTATTAATGTCGAAATTTTGGATTAATTATTGTGACTGAAAATCATATTTAGGTCAAAACTGTCAGTTGTTTGGGAACTAAATCCGTTGTAAAGAGTAATCTATTTAAGCCCATGCACTCAAATGAAATGCTCGAGTGCAGACGATGCAGACACATCAATTCTAGGTAAAAGAAATAAACCAACAACAACAACAAAAAAACATAAAATAACACAGATTAAATACAATAACTCGTGCACGTTCAAATTCACCGCTGCCATAATGTTAACAGTTTAATTAAAATGTCCTATGTGACGTCTGTTTTTATATTGTTTATCGACAGTAACGTTATACATACGTATATTGTTTGGATTAACTAGACGAGTAGACAGACATGAATGTTCATCGTACTGAAAATAAGTAAATATTGTTAGCTGATGCTAACTGTCTAGCTAACAAGCTTGTTGGTGCTAAGTTGATGTAATTTTTATAAATAATGGTCAAATATTTTTACTCAGCCACCTATATATATATATATATATATATATATATATATATATATATATATATATATATGGTTAGAAAAGAAAGGATGTGATGTTCAGAACATGGTAACTACTGTAATTATCAGTGGGAAGAGACCAGGGGTGTTTTTAAACCACAGACAAAAAATCATTATGACATTTTTTTTATTATTTTTTTCCTTAAAATGTTCTTCCTAACTTCAGGCCTTTTTATCATGTCATATATACAGTACAGACCAAAAGTTTGGACATACCTTCTCATTCAAAGAGTTTTCTTTATTTTCATGACTATGAAAATAGATTCACGCTGAAGGCATCAAAACTATGAATTAACACATGTGGAATTATATACATAACAAAAAAGTGTGAAACTGAAAATATGTCATATTGTAGGTTCTTCAAAGTAGCCACCTTTTGCTTTGATTACTGCTTTGCACACTCTTGGCATTCTCTTGATGAGCTTCAAGAGGTCGTCACCTGAAATGGTCTTCCAACAGTCTTGAAGGAGTTCCCCGAGAGATGCTTAGCACTTGTTGGCCCTTTTGCCTTCTGTCTGCGGTCCAGCTCACCCCTAAACCATCTGGATTGGGTTCAGGTCCGGTGACTGTGGAGGCCAGGCCCCATCACTCTCCTTCTTGCTCAAATAGTCCTTGATGCCTTCAGTGTGACTCTACAATTTTCATAGTCATGAAAATAAAGAAAAATCTTTGAATGAGAAGGTGTGTCCAAACTTTTGGTCTGTACTGTAACTTTGATGTTCTGTAAAACAACTAACTTTAAAATACTTTGTTCTTACTGGTGAAAATCAGATGGTCATCTCTGTTTTCTCTCAGGTACATCACAGTGTAAGCTTCACAGTGAACATTACTCTCATCAGCGTAGTCCATATCAACAACAAAAATATACTCCATATAGTGGTTATTTTGAAAAAATCCAAGGTATTTTGAGCAGTAGGATTATAAAAAAATGTGCTTATATAAAATTAAATTAAGTAGCCTATATAAAATTGCAAACATCTATCTTGCAGTACTTTTTTACTTAAGTACATAAAAAAATTAGTACTTTTGTACTTTCACTTGAGTAAAATTGAAAAAGGAGTACTTTTACTTTTACTGGAGTAATATTTTACCATATGTATCTGTACTTTTACTCAAGTACTTGATTTGTGTACTTCGTCCACCACTGATCCACTGATTTCTAGTTGTGTCCTCTAGTTATTCGCTTTCACAATTAAAAACACAGCTTCTCCACAACATGGCACCGTTGGCAACAGCGAAAATTAAAGTTATGCCTTCTTTTTTTGTGTGAACATTTGGGCGGCGTTATGCAAATCTTCCCACATTATGACATAGACATGTGGGGGCGTGTTTAAACGAGCCATTTTAGGATAGGGATGGGCATTTTGGGAAATTTCTCATTTCGATTATGGATAGGTTTCAAAAACGATTAATCGATTAATCGGGGGTGGGGCTTAATGCGGGGGGGGGGGGGGGGGGGGGGGCGGTGCTTGGCCATAATGTATATAATGAATGTCTATATAATGAAATCTAAAGATTGTTATGAAAATGAAAAAATAAAAAAATAATAATCTGACATGAAAATCTGTCTTTGAAAACATGAACACATGATTAGGACAGGTTAGATAATGATTATGATGAAGCAATGTTAATAAACGGAAGCTAATTCTATGACACATCCTACGATAAATCAGATAACTGAGATACATATCAGACATAACATTACAACTTGTATCAGCACAATAGGATGCTAAGTTATGCGTTAGACCGAGAGAGAGAGAGAGAGAGAGAGAGTTTTCATGACAACGCGCTGAAAGATGGGCAAGGACAGATTTTACTATAGATTCGTAAAAAAAACCTTGGCTGCATTATTATATCATCAATAATAAAATAATGATAATAATAATAGAAAAATAAAACATCGGGCATTGCTTATATGAGCATTAAACGAATCGCTGATAGGCAGCGATTTCAGCATAACTGTTCATGTTAATTAATCAGACGTAGACTAGCTCTTGTAACTTTTATCTGAAAAAAATTTGCAGATGCAGATGTGAACTTGACCGAAAGTGGAACTCCGATTGCGCTTTAAAAACACGAAAGTACAATAAGTACACATTAGTGTCACTATCATTATTTTTTTATGTATTCTAATATTTAATTAATATTTTGTATTCACTTTGCACATTCTGATCAACCAAAATATTATTTAATAGCATGGAAATCACTGATTATTGCTAAATAATTGAATAAGATTTAAAATATAGATTAAAAACTATGACAAACAAATAATTTTAATTTCGTCATCTCTAAGAATATAATTAGGCTACAAATATATCCAGTGCATTTTTATTTTATAAAGACCATTTCATTATTTGTCTTAAAAATTAACACACAAAGATATATATATATATATTTTTGCTACTTTATTCAAGTGCATTTTTTTAAACAAAACATTGTCTTCCAGTATAACTTTAGCAGCATATTTTGATCCAGCGGTGAAACGTAGTTTTTAAAAGATAAAGAAAACAGTTCACCAAGTTTAACCAACTATTATAAGTTATAAAACAGAGGCCAAATAGCCTAGATATTTTAACTATGGCTAAAGCTCAAAACTGAAATAATAATATTATTTAAAAAATGGATATTATATTTACCACGACCGGTGAAACATTCAAATGTCTATTCAAAAAGAAAAGTCGGTCTACGTGCTCAGATGAGAGCCGGGTGTGCAACATGTCCACATTTAGTGGAATAAATTCGCTCCGCTCGAACAGATTTTGCAGGGACAGCCAGGTGGACAAGTAAACCTGCTCTGTCCCTGAAACTAACGCAGCAAATCTTTCACCACCATTTCAGCGAATAGCTTTGTCGTCTTTTCGGTTCTGCCTGCGTTGCATTTAAGTCTTACGGCAAGTGATTCAATGCTCGTCTGAGTTGCCGCTCTGTTATCGCCAGATATTTTATGTAGCCTACACATTTTAGATGATAGCGCATTGTATTTGTTGTAGATTTGTGTGACAGCTTGGCGCTGCACAGCTTACCCTGAACTGTTTTTTCATCGTTCTTCTCAAAGGGAAACCAGCCATCACTATGTGACTTTGAGGCCATGATTATCTGTCTTCTTATGTCTTTTGAGGCGTCAAGTGGGAAGCTAACCAATCAGAGATCAGGGCGCCGCCCAACGTGCTGTCATAACCAATCAAAAAAAAATTAAAAATAATTCCGATCATCGTTTACGTGATCGATCATCGCTGTTACGGTCGAGTACTCGATTACTCGATCACTGTTGCCCATCCCTATTTTAGGAGGGTGTGGACAAGTTTTAACTTTTATAAAGAATATCTCTTTGGATTTGAGACTTTGGTCTTTGCAACTTAACAGATCTTCTTTATGCACCAAGAGCTTGTAACACTCCAAGGAGAAAGGAAAACTCAAAACTGCATCATATGACCACTTTAATTACTGAATGAATCAGCCGTGACTCAAAAACATTTACAACCAACAGCAGTTTTAATTTCTCATAAAAAAAAAAAAAAAAAAAAATTACACCACATAAAAGAAGGCATTATGAAGACTAGGGATGTAAACGATTAATTGATTATCGGTTAATTGTCGATAAGAGATGCAATCGATTAAGGCTATCGATGGTCGGTTAACCTATTTAATATTGGGCTGCAAGCGGCTTGTGCGCAAATCACGTGCGAGCGGCTGTGAGTGATGGTGACGTATATAAATGCATCATCATTCATTCACAATGTACTAATTAAGCTTTATAAAAAGAATAAATCTGAGATTTATGGTGCTATATGCATTAATATCTGGGAAGCAAGTCACAGCTTATTAGAATGTGGAGTGTGTGTATCCAAATCTGGAGCCAGAGGCAGATGTGCCAGGCCCTCTCTTGGGGTTTCTAGTTGTTTGGCAGCAGTTGAAAGGCAAGATAAAGCCCAAAGAGAATCAAACACTGTTGGTATGCAGTTAAAAGACACGTTCTGATAGCGTTCTGTGTCTCTCTCATGTATTAACATTTAAAAGAGAACTCAGAAAATGGACCAAAAAAAAAACTAGAGCATATTTCCTCCAGCAGTGTCACTGAGTGTGGGTTAAGATTTTTCTACTTTCCCCATCAAGCTTTGCTGATTTCAGAAGCCTCGGGGTGCTTTATTGTACTTATTGTATGATAACGATGACCTTTTTGGTTGACTATCATATGGGGACCTTAAAATGTTATCTTAGCAGAAAAGCTGCATAGTGAAACAGTTGTGAAGCAGATCAGCCATTTCAATCTGACAGTGAGCAACAACACAGCAACACTGGGCAGAGTCCATGGTGGTGTAACAAAAAAAATGCTGTATGTGAGAAAATCAAAAGCTAAATACAATAATCAGTAGTTGCTGATGCTCACAAAGTTGTTGTGCTTGTACTGGCTTTCCACTGCATACAAAAACACCCCAAAAACTAAATTGGAAATGCTTTCTCAAGCCACCAGAACTCATAGATACAGCTCTACTTGGCAATGCAGCATCAATATTATCAACTATCTTTGTCAACTCTCGTGGTCTTTTTTGCAACATAGCTTTATGAAGATTATTCAAATTAATAATTTGATGTAATTTTATGTCCATTGTTACTTTTTAATACCTATTAATCATCAATTACTTTTTTCTTTTTGATAAATCACAGGATAACAACCTAAATCACATGCAGGATGGACAGAAATTGTGAAAATTCTCAACTATTCCAGATAAATCCATATTTAAATACAGGGTTCGTACAGAAATTGCAAAACGAAATTCCAGGACTTTCAATGACTTTTCAAGCACTACTTTATGGAGATCTTACTCAAACTATTTGGTTATTATCTTTCAAATTCTAATAAATTTATAAATCTCAATGGCACAACTGAAGTGCAGCACAAAAGCATGCAATGACTGTGGCAACTCTAAAATTTGAAAGGATATTGTGGCAAAGTTATCGCTTTGCTCATTTAAAGTTTTTTTTTTTTTTTTTTTTTTTTTTTCTCAAGATTATGATTGACCTGAACAAAGAAAGCTGTATCATACACTTGGGAAATTGTGAGCTATATTAACACTTATCAACAATAGGGTGTGTGATAATGCACTTAGCTCATGAGATACAGATACTTGATTCACTAGAATGAGACAATATTTTAATACTATTTTTAAGAATTTACTAAATATTTGTCTTTAAAATCAAACAAATCAAAACAATGCAGTCATATTTTAAATAGTTTAACTAATTTAGGGCTGTAACTAATAATTGTTTTGGTAATCAAGAAATCCACTGATTATATTGACAACTGAGTAATCAGATATTTTTAGTAAAACAAATAGACAAGTAAAAAAAACAGGCTACAGTTTGACTATTTATACAGTATCTCACAAAAATGAGTACACCCCTCACATTTCAACAACCATTTTAGTATATCTTCTAAAGGGACAATACTATAGAAATATAGATGGATTTTTTTTTTTTAGAGTAATCAATGTGCTGCTTGTATAGCAGTATACATTTACTATCTTCTGAAAATAACTTAACATACAGCCATTATTGTCAATACAGTTGGCATCAAAAGTGAGTACACCCTAAGTGACAACAAAGCTATATATAAACTAACCATGAGGCAATAATAATTTGTTCAAATAAAGTATCAAAACCAAGTAATTGCATTGTTTTACTGAACAACACTGATAAAATAGGCCTACATAATGTAATATTACCCTTATAAAATATGAACAGCCAACTTAAGTTATATATTATAACAAATACATGCAGAGAGCGCCAACAGCCTGATGATACTTCACTTTACAGTGTGATTCAAGGAAGTTTAAATCCATGTTTTTTTATATATTTGGCCACCTGCAAACTCAGAGTGAGGGTTTGAACTTTTATTTTGAAATTGTGATGTACAATAAATTGCATACTTAAAAACATGTTGATAAATTATCCTGTGTTGGCATAGGTTTATTAATTATTTACAAACCTAGTGAGATAGCATGCACTATTTTACTAGGTGAATGTTAAAAACTCACAGCATTAGCAGAGAAAAAGTATTTGTCGGGAGCAGCTGAGATGGAGATGCAATCCACGCTTGTAAATGATGAACAGTGGAACACAAAAGGTGTCAGACTTTATATGCGTTCCCAAATGCACTATCAAAAGTTTTACCACAAACTCAACTTTATACTAATATCACAAGACGGCTTTTCACATCAAGGAGTAATATCGGGAGATCTTGTGCGCTGCTAAAAGCCAGGTGAAATGGCTCTGTATTTATATCAGACGCATTGCACCGTTAATTTTGTGTAACAGGGTTGTTTAATCAAGGAAAAAAAAATAACTCATATATACTTCTATACCCTTTAAAGGTTCAAGTACCTTCTCAAAAGATTTTCCAGGACTTAAATTCCAAAAAGTCAAATTCAAGTACTTCAAGCACTTTAAGCACTTTGTACGAACCCTGTAAATTGCACAAAAAATACTTTCTGTGATTGGTTGCTTTTAGTGGTAATTAGATTCCTTCTTGCACCAGAATAAGCTGAAAACTGAACCATAATGTGTTGATAGTCAAAAGTTTGCCTACACAAGACCAAGGTGACCAGGCGGTCCAATAAAATTGGGACAGTTTTAATTTTACGGTCCATGTCCCCTGTCCCAGTCACAGTCTTGTCCCTATAATTATTCTTAGCTTTAGTTTGATTGAGGTGGGCTATGTAGTGACCTAACCTATCACGTATTATTGTAATGGTAAACATTAAATTATGAACTACATCTACTGATTTCTCCTCAGAATCGCAAGTGAACTAACCACCAGGCCACATGGCTTGGTTGTATTTTATTATGGTCATCAGGTCAACCAATCCCCCCCATTAAATATTGTTATTTCTTCCAACATTTATCAGAATTTACAGAGTTTTGCCATGAGAGACATTTAACATGCTCTTGCTTTTCACAACTTCAAGATATCCACTCACACCCTTTAATAAAATAGCACAAATCGATGGAATCTTTGCAACCATCTTCGCTTTTTTCCTCAACAACAGATCACAAAATCCTTACTGCTCAAACACAGCTGCTCAAAGAATGTAACGTGAGGTCAAAAAAAAACTCATAGGGTATTGAGAAAAAGGGTGCTTTTAAAAGGGTTATGACACAAGTCCTGTCCCAATCAAAAATGTATCTCCTTGAAGTGAAAACAAGTGAGCTATATATATATATATATATATATATATATATATATATATATATATATATATATATACACACAGTCAGGTCCATAAATATTGGGACATCGACACAATTCTAATCTTTTTGGCTCTATACACCACCACAATGGATTTGAAATGAAACGAACAAGATGTGCTTTAACTGCAGACTTTCAGCTTTAATTTGAGGGTATTTACATCCAAATCAGGTGAACGGTGTAGGAATTACAACAGTTTGTATATGTACATCCCACTTTTTAAGGGACCAAAAGTAATGGGACAGATTAACAATCATAAATCAAACTTTCATTTTTTAATACTTGGTTGCAAATCCTTTGCAGTCAATTACAGCCTGAAGTCTGGAGAAGACATCAGCGTACGCTGGGTTTCATCCCTGGTGATGCTCTGCCAGGCCTCTACTGCAACTGTCTTCAGTTCCTGCTTGTTCTTGGGGCATTTTCCCTTCAGTTTTGTCTTCAGCAAGTGAAATGCATGCTCAATCGGATTTAGGTCAGGTGATTGACTTGGCCATTGCATAACATTCCACTTCTTTCCCTTAAAAATCTCTTTGGTTGCTTTCGCAGTATGCTTCGGGTCATTGTCCATCTGCACTGTGAAGCGCTGACCAATGATTTCTGAAGCATTTGGCTGAATATGAGCAGATAATATTGCCCGAAACACTTCAGAATTCATCCTAATGCTTTTGTCAGCAGCCACATCATCAATAAATACAAGATAACCAGTTCCATTGGCAGCCATACATGCCCACGCCATAACACTACCACCACCATGCTTCACTGATGAGGTGGTATGCTTTGGATCATGAGCAGTTCCTTTCCTTCTCCATACTCTTCTCTTTCCATCACTCTGGTACAAGTTGATCTTTGTCTCATCTGTCCATAGGATGTTGTTCCAGAACTGTGAAGGCTTATTTAGATGTTGTTTGACAAACTCTAATCTGGCCTTCCGGTTTTAGAGACTCACCAATGGTTTACATCTTTTGGTGAACCCTCTGTATTCACATGGTGAAGTCTTCTCTTGATTGTTGACTTTGACACACACATACACCTACCTCTTGGAGAGTGTTCTTGATCTGGCCAACTGTTGTGAAGGGTTTCTTCACCAGGGAAAGAATTCTTCGATCATCCACCACAGTTGTTTTCCATGGTCTTCCGGGTAGTTTGGTGTTTGGAAAGCAACCAAAGAGATTTTTAAGGGAAAGAAGTGGAATGTTATGCAATGGCCAAGTCAATCACCTGACCTGAATCCGATTGAGCATGCATTTCACTTGCTGAAGACAAAACTGAAGGGAAAATGCCCCAAGAACAAGCAGGAACTGAAGACAGTTGCAGTAGAGGCCTGGCAGAGCATCACCAGGGATGAAACCCAGCGTACGCTGATGTCTAATTGATCTCCAGATTTCAGGCTGTAATTGACTGCAAAGGATTTGCAACCAAGTATTAAAAAATGAAAGTTTGATTTATGATTGTTAATCTGTCCCATTACTTTTGGTCCCTTAAAAAGTGGGATGTACATATACAAACTGTTGTAATTCCTACACCGTTCACCTGATTTAGATGTAAATACCCTCAAATTAAAGCTGAATGTCTGCAGTTAAAGCACATCTTGTTCGTTTCATTTCAAATCCATTGTGGTGGTTTATAGAGCCAAAAAGATTAGAATTGTGTCAATGTCCCAATATTTATGGACCTGACTGTATATGTATATATATATATATATATATATATATATATATATATATATATATATAGCAAAATTCCTGAAAAGTGTTTTTGTCAAAACACTGGGCCACTGACATTGATATAATGAACAAAACATTCTTCAAGAAAGTATCTTTTTGTGTTCTGCAGAGGAAAGAAAGATCAGGTTTAGAAAGGCATGAGGGTGAGTAATTTATGACAATTGTAATTTTTGGGTACTACTTTAAGTTGCTTACTTTCTGATGCAACTTTTGCATTGAGAGAATGGCTTTGAAGCAAAATTGAAAAAAAAAATTAAGATGAAAGGTTTGATCTTTTACTCTGTGAATCAGATTTAATTTGTTTGACCTTTATAATCCCTCATAATCTAATATGAGTGACTTGCATTCAAAATGATAAACAGCTTGTTAAAAGCATGCCATGACAAGTCCTCATCCATTCCTCATCTTTTAGAAAGATCAAATTTTCTTTATGGAATTGAAATATTGTTCTATCCTGCTTGGCCATGCAGAGAGAAAGAAAAGGCCAAGCAAAGGCCACCTCATTGACACACACACACACACACACACACACACAAAGAAACAAAAAAAACTAAAATTGTACTGAAGCTAGCAAACACAAAAATCTCAGTTCCTGTGATTTTCTCATCTCCACTGTAAACCCGCTTCCAATTCACATTTCCAAGACTTTCTATTTATGCACACCTTCCCTGTGTGCCATCCCCAGCAAACCATAACTGCCATCGAGCAGTACAAGAGCAACTGAATTCAATTGCCATTACCACCATGGCGAGTCAAAGCCAATAGCTTTATTCATATAAAGCTATCATCTTGTCTTTCTAAGATGTTCCAGGAAGATTTCATGAGCAGTAGGGGTCTTTTCTCATAATAGGAGCTTTTTAGCATTCATGTCTAGGGGAAGCTCAACTGGAGAGGATCCCACATTCACTTCCAGTTCCCAGCAGAGTAGGTTATAGAGAGCAAGCTTCACCAGCATTAATAGGACTTCTGTAGTTCTCTACTAAATATAATCATTCTCTTATATTTACCTGAGGTTATGGACTCAATCTTAGACAAGGGGACTATGGACAAGACAAGACAGAAGGATGTTCTAAAAGCTGCCTTAAAGATGAAAGTAAAGCATGGCTAGTCAAATGTTAACAGCAAAAGTTAATTTACTTTTAAATATTAAATTTAACTTTGACTTTAATTTAAAATTTCCAAGAAAAGAAAGAAAGTGTGTTCTTGATAATACTTTGTAGAAAACGATGCCTTTGAGAGAGGTGGGGCATAGAGGACATACAATAATGTACGATATATGAAAATGTGTTTTTTTGAACATTAAAGCAAGTCAACATATTCTGTTACACCAAATACAAAAAATAATGATCTTTAAAAAATAAAAAAGCATCATATGACCCCTTTAAAGGGTAAGTTCACCCAAAATGAAAATAATTTCATTAATAACTCACCCTCATGTCGTTCCAAACCCATAAGACAAAATATATTTTGGTCCTAAAATAACAAAAATGATGGCTTTATTCAGTATTGTCTTCTGGGTCTGTTGTGAGCACGTTCACAACATTGCAGTGTAGTGATGTCTGGTAGGCGAACGAATCATTCGATTTAACGGTTCTTCTTGAACCAGTTCACCAAATCAAACTGAATCGTTTTAAATGGTTCGCGTCTCCATAAGCATTAATCCACAAATGACTTAAGCTGTAAACTTTTTTTAATGTGGCTGACACTCCCTCAGAATTCAAATAAACCAATTTCCCAGAGTAATTCATGTACTCAAACAGTACACTGACTGAACTGCTGTGAAGAGAGCCGAGCCAGATAACGAACAAAAGATTGACTCGAACCCTTTAAACTTTTACCTAATTGAACACAAAAGGAGTTCATCAAAATGTCAAAGTTGCTCTCGTCCAGTTGAAGGAAATGCATGATAATCACTAGCTGTCAAGTATAGCTGTAACTATACTTTTTTTTTTAAGTATATATATTACATCAGAATTTGAATAAAGGTCCTTTTGCAAGCTACACAAAAACAAGCATGACTAAAGGAACTTTTTTTTTTCTTTTGTCTTATCTTGTAGAGAGCACTAAGTGAGCCGCGTCCTGTAAAAAACACATAGGTGCATGGCATTGCTGTGCACAATGATTGACAGGCAGATAACATTTCTGATAAAAAAATAAATAAATCTCCCCTGACTCCCTTTTATTTTATTTTTTTTCCTGTTTACAGAGCCTTGGGCTGTCACAAAGACAGGTGTGATTACACATGACACGCATTTCAGTGATATCTGTCAGGTGGTAGCTGCATTTTATGCATGTTATAACACCTTTAAAATGGGCTTCTCAATGCTTTTCTGTATTATACAAAAGTGTGCATATTATTTGATAAATTGATCCTGGCATAAAAAAAGAATATAAATAACTGGCAGGAATTTACAAGTAAGACCTCATGGCTTCGGTGTGTAGTGATTGTTTTTTTTTTCTTCATATATACACAATGTCATCACAAGCCATTCTGAAACCTCTGCTAGGTCTTTTCACTCTTTAGCTCTATTTTGAGAGTAAATGTTTCTCAGGTGATGTCTGTAAAAGAACATTTTCATTAGGGCTGCACGTTCTCAAGTTTTTCATTAACCGTTAACCGAGGCCCTTAGCGGTTAATACTCGGTTAACCATAGTGTGCCATAGTAACCATAACCATAGTAATTTCCGGACATTGGCCGAAAAAAAAAAAAAGGAATGTCCGACAAAATTTAATCTCTCCGGTCAAATTGTCCTATTAAAACTGCCTAATAATGCCGCCCATTAACACAATCTGAATTTGAGAATAAGCCTAAAATGTATAAGGCAAAAGGTAACAAGGAGACTCCGCGGCCGCCTCGCTAAGGCTATGACTATGACTATGTTTGACACGTACAATATTTGAAAATCGATAATTATTTATTTATTTGTTTAAATTACATTTATATCTGAATTTATGTCAACCTATAGACTTTCAAATATCAAAATGTCATGAATTAATATGTATTTGTGTACAAAATGACATATAAACATATTTTCCTATTATACTTTGCCTGGAAACGCTTCCAACAATGCGTCGGTTCTATTTCTAGCATGCACGCGTCGAGCCACGCCTGAGCCGCGCGTCTCACGCAGGCAGTCGGCAAGCTCTAACCTATTAACATGAGAGCCGAATTAAAAACAGACACGCCACGCAGCTGAGATGCTTTCACCACGCATCCAGTGTGTCCTGACCGGCCTAATGATGCCCGGGTGTTGGCTGTTGAGATTACAACAACGAGGTTGTACTTGAAGTATATCTAAGCACTGTATTGCAATACTTGCATTTCCCTATCATAGGTCACTTCGATGCTGCGGTGACGTCACCACGTATGGGAACACCTCTGGTGTGACGAATGTCTGAAGCCCTATACCATCCCGCCAATCCTATTGGCCAAATGGCGCATAGCACCACCCTGCGCATGCGCACGCATGATATACCTGGGTGCAGCGCGCCATTTCGCTCAGATTTCATTCCTTCAGGAATAGCGAATCATCTGTGCCCTATCATCTCGCGTTCTCCAGCGATTTTCTTCGAGCAGTGTTAACTCCTCTTTCGCGGACGCGATGAGTCAACGAAAGGTAAGAGCCGTATATGGGTTTATCACAGGGAGGCACTCATGAGAGATTCGTTTGCAGCCTCTCTCATGTTCTCTCTGTGATAGCCTACGGCTATGGTAAAATAAGAAAGTAATCCGCGCTCTGGAGTCTATTTCTTCAGTCGCCTCGCGTCTAACCCCCACCGTTCGCTTCTGCGGTCGCCGAGGCCCCGCACGAGGTGTTGGTTAGGGGCGGTATGTGCGGCTTGACTATGAGTACAGTGATGCACTGGATTTTTCCACTTGCTCGCTCTCCCCTACTCGGGCGCGGTAATCAGAGCAGTTTTGCTTTATACTATGTTGTCTACCGCAGCTTCTACTCAGAGTAGGCTCTGACCGGCATAAGCGGTTCTCTCCCTCCGAGCGGACAGGAGAAACGCGCTTCCCCTTTTCTCAGTGTGCTAATATGTGGCTATCCACGCGGTGGATAAACTACCCTTCTCACGGACCTCCACCAAGAGGTTCGAGGTCCTGGAAGCAGCCTTATCGGCGCATATCACGAACGGCGCGGGTTTTTGCCACGATTTAGTGACATGCTATTATATAGCGATGCCGTTTGACTACCTCTCTAGCCGAACGGATCGCGCCTAACTCCGCCGCGACCTAGTCTCGTCTAGACGTATCGAGTCGTGTCTATTTCGGGAAAAATTTCATTCTCTTATTACGGTTCTTTACGAGAAGCCTCTCGTTCTCCCCCACGCTCTAACATTGACTGTCTCGCAGCACAAGCACTTCGAGCGTCACTGAACTGAGCTGTTATTTGAGCGCCCCTCAGACACTGCACAATTCGTCTTCAGAGTTTGAGGGACGGCACAAGAGACTGGCGAATTTGGCCAGTTTATGACGGCTCACACAGCTGCCGCGTTCTCGCTAGCGGCGTGGCCCTATGTTTATCTTGTTGGTTTAAATCCTGCCGTGGACACGCTTCAGGATTATACACAACGAAACACAGCGAGTTTGACGCATGCATTTCCTTCTATGTTTGCCGGGGTCTGTGCCCTCCACTGAAGAGTGCTGTTGGACTGCTATGCACATCCAACCCTCTCACTGCAGTCCCCACGCTCTAACATTGACTGTCTCGCAGCACAAGCACTTCGAGCGTCACTGAACTGAGCTGTTATTGGAGCGCCCCCTCAGACACTCTGCACTATTCAGCCTTCAGAGTCTGAGGGACGCCACAAGAGGCTGGAAAATATGGCCAGTTTATGACGGCTCACACAGCTGCCGCGTTCTCGCTAGCGGCGTGGCCTAATGTTTTCTTGTTGTATTAAATCCTGCCGTGAACACGCTTCAGGATTATACACAATGAAACGCAGCGAGTTTGACGCATGCGCCTTACTTCATGTTTGCCAGGGTCTGTGCCCTCCACTAGAGAGTGCTGTTGGACTGCTAATGCACATCCAACCCTTTCACTGCAGTCCCCACGCTCTAACATTGACTGTCTCGCAGCAAAGGCACCTCGAGCATCATTGGATTGAGCTATCATTTGAGCGCCCCCTCAGACACTCTGCACTATTCAGCCTTCAGAGTCTGAGGGACGCCACGAGAGACTGGCGAATATGGCCAGTTATGATGGCTCACACAGCTGCCACGTTCTCGCTAGCGGCATGGCCTACTGTCATCTTGTTGGATTAAATCCTGCCGTGAACACGCTTCAGGATTATACACAACGAAACGCGGCGAGTTTGACGCTTGCGCTTTCCTTCTATGTTTGCCAGGGTCTGTGCCCTCCACTAGAGAGTGCTGTTGGACTGCTAATGCACATCCAACCCTCTCACTGCAGTCCCCATGCTCTAACATTGACTGTCTCGCAGCTAAGGCACCTCGAGCATCATTGGATTGAGTTATCATTTGAGCGCCCCCTCAGACACTCTGCACAATCCAGCCTTCAGAGTTTGAGGGGCGGTACAAAAGGCTGGCAAAGATGGCCAGTTTATGACTGCTCATACAGCCGCCACGTTCTCGCAATGGCGACGTGGCCCGATTTTTATCTTGGTGAATTAAATCCTGCCGTGGATACGCTTCAGGATTATACACAACGAAACGCAGCGAGTTTACGCATGCGCTTTACTTCATGTTCGCCAGGGACTGTGCCCTCCACTATAGAGTGCTGTTGGACCGCTAATGCGCATCCAACACACTCACTGCAGTCCCTACGCTCTGACATTGGCTGTCTCGCAGCAAACAGCGCTTCGAGCAGCATTGGATCGGGCTGTGACGCCAGGCATAAATAATAACTAATAATCCCTCAGACACTGCGCAATCCAGCTTTCAGATTTTGAGGGGTGATTCTAGGGTCTTACACAGACGACCCATTTATGACGGCTCGCACAGCCGCCGTTTTAGTTAGCGGCAGAGCTTGATGTTCAATTCGTTGGTCTAATTCCTGCCGTGGACACGTTCAGGATTATACACAACGGGACGCAATAGCTCTTATGCATACACTTCCCCTGTGCACGAATGCCGCAGGCTTTTCCGTGCACGGACATTGTGTATGACAACGTTGCAGAAAGCGGAAATTTGAGAAACTGCTAGTATCGTTTTGGGTCGCGTGTAACGCTTGCCCGGCATTTCTCAATGGGTGTTACGCACAATTGTCACGGATACACCAATTCGCTTTTTAGAGGCCCGCCTCTTTCCGCTGAATTCTTTCCACGGTGGTAGACTGATGGTAATAGCAGTGTTGTGACAGGAGATGTCAACTCTGCTGAGCAAAGGGGCTATAGAAGTCGTAGACCCCGTACTTCTCAATGCATGGATGTAGCTCTGGCCCCGTTGCGGCTCCAGGGCGTCCATCTGTTAACCACTTGTACGATTGACAGCGGCATTCCCCGTAATTTGTCTGGGGTTACTTCACATGCGCCCCTTTTCAGTGAAAAGTGGGCGGAAAGACGTAATATTTCACCCCGTTGTCTTCCGCATCCGACGATTTCGGTGACACGGAGTGTGTGATGTCGTTAAAACTATGGATGCCAACCGAGTTTCTCCTACCGGGGTTCGGCTGGGGATTGAGCTTTCCCAGAGACCGTCACGACGGATGCGTCTTTGACCGGTTGGGGAGCTGTTTGTCAAGGGCTATCAGCCCATGGAGTGTGGACAGCTGCACAACGCGGTTGGTATATAAACCGGTTGGAATTACTGGCAGTTTTCTGGCTCTCCAGTAATTCGCGAATCTGCTGATCGGCCGTCTTGTGCTGCTCAGATCAGACAACACAGCGTTTGTCTCATACCTGAATCATTAGGAAGGATTACGCTCTCGCCCCCTGTGCAGGCTGGCGAGACATGTTCTTCTCTGGTCTCAGAGAAAATTTCTGTCGACCCGAGTTGTTCATGTCCCTGGACGTTTGAACTTCGGAGCGGATATGCTATCCAGACAGGCTCTGGAACAGGGAGAATGGAGATTACACCTCCAGACGGTGAATCTTTTATGGTGGGTATTCGGCAAAGCGAAAGTGGATTTATTTGCGTCTAACATGACTACGCATTGCCCGCTATGGTTCTCCCTATGCCCCCCATCGCCCCTGGGCGTGGATGCATTAGCTCACAGCTGGCCCAGGACCAGTCTGTATGCTTTCCTCCGATTCATTTGATCCCAGCGGTATTATGCAGAATACGGCGGGACAGAGTGGAACAGCTGCTGCTGGTGGCTCCGCGATGGCACACGCAGCCGTGGTTTGCGGATCTATCAGTCTGCTAGCGGGCTCTCCGTGGAGATTCCCCTCAGGCAAGATTTATTATCACAAGCACAGGGGCTGATTTGGCACCCGAGGCCGGATCTGTGGAAACTGTGGGCGTGGCCACTGAGCGGAGTGCATTAGTATGTCCCGGTCTTTCTGTTGGAACCGCTGAGACTATATTGAATTCTAGAGCAGCTTCTACGAGACGCTTATATGCTTTCAAGTGGAGACTGATTACAGCCTGGTGTGGCAATCGTAATGTGGATCCAGTTTACTGCCCAGTGGCTTCAGTGCTGGAGTTCCTCCAGGATTGTTTTTCGGATGGCGTAACACCAGCCACTTTTAAGGTTTACGTGGCAGCCATTTCAGCTTACCACGAATACTTAGGCGGTGCCTCTATGGGGCGTCATCCATTAGTTTCTCGTTGCATACAGCGTGCGCGACGGCTGAGGCCTTTCCGCCCTGTTCGAGTTCCTTCATGGGGTTTATCCTTTGTGTTGCTAGGTTTATCAGGGCATCCGTTTGAGCCCTTGGAGCCCGTATCGTATAAATTCTTGACACTGAAGACATTTCTTCTCATGGCTTTATCCTCCCTCAAGAGAGTTGGGGATTTACAGGCTCTTTCTGTTTCACCCTCATGCATGGAATTTGCACCGGGCTCTGTGAAGGTGCTGCTGCGGCCCAGGCCTAACTATGTTCCTAGGTCGCATCTAACCTCTTTCGCTTTCAGTAAGTGTTCCTGGAAGCTTTTTCACCTGCTGAGGCTGGATCAAGAGATCTAAGTCTTTGCCCTGTGAGAGCTTAAAGACTTATGTGGATCGTACAGCCCCTTGGCATGAATCTGACCAGCTGTTTGTCTGTTTTGGACATAAAGTAAGGGCCATGCGGTTACAAAGCAGCGCATGTCCCATTGGCTGGTGGAGGCAATTTCTTTGGCCTATGAGGCGCGCGGACTCGCTTCGCCCTTAGGAATTGAGGCTCATTCCACTTGAGCTGTGGCTTCTTCTCAAGCTTTTCTCAGTGGATCTTCTATGGATGATATCTGTGCTGCGGCAGGATGGTCCTCACCGAGCATTTTTTATCAAGTCCTACAGTCTGGATGTGAGGATGGCTCCTGGCTCCCGGGTTCTCTCCGCTTGAGCAGATGCTTCCTCTGATCTCAGTTATCAGGTACGTCAGGCGTTTTGGTATATCGTTCCCATACGTGGTGACGTCACCGCAGCATCGAAGTGACCTATGATAGGGAACATCTCGGTTACGTATGTAACCTTGGTTCCCTGAATAGGGAACGAGATGCTGCGGTTCTGGCCGTTCCGTACCTTGATAACTCTTCATCTTCAGTCATGAAATCTGAGCGAAATGGCGCGCTGCACCCAGGTATATCATGCGTGCGCATGCGCAGGGTGGTGCTATGCGCCATTTGGCCAATAGGATTGGCGGGATGGTATAGGGCTTCAGACATTCGTCACACCAGAGGTGTTCCCATACGTGGTGACGTCACCGCAGCATCTCGTTCCCTATTCAGGGAACCAAGGTTACATACGTAACCGAGATGTTTGCCCCGTCAGGTATTAGCCCGCTTCATATTAGAAAAATGACTTCTTCTTGTGGACATTACAAATGTCTGGGAGCGCTCTGGCGGTCTCTGGTGGTGCAAAAATGTATGACAACTAAATTCAATGCACGCCATTGACGTCACTTAACCGAGCAAAATGTTTCACTCGGTTACACAATTTTTAACGGTTAATCGGTTAACCGGTTAACCATGGACACCCCTAATTTTCATAGATGCTCTAGGGTAAAATTCAAGCATTTAGACAGCGATTAATTTATGGGTAGATGAGAGAGTCATCTACACTGCAGATCAATTCCTGAATCCACGTCTGGTTTTACTCTTAAATGAATTTCTAAAATTTGACAGTGTATATGTGACTGTAGTTAAATGTCAGATATACTCAGTAATGTTTAGAGGTCTCACAAAGTTCAGAGGTTCTCAACATCAATTATCCTTTGAGCCAGATAAAGTGTCAAATAGCCCTACAGTACATGGGGTCAAAAAAGAAATCTGGGACAGTTTCCTCATGTAAACCTAAGAGATCATGATTTGACAGTTGAAGGGATAATTCACTCAAAAATGAAAACTCGGTCATCATTTACTCAAGCTTATGTCATTCAAAACCACACTTTCTTATGTATAACAATACAAAAACAAGATATGTAAAAAAAAAAAATTTGTCCTTACAAGGTAAGGGTGCAAAACAACACCCCCACATACATACACATATACATATATATACATGTATATAATAAACTTTTAATAATAATTTAATTTTCAATCTTTTCAATTTACCATACAACCCTAGTGTTTATTAAAAAAAAACTGTAGTTGGAACATTTCCAATTTGGTTGGCAATAAACTAAATGGTAAATGCTGAAACTGCATCACGTTTCCATGTAAAACATCAGATCATCTCATCTACCACCAAAGACTGAAATTGATTCACTTTCACCTGCCTTTTTAAAAATTATTTATAAGGGATGCACATAAAATCTTTATTGAAGCCATAATATTAGCCCTTGCTTTAAGGGTGTCTCTAAAAGAGTCTTGTTTGAAGCTGCACATGTAAAAATATGGAACGGCAGCATTTTTAAATAATCTTCAAGACTCCTCAGCACACCCCTTTAGACTTCAACCTCTCTGTATTTCTCTTAAATGAGGGCGGTGTCAAAAATCACTTACATATTTCTTCACCCCCTGGAGTGAAATTGGTTTGATCTGGAGCAGATAGTGCTGACGTACATGTTGAATAGTAAATGCACCATATTAACAGAGCAAAAGCTAGCATCTTTGAACCAGACATGAAAGATTGGTTATAGGCTGATAACTTCCAAGAAACTGAAATGAATAGCACATTTATCTTCACTAACGAGGGCTCATTTGGCCGCACCTCTCATCTGCAAATGGCTTACGAATAATTTGCAAATATGTGTATACACAAATATATACACACACATATACATATATATATATATATATATATATATATATATATATATATATATATATATATATATATATAAGATGAAACAACCTAAAAAATTGATGTCATTTAAAGCTTTCAGGTTTCTAGCCACATCAGAAGCCCTTTGGCTTCCCACCGGTGTTCTGACTGATGGGTGATAACAGAGCATTCAAGCTTGAGTGACAGAAAGGAGTGACTATAGTTTAGCTTCCAAGATGTCCAATGCTAACGTCTCACACATGTCCTGAACCATCCCCATTCTCTCCTTCAGACCCTATCGTGCTCGTACTCGTCCCTGTCAGTCAAGTGGCAGTAAATAAAGAGCAGGTTATGAGAGTCTTCCTCCTTGCACCCCATCCATCAGCCAGTCTCTTAATACCTACAGCTGTCACCCATTCTGAAAGGAACTGCTGCGTGATGCATTTCACCACCGTGGAGAAAATTAGCTGCTCTGGATATGTTTTGCCGCCTTAACTTAGCATTCCTGCATGCCTTCAGGAAAAAGCGGGGATGACTGTCAATGAGATGAATTACCATTCAGCTGTGGTGGGGATTTTGTTGTCGGGCCTCTTACACCCAGAGATTAAGGCGGCAACATAATGTGTTTCCTCTACGGTTCACTCGCAAACAAAAGGCAAGAACTGTGCTGCTTGTGTGTTTTCTTTAATTACTATACTGTGTCCTGTTTGATGACCAGTTGAATGGAGATCAAGATGAAGGAGATGTTAACAGAAAAGAGACGCCATATTTCTTTGCACAAAGCTTTGAAGCTGTAAATCATTGCAATATGTTCTTTTTGAATAACTTTGGTGTTTTTTTTAGCTACAGGTAATTTTACAGAAGGTCCCAAGGGTTGAATATTTTATCTGTTATTATCCAATAGAATCCAGTACTAAATATCCATCACCTGCTTTCAAATGGACTGGCACTTACTACACAGAGCCGTAGTTCGCTGACAAGCTACGCAACATCGCGTTCATAACCAAATGTGATTCATCTGCGATTTATGAATGCGATATTGCGTAGCTTTTCAGCAAACTATGGCTCTGTGTAGTAAGTGCCAGTCCATTTGAAAGCAGGTGATGGATATTTAGTAGTAATCACAGAACCAGCTTTACTAAAGAGACATGCATAACAAATCACATGTGATTAATCATGCAGCCCTATTATTATATATATATATATATATATATATATATATATATATATATATATATATAGACACACACACACACACATCACATTAAATCCGCCTTGTACTGTATTAAGACTTCTTAATAGTGGTTTTGAATGGCTTTGAGTACTCTAATTTGTCTATTTCTAATTTGTTTTCCAACACAGTTGATACTTAGACATGGATGAAGTGTCATGCAAGTGAAAAGATTTTGCTTATGTTGCTATAGGAATAACCCTATTCATGGACATATTTTAGTCACATGATTAATCTATTCTGCCACACATTTTCCAGTAATATACCAAGACAAAGCAAGTAGTGATCAGTTGATCATGTAGTTTCAACATACTTCAGTATATACCAACAGCTTTTCCTAGGACATGGAAACACTGGAATTTTCATCTCACGTGAAGATGCATAATTTCCTGTCTAGTAAGATTCCTATATCCCTATTCTTTGAATAAGGAAGAACATTTTGCTCATTATATTTTTGTTTGGGAATTAAGAAGTAATGTGAAAGTATAAGCATTTTAACAAAACCCTAAGGCACATACTGCAGCACTTAATGTGTGCAAGAATACTCATTCACCAGTCAGAGGAATGGAAACACTGCTCATTTATTCATACATGGGGATTATTAGGAGGCCATCATCAAACAGAGAACAGTAAAAATGGGGCCATGATAGCTGGGGCAACACCATTACCCTCTGAAAGAAGTTTTTGCTACATAAAAATTACATTACATATATGTCAGCTGATGTTCTGAGGCATTGTGATGGGATTGTAGGTTATTAACATGTTTTCAAATGGCTGAAGCCAACTACATGTTATATGAAGGTCAAACTAAAATTGTTTTACCTTTGACCTTTCCTTTCAAGAAAAAAAAAAAGTGAAAAACCCATTTGTTGGGAGAAAATGTTTTAAGAGACTTCATTTATTAAAAGTCCACTGGGCCAAAAGTGCTCATAGTTGAATAAACAGGCAACTAAACACGCAACTACAGTGTGTGCATAATTATGCAAGCTGACATTCTGATCATATTTTTTTTTTTCAGAGCACATTTTAACAATTGCAAACCACATCAATCTTAAAAACTACTATTCATTTTGTATTTAATCATTTATAAGTGATATACAATTGTTAACAGTCACTAGAAGGGAAAAATGCCTTATATTCAGGTGTGCATAATTATTAAAGGAACACTCCACCGTTTTTTGAAATAGGGCTTATTCACATTATTTCCTACATTTAGATAGGTGGGCAAATGCATTTTTGTGTCAGTGCATGCATTGTTTTAGTTTGACTGGGTCGGCGTTAGCTTAGCTTAGCACAATGAATGGAATCCTTTGTTGCCAACTAGCATGGCCTGAGTAAAAGTGATCAAAAAAATAAAAAAACCCACCTAATTACTTCTTGTGGACTGCGTATTCACAACGAGTACGAATAGCGATCCAGATTAACACTAGGCGATTTCCTAGGCAGATATTGGCTTGGGACTATATTATGGGGAAGCACAGGCGAAGCACTGCTGCTTAGGCGAAGCACTGCTACTTCGGGGCAGAGAATCACGCAACACATGAAATCCCACGACTTCCGTCAACATACCGGCGTGAATAGTAGCTGCCTGCCTGGCTATTTTCCTTACAGTACACGAATGGCGATGAACATGGCTGATTTTGAGAGAGACGAAGAGGGTGACTTCTCAGACAGTCAAGAACCAGAACCATACCTATTTGAACCAGAGTTTACAGAAGACGAGCTGCGTGCTTTGGAAATAGAACGACAGTAGGAGACTGCGGTCAAGCCAGCCGCACTTCAGAAAAACACCGTCAAGCCAGCCGCGAGTGAAATTTATATGCGCGTGTATTAGTTGCGATCGCTCAACAGCCTGAGGACGTGAGGATGAGAGCCAACATGAACTGGTGGTGTGAATGTGGGGGAATATGCCAATCTATGCCGACGGAAATAGAGTGTCTTTGCTGTAGAGAGTGGGACATGTTTTTGCCATTGATGACCAGGCTCAACACGTCAGATCAAGATGAGCGTGCCCGAAGTTGTGTCACATCTACAGAGGATTTCACGGCGCTGATCCATTCTGCAGTACTCGATTTTTTTTTCCGGTGTGACAAAGTGAACTGGAAAAAACGCCCCACGCCGAATGGACCAAATGGACAGCTGTCCACAGAGTAAGTGATTATTTTAATCATGAAGCATGTATAGATCGACCCATATTATACCTGTATTCACATAGAGTTGATGTTTTCATGTGTTGCGTGATATCTCTGCGCCGAAGTAGCAGTGCTTTTTTCTGTGCTTCCCCACAATATAGTCCCAAGTCAATATCTGCCTAGGAAATCGCCTAGTGTTAATCTGGATCGCTATTTGTACTCGTTGTGAATACGCAGGCCACAAGAAGTAATTAGGTGGGGTTTTTTTATTTTTTTGATCACTTTTACTCAGGCCATGCTAGCTGGCAACAAAGGATTCCATTCATTGTGCTAAGCTAAGCTAACGCCGACCCAGTCAAACTAAAACAATGCATGCACTGACACAAAAATGCATTTGCCCACCTATCTAAATGTAGGAAATAATGTGAATAAGCCCTATTTCAAAAAACGGTGGAGTGTTCCTTTAAGCAGGTATCCCTTTATGGGGTCATATGATATTGCTAAAAATAACATTATTTTGTGTATATGGTGTAATGAAATGTGTTTATGTGGTTTAAGGTTAAAAAAACACTTTATTTTCCACATACTGTACATTATTGTTTCTGCTCTATGCCCAGCCTTTTTGAAACGTAATGTTTTTTACAAAGCTTACCGGTCTGAAAAGCGAAGTGTGCTCTGATTGGCCAGCTATCCAGTGTGTTGTGAGTGGCCGAATGCCTCAAGCATGTGATGGAAATGTTGCGCCCCTCACCATACCGTGGTGGTGTGACAGGACAAAAACAATAAAACCAATTACAAACTTGTTGAGAGGGATTCTTTCAAATTGGACGAGTGGCATTGGTGAGGGGGTCATGGTGTGAGCTTCTAAAACATTGAGCAAGACAGACATTTCAGGACTGGAGATGGACTAAAAATGAGCTCCCAAAATGTACTGCCAGATTCTTAAAGATAAAGTCTTGAAAGAGTGGTACAAGAGGATGTGATGTTGATCTTCCAAAAGTCACTCTGAACCTATCGGTCTATAAAGCCTATAAAATCAGTCTTAATCCATTTCACAACACTTCAGCATGTTGTTATCATTAAGTGTGGGGTCATATTTTAGGATTTTTTTATTTTTTTATTTACCAAAGTCCCTGAGACACCTTGTCTTCTGGAGACTCCAGAGTAGGTTGCAGTTCTGGAAAATGGTGCAACAGAGCAATCGCATTAGAGTTAGGTTCAATCGAACCAAATATGACAAATGTTAACACACCCTTCACCCAATTTATCAACTCATTTCTTCATTCTTTTATAGTTAATGTCTTTTCATCTTGGATTTTTTCTACCCTGCTGACCCAATAAGCATTTCGCTGTCCAGTGGTCATGATTTAATTGTGCAGTTTCTGTATTACATTGGTTTTCAATATTTCTCCAGGACAATTAATCATTTTTGACTTTTCAGGGAGGAGTGGCCTAGTGGTTAGAGAGTTTGACTCCTAACCCTAGGGTTGTGGGTTCGAATCTCGGGCGAGCAATACCACGACTTAGGTGCCCTTGAGCGAGGCATCGAACCCCCAACTGCTACCCGGGCATCGCAGCATAAATGGCTGCCCACTGCTCCGGGTGTGTGTTCACAGTGTGTGTGTGTTCACAGGGTGTGTGTGTGCACTTTGGATGGGTTAAATGCAGAACACGAGTTTTGAGTATGGGTCACTATACTTGGCTGAATGTCACGTCACTTCATTGCGAGTTAAATCAATTTTTTGGCACATTAACCTGCTTTATAATTATACACACCCAAATATAGTATAATGCATTTTTCACTTCCAGCACTTTTTAGCTACTATATATCACTTCTAAATGATACAAAACAAATAGTAGTTTTTAAGATTGGTGTGGTTTGGAATTGCTAAAATGTGCTTGGAAATAAAATATGACCAGAATATCAACTTGCATAGTAATTATCCATGCTTTTTAATTAATTAATTGTACACTGTAATATTAAGCAGCACAACTTTTTTCAACAATGGTAATGGAAGTATTTAGCACACAATTAGAAGACATGTTTCTTGAGCACAGAACCAGCATATTAGAATGATTTCTGAAGGATCACATGACACTGAAGACTGAAGTAATGGCTGCTGAAAATCCAGCTTTGCCATCACAGGAATCTTTTAAAAAATATTAAAACACAAAAAAATAGTTTAATTGCAATTATAATTCACAATATTACTGATATTATTTTGTTGGATTAAGTAAAGGGAGCCTTGGTGAGCATAAGTGACATATTTCAAAAAAATCTTACTGACCCCAAACATTTGAATGCTATTGTATATCTCATTTGACCAGATCCTTGCTGATTCTTACCCCATTATACCCATTTAAATTATTTCAATTACCTCAGCTCTGAAATCATGATCAGAGTGCATATTAATATGTAGTATAATACCTTAAGATAGTACAATAGACGCAATGATGGGCACCCAACTATCAAATCCTAATGGAAAACCAGAGAAAAGTGAATGAAGACTGGACCATTTACTACCCAATGATGTATGAGTTGAAGGGAATTCATGCCCATGCCATGTAATACACATCATATAATAACGCTCATGAATTTATCAACATTGTCTACTACAACTGCTCTTTCAGCAAGACTAGCCTTTTGCCATTAAATGATAGAAAATTTTTAATTCAACCAATGCTCACATAGGTTCGATTAAACTTTTTCCTATCAGACTGTTGTAACACAGCATTTTCCCTTGGTGTCAACATTTACAAATCAAACACTGTCTCAGCTATAAAATCTGTGTTGATCAGGACTGACTCAGACAGATTTATATGAAGACTTGCAGAGATTCTTCAGTAATTCACAGAGAAAGATGCTTAGCACAACTTCCTCCATCTGCACCCCCCGTTTTTCTGGCAATGCACAGAATTTGTTTTGTCTGTCTTGAAAGTTGTGACAATTGCAGATTTGACACAAGCCATGCGCATGATATGTGATGCAAGAGAGGGTTCAAAAGCACTGTGAGATGCACAAAAAATATGCATGGTACTTATTGCTGCTTTAAACAATTTCACATGTCCTCTGATAAACTTCAAAGCATGTACAGCAATTAAATTAGTTTTCAGTGCAGCCCAATATATTTCTAGTGGCTACACATGCTCTATTTCAGTCCCAGCTCAACTAGGGCTCCAAAGGCCATTTTTCTCTGTCCTTAATTACTTTCCAACCAGTGGGTGTCAATCTGTAAACCGCTTGTAAGTGCTTGACATGCAGGGTGTACCTGCCTATTAGCATCCTTCATTGATTTTGTGAAGGTTAACCACAGCTTAAATGAAAGCTTTTGGTGACTTTTTTTAGTTTTTTTACTTTTAACTTGTTTATACTTAGAATAAGTGAAAAACACTTGTATGAAAGATAGATTCACTAAAAACGTAATATCAACAGTGTTGCTTCCAAACTAAATTTAATTTGTTTCAAGGATTTTTAGATTTAAGTGTAGAGGAAGCACCATCCGATTATTATTTTTGTGTTATGACAGATAACTGATAAAAGGATGATATTAAATTGCATACTATTTGCACTATTTTAACTAGTTCTAGTTCTATTATTTATAAAGAACAATAAAAAACTGAAAATAAATAAATAAATAAAAATCACCAGACTGACTGACAGACAGACTGAAAGTGCTGTACAACATAATGATCAAAGATGAAAAAAAAAATAAATACATTGATACAACATCAATTTGCAAAGGCTGCAGAAAACAAGTGAGTTTTCAAAAGAGATGTAAAAACTGATAAAGATGGAGCAGCTCTAAGGGGTGCTGGCAGGGTGTTCCACAATCTAGGGTCCATCACAGAGAAAGCTCCATCTCCTCTGCGTTTCAGCCTTGTGGAGCGAACCATAAGTAGGCTTTGATTACCAGATCTTAAATCTCGGGTAGGACTGTAAGAATGCAACAATTCTGACAGGTAACGCGGGTCGAGATTGCGCAAACATTTATAAACAAATAAAATAATTTTGAAATTTATCCTAAAATTAACAGGAAGCCAATGAAGATCTTGCAGAAAGTGAGTGGCAGGATCGTATTTGTGGCCTTTTTTTATTATTTGGCTGCTGCGTTTTGCACCAATTGTAAGCAAGCTACTTGGGAGTTTGAGATGTCACAGTACAAAGAGCTGCAATAGTCCAATCGAGAGGTAATAAACGCATGAACAGCTGTCTGAAGAGGTTTTTCAGGCAGACAATGATTTTAGAAAGTAATCAGAGATGAAAAAAACTAGAGGCAACAACCGAGGAGACGTGTTTCTCTAGAATGAGTCGAATGTATAAGAAAACACCTAGGTTCCTAACACACTTTGACTCAAAATCTGCCAGGTTATCCAAGGTTGAGTTGTTAAATTTGAATTTTTTAGATGGACCAAAGACAATGACCTCAGTCAAAAAGTTACTGGCCAGCCAATGTTTTACCTCATTAAGACATGTAAATAGGGAATTGCTAGCTGAAGGATAGTTTCTTTTAATAAGCATATAGATCTGGGTATCATCAGCATAGAAAAGGAAAGATACACCATACCTTCTCAGAATCTAACCTAAAGGAAGCATATAGAGGGAGAAAAGCAGAGGTGCTAAGATAGATCCCGGGTGAAGTCGAAGGTAAAGGTAAAGTTGCCAATTTTGACTTAAATATATCAATCTGTTGAATAAGATTTAAACCAATTGGGGACCACACCATTTAGCCCCACAAAAGTTTCTAATCTTGACAGGAGCAACTGATGGTCTATAGTGTCATAAGCAGCAGACAGGTCTAAGAGAATTAAAATCACGGACTCACCTTAATCGGAATCAATTAAGATACCGTTCAACACTCTCAGCAGAGCTGGCTTGAAACCAGACTGAAAGATTTCTGAGATGGGGTTAGTACTTAGAAAATATTGTAGTTGACACAACAATCGTTTCCAGTGCTTTAGAGATAAAAAGGACCACAGAAATTGGATGGTAGTTATTTAGAACAGACATGCCTAAGGAAGGCTTCTTGAGCAAAGGAGTAACAGAGGCCAAATTCAAACATGCAAGAACCGAAACAAGTGATAAGCATTTGTTAAATAGGGAAAGAAGAACAGGGCCAACAGACTCAATTAACAATTTAAAATACCAGAGATGAATTACATTACGAGGACGCAAAGAAGTTTTGAGGGAGTTAATTATTTCAGAAAAGTCAAGAATCTTTTCATTTCAAATTGTTCATTTGAGGGATTTGGTATACCAACCCTATAAGTAAATCATTTGCATATGCGACTAAATCTTCACTTTGGCAACTAAATGTCTAATATCAGCCAATGGCTAATAAATTCCCAGATTTTACTCGTCAGCGTTAGAGTTGCACTCTCTGACTAAGCACTTCAGAGTTTCACTCTCAGTCAAGCGATCTGTGATATTTTTCATTTCATCTCAATGGACACACAGCACACCATTGTTTTTTGTATTTGGCATACCTTAAACTGTTGTGTTAAGGTGCATGACTTGCGTCGCTTCTCTCACATGCGCAAAGTGGGCGGAACTAGTGCGCAAACGGCAATCTCACTTGGTGCTCACTTATTATTGTCCCAGTTTTGATTTCAGCAATTCAGTTTCCGCGCACAGACACAACCTGATTAATATTCATGAATCCAGCAGCCTGTTGGATTACTAGCCAATTGCGATTCAATTGCCAATGTGTCCGTAGAGTGTTGTATACAATTGACAGAAGGATTTAAGAGAGCATTTATGACAGAAAACAAAACTTTTGACTTATTTTGATTGTTTAAAATCAGACTAGAGAAAATAGCTGCCATTGCAAACTTATATGAAATTAGTAATTTAACTAATTTATATTGTGAAATATTATGGTTTAAAACAACCACTGACTATTTTATTATATTTTAACATGCATTCCTTTGAATTAGCAGCCATTGATCAAGTTTCGTGATTCTTCAGAAGTCATTCTAAAATGCTGATTTGATGCTTAGGTAGCCTTTCTCATCATTATCAGAGTGCTACTTAATTTTCTTTTTTCTTGATTCTTTCATGAACAGAAAGAAATAGCATTTATTTGAAATCTAATTATTTTATAGCATTCTTAATGCCTTTTTTGTCAATTAAATGCATCCTTGCTGAACAATAATAAATATATAATGTAAAATGGATGAAATAAGCATGCAATTAAATATTCAATATTGACCATTACTAATAAATAGAATAAACTTATAATATAGACTGATGACCAATATACTGCTGATATATTGTGCATACCTTTTATAATCTCCAATTGGTCTCCAGTAAATGCTCACAGTTTTCTGCTCACAATTTTGTTAACTGTGCCACTGATATACTAGTACTGTATATAACATAATGCCACCCACTTCTACTCTGAATTGGAGATGGATCTAAGGGTGTAAATCACAAGAATTTCTTCATTTCTCACTCTTTTACAACAAAATCAGGCTGCAGTGTGCAGTATTTAAATCTATGCTAAGAACACTGTGGAGAGCTGTAGCCCATCAGCCAGCAGCGGTCAGGGGGACCATCCATTTCACTGTGCCACAGGCACATACAGATCACACTGATGCAACATACAGTAAAGATTTTCAAAAACACGAATGGTGGGGTTCATAGATAAACAGGGACCTTAACGTGCCTGGCACAGAGCATTTAACAATCCTCAAAATACAGCTGCCCCTTTCCCACACCTCTGGTGAATAAACAGGAACCAGATTGCCAATCCAACACCCCTCTCAGCAGCTCAAGATGGTGTGCATCTTAGCCCAGCATGATTTTCCACAGGATGTGACTCTTACTCAGAGACAAAGGTTTAAAACATTTCTCCAGCTTCATCTCTATTAAAATATTTCTTTTTAAAACCCTAAAAAACTCTATAAAAAAAAAATAAAAATAAAAAAACATAAAACCATAAACATAAGGTATCATAAACTATGAGCTTCGATGTCTGGCTTGTTCTTGTTATGGTACACGGTAAAAGATGTGAACACAAAAGCTTAGAAATAGAAAGGTTAGAAAATAATGAATATCTAGCGCATGAGCATAGAGAGAATTGTGAGTGCACAAGAAACAGGTTGAGTGAAAGGAGACAAGTTTTAAGTGCACGCACTCTCCGGGGCGAGAGCAGCATGTATCCAAGCACACGCGTCTTTTTTTTTTTTAACAGAGCAAAAGAAATCTGCATGCGAGCGGAGAGATTCATGCATCTCACGCATTACAATAACGCACTCTCGCTGCTGCTTTTGAACCGCATACACACATACTGTATACGCACTGCACACAGAGTACGTGTGAACCTGTATAATGTAAAACAAATCTACTTCAACACCTGAGGCACCGCTACAATGACCAATGCCTGGCAAAAAAGAAAAAAAAAATCCCTGGACAAGGGTTTTATTTTTATTTATTTTTTTGCCACGTTTAGACATTTTGTTTGACATCTTTACTTTTACATGATTATTTTGACTTATGTCTGTTCTAGAGACGCTATAACTTTTTGATAAAGCTCTCACTGGTTTTCTTTTGGAAATATATTTAAAATGTATACTGAATGCATTTATGACTGTAAAACATGTCTCCGTGTGTCAAAATCGTGATTAAATTCGAAATCGCAAAACTGATCAAAAATATCATTATAGGTTTTTTTTTGTCCATATCACACAGCCCTAATACCATCATCACATCCCTATAACTCAAGTGAGAACATCTTCATTAGAAGCACAATTAACAATGAAGTCTGACTTTTGTCCAAGCATCAGGAATTACTTAGATTCTTGAGTTTGTAAACCTTTCACCTTAATCTGAACGTATGAAAAACAAAACCAAGGGCAGAATTTTTGAACAAAGACAGAGGAATCCTTCACGATTACCTTTTCAATCAAGAAAGCAAAATTATGGACTCATATTTTAGTCAGTAGTAACAGTTTGAAGTTAAAAACATCACATGAATTTGTTTCAAAATACTTTACTTGTTAACATACTTTTTTTTTTACTTCCACAGAATGCTTGTGATGCTTTATCAGCTGTCTGGCACCCATATACTGCAGATTGCTGAGCAAGCGATCTCAAAAAACTCATCTACATCTTGGATGGCCTGAAGGAATTTATTTTCAGTAAACTAAATTCATTTAAACTATTCCTTTAAATTAAAAAAGAGGCTAGTGTTAAAAACATCACAACACATAGTATTTAGAAGGACTAAATGATTGATAAAATATAAATTAGAACTAATGTAGAATCCATGTGTGTAACATAAGCGTAGAGAATGCCATACTTGAACGCTGATAAAAAAAAAAAGCTGTTGTAAAATGATTACCTGGAACAAAGCTCCCCTGAACAACTTCTTTGTAAGCCCACCATCCCTCATGGATTTTGGGTGGATTTGGCTGAGCTGTGAAAAAAAAAAAAAGAGGAAAATTGGGAGTGATTTAACATTCATTACAGAAAAACATTTTTATTGAATGACCATTAATTGTTTTCTGTCATTTTCCTTTCAAAAATTATTTCTGGCAAACAGCCCTGCAAGAGAAGCACAAAACAAACAAAACTGGAATTAAAACCCTTCACTTTTGCTCCTCAAACATTAGAATGGAGATTTATTCTGTGTGAACCCAGCAAGAGATTTGACTGAACCAGAGCTGTAGTTTATAATTACAGTGACCAAGTAAAGTCCCCGCTGCTAAAGGAGGTCACGGCCTGAAATTACAAAACAAGATTTTAGGATATTGCATTTACACCTAAATTTTCCCATCCGTACTGCCACTGGAAAACCTGACTATGGGGCCAGAGGTGGCGAGGCTGCCTTTTAATGGAACTGGAGGAGGGTTAATCCATCCATCAAGGACAAGAATTAATGCAGGAGAGTGGTTCAGTTTCACAAAAAGAGGAGGTGGCTGGAGAGGTGAAAATGTTTCTACCTCTTGCAGGATCTACAGTAAAAACCAAACACCATGGTGAAGCTAACAATTTCACTACTTTATCTGAATATAATGCTGTTGAAACCCTATAACTGAGGTTGACTACAATGCTAAAAACTGCTTGGATCACTTCTGGATGTACGCAGACTTTTCAGATTGTATTAATGCTTCCAAGTGGTGTTTTTGAATTGTTTCTCAAATTTGTCTTCCAAAACAGCTGGTGGTATTGTATTTACAGTGATTACTACTGGAGTGGATCCAGCATTATACAAGTAAAAATCTGAAATTTTTATTAATGAATAAACTAATTCCCGTAAAAGTATGTTTAAGATGCACTGCAGACATTAAAGGGATAGTTCACTCAAAAATTTAAATTCTATTATAATTTACATTACCTCAAGCCGTTCCTAACCTGTATGACTTACTGTACTTTCTTTCGCTATATACAAAAGAAATTTGAAAAATATGGGTAAACAAAAATGTTCTGGTCCCCACTGACTTTCTTATTATTATCTTATTTAAAAATTTAATGTTTATTTGATGAAATGTGTTTAAGTGGTTTTCTTGTTTTATTATTATTATTATTATTATTATTAGTCAAATACACTGACTATAACCTAGGGCAGGCATAGGCAACTCCGGTCCTGGAGGGCAACTATCCTGCAGAGTTTAGCTTCAGCCCTCATAAAAATTAAGTTTGGAGCTAAACTCTGCAGGACAGTGGCCCTCCAGGACCGGAGTTGCCTATCCCTGACCTAGGATTTTGAGTATAGTTAAAGGATTCAGGTTTTGCCCCCTTTAAACAGTACATATAAAAAGTATGGTTTGGACGGTTTGAACATGCCAAAGCCTACAAAACTGAAATCTACAAAACTTTATTTCTTTTTTACCAATTGATGAACGTCACAGATCTCTCTTCCTCTCCTTGTCTCAGGATTCCTGTCAGGAACTATCTTCAAGCAGAAGTTAGTATGGAGTGTGAGGCAATAACAATTCATCAGCCATGTTCTCCTGAGGGACATTGGCGTAATAATACAGGAGAGCTTTAGTGGAAGCTCCAGGACAAGCATCAGACACTGCATCAAACAATCTCTTTCCCTCTCAGTGGGGAAAACAAAGCTCCCATCCCTGCAGCTCAAAGCTGCCGTCATTAGCAGGACAGAGACAGGATAGGAAAACATAACGCCAATTGATCATTTCTGAAAGCATAAGACTCAAGCACTCCAGACTTCATGCAACAAAAGAGTTCCATAGAAGATCCAAGTGTAGTGTTTTTGTTCCTATTGTGATTAAAACAAGAGTTTTAAATGGCTTTTATGTAAGAGTATACGGCTGTAAGCTTACAGGGACCAAAGAACAATTGTGATTTAGTGTAATTCATTGCACTCAGATCTTGTGCGTGTCCCAGTTGTATGTGCAAGGCTGCATGAAAATGAGACATCACATATTTCATTATGACAGCAGTTTGAGAAAAGCAGCTAAGTTCTCTTCCATTTCCCACACAGCTTGGCGATGCCCCAATAACATATTTACAGGCTTTAGCAGAAAGAAATCTTAAAATCTATAAAGCAAAAACGAAGTCAGAGGTCATACAGAATAGACATCTAAAGCTGTTAATTTCACAACATTCTGTCCGAGAGACTTCATGTAAGTGGTGGTGTGGAGGAGGTCCATAGTCAGGATGTTTGTGGTGACATCTGCATCGCTTTGCTTCCTGTCAAAACTAATTAAAGGGAGGGGCAACAGTTACTAGCTAGACAATGGCCCACGTTAGATGGGAGACAATACATAATCGCCTGTTTAAGTCTGAACTGCCTCTAAGGGACGGTATCAACGGTATCCAGCAGGGTTTGCACTTTATGCTTTAATAATGGCATTCAAATGATTGGCTTAATAATAATACTCAAATTTCTGAATGCTGCTGGCGTTTCCTTTTCAGCGTTTTATAAATGGGGCCGCTTCCCAGCCGCTGACTTGCTCATGCATTATTCAAAGTTGGGTAATCAAATGAATAGATGAGGGCAGTTGCAGCACAGAGGTAACAAACCTATTGAACGTCTGCAGAGTTGGTGTCAATACATCAAAAAGTAATTAACACAAATATTCTGATCCCTGTTCCCAATGGAGCGACCCCCCTGCTTGGTAAAGGATTTTTAAAGAGGCACTTCACAACAGCTAAACATAAAAGGCAAAGAGGCAAACTTGTCTACATTTGTCACTACTAGAGATTAGAGACGGGCATGAGTAGATAGGCGACTACTCTCTCTGTACCAACTACTGTAGTTCACTATCACCATTTAAACATATGGATTTTTCTTTACACACATTGTGTGCATCAATGAAATGTACTTTTCCATTGAATCTCTCACTCTAATCTCACAGTGCTTTCAGCTGCATCCAAAGCTACGTCCACATTAATCAGAATACATTTGAAAACACTTTTTGTTTTTTTCATTTTGGCCTACGTTTGTAGATGGTGTTTTTGTAGGCACTATCCCAAGGGGATACATTTAAAAACAAAATGTATTCGAATACAATGACACATTTAGTAATGTGATTATATATATCTATTGTAGAAGCATTGTTTTGTCTGCTATTCCCTTTAATAATATTGCTAAAGATAAATGTTTCTTTTTACAGTCTTTATATCATATCCTGCAGAGATGACAGAATATTGATCAAATGACAGTTGCTTTTAAGGCCATACACTGAGTGTCTATTTTTAGTGTGACCTGGATGCACCAGCGAGTAGTGGAATATTTTGCTAATAAAATGATGTGTCAGAAGAACAGAGTGACAATTTTAGTCTGTCTGGCCTCTCGGTATCATCTCAGTGAGCATATATGACATTTTAAGCTTGCACAGCAAGGTGATTTAGGTGTTTTCAAACAAGTCAGTGGGGACGAGTAGATGGACGAGAAGATGAATACAGTTTTTAAATATGAATGTAGTGCAAGTGTAGCAATATTTTAATTCTTGATATTTTTGGTTTCTTCAGAAGTCCAGGAGAATATGTTACTAGCGCTGAATATGACAAGTATTGAGTAAATTATTATTAATTTTTTGTGTGTTAGAGTACAGACCAACAGAACTGCTCAAAATGCCCATCCATGGTATAAAGACTGAATGAGAAGCAACATAATTCGACCAAATGGTCATAGCATTTATTTGATGTTGGAGAAGTTCTGCTTATGTTGAGATACGGGTAATGCTCATTATTATTAACATCTATTTGGCATGAGGGACTCTTTAAATTGGATATTAGAGACCACAGAAACTATAAAATTCTCACAGCTGCAGAGAGAACTGGACCTGTGAGAACACATGCAATTGTGCCCCTGATACACATGAAAACAAGGCACTACCATTTGAGCACAAGGATTGCATTTTTCTGCCACATTTTGTTTCCCTTAGTTACATCACATTTAGAAACAGGACAAGCTGACAGGGATCAAAATTTTAAAACACAGATTAATAAGGACATCATAAGGATGCCCCCAAGTTTAATTTACAGTTGTGTTGTTTCCACAAGTTTACCCTTCTGTTTAATGTTTCTGTAAAATGAGTATAAAATGGACATCTGAACTATATTTAAGATGGCTGTTCACTGTTCAACTGATCTGTTCATCTTTACTCTTTAGTGTGTTTTTATTTGAACTATTTCAAGCATTAAAGCTACACTGTGCAATGTTTTTTTGTTTGAAAATTTTCACAAATCCATCTTCCAAACTGTGTTTTTGGCTAGCCTCATACCACTACGGTAAGCCTATAATAATGATTTAATACAGTTTTTGCAGGGAAAATGTACTAGCAGCACATTTCCATGCATGCTTATGTCATATCCATAAATAAGAAAAGGAAGTCAGGCCTTTCAGAAATATGTTAAAGTTGTATAGCATCAAATTTGCTGTGCATTAAAAAAGGTTTATAATAACCCCTAAACCAGTAACAACTTTGGTCTGTTTGCCTAAACCTAGTCACGTTATAATATTTTCCACCATTTAACCTGATCAAATATCAATAGCAATCATTATGTCCAAGTCCAAGTTGATGATTTTAATTTGGTGGGGGGGGGGGGGGGGCTATTAATTTAAGGCTATACACCTTTAGACTCTCACCTTTACTACAGTCCAAATATTGTTCTAAAATATTTCCTCAATGGAAGTGGAGAATAATCGAAGAGAATTGGTAATCTGCAACTGCACACATTTATATCCCTGCTCCATCTAAAGAGCATTTCAAACCCAAATGATAAACTACCTAGACATGGCACTTCCAGAGAAATTAGGTGATGTTGTAAATAAACACTTCAGAAACTAATTGTCAGAGTATTAGTATTCATCATGGACCTGAGGCATTCCCGGGACTCATCCATGCAGGGTGAAAAGAGAAAGAGTCGCAAATGCCGCCCATAAATGAAACTTGACCTTGCCGACAGCTGTGCTTACTGACTTATGAGATAATTGTTTTTCGGCCCGTTTGTGGCGTCACATTATGGATCCAGCTGCACCAGTGTAATGTTGCAGGGCTCATCCCCGGTGGACTCTTTCAATCAAGACCAAGCATCCTGAACCGTTTATCAATATAAAAAGGCCAGCCGATATGCTGTATGTGTAATCACCTTTGATATGTTTCATCATTCCTCTGTGCCGCTGAACGGACCTCTGAACTGGCTTCTTCAAAGCCTGGCATAATCGTTTTAGAGGTAATATAAAGACTTTTCAGCAGCAATTATATTCTTTACATCAGAATTAGGGCTGCAACTAAACATTATGTAAATTATTCTATGAAGAAATCTATCAGTTATTTTTTGATTATTCAATTAATCGTTTAGTTCAATTAAATAAAGTAATAAATAATAACCATATCTCCTCCCATTAATCTTTCAGCGTTTTTTCATACAAATAAACAAAAAATTTGCATATAATTTCTTAGAAAAAGGTTTTTAGTTTTGTTAGTGCTGCAGATATTGGTGGCTGCTTCAATACAAAGCTGTATTAACGAACAGTTAAAGTCGCAACCGTATTATAACTCTTGTAACCATAGCAACATTATTAAATATTGTGATGCCCATTACATTGGGAAGTTTTATCGCAAATGACAGCTGGTTACTAAATGAACCTAATCAAGGTGTGAGTTCATCCATCTTCGAATGAACACAACTAATTTCTTCTCCTCCATGAGCAAACGACAACCTAATGATTAACATGGAACTTATAAACACAGGACGTAATTAACACAATTACACAATTCAGTGCGGCTCCCACATTATATGATATGGCAGTTGACTAGCGCTGTCCAGTGTGGCTCTGTTCAAACAGCACAGATTGGCAAAGAATGAGGTCCTGAAAAATGCACAGGTGTCAGTTTGGTTATAGAATGCAGTTGTCATGCTAAAAAAATAAATAAATTAGAATACAAATAATGTATGAACATAACTGTATTAAGCGACATTGCCATACTATCCATTAGCATTTGTTCTAGGGATTCTTGTTTTGTGTGAAAAGGGTTTGGGAATGAACGTAAACTTTACAACACATTCTATGAAATTTGGTGTAATGTACACGATGTCATGTTTCAGACTTCTCCTGATCCAAAGTTGATTTAGAAGTTTAACAGGTTTTCAGGGTTTCAGTGTATTTTTAAATACGAGGGAGTAATGGGAGTAATTATATAGAGTACGATTTCAGAAACATTACAAGCATGGTCATTTTAACATTACTCCAACTTGATCTAATTATTAGGGCTGTCACTTTAACATGATAAGTTAATTAATTAGTTATGGATAAATAACATGATTCAAATATTTGAATGGCCCCAGACCTGTAGATCATGATTAATTTCATACAGCTCGACAAACATGATGCAGGGCAACAACTCACTGTATGTTATGTAGTCAATACATTTATTTACGTGTCCCTAAAATTTAAATTAAATTATTTCTTTCTATAATATGACAAGCGATATCACACAAGCAGCAAGAGCAATATAACACTACTGCTGTTTTTGTCCCGAATAATACGAGTCAAGGCTATAGAATACCCAAGACGTGTCACTCAAAAGTTTTGAATGGGGAAAAAAAATGCAATGCTCGAAATGGCCACTCTATCGAAGGAAGTCCCAGCTTATGAATAAAAGAGCCAATCGATATATTCATTGCATCACTGCAGCTGCTGTTAGATTTCCTGTTTGCCATAGAAACGTTCAGCGTTCTTAGATGCACATTGGCTGGACTAGCTTGAAAAATACGTTTTTTAATAGTATTTGAGCAAAAGAAACAACATTTATGAGACTGTTGTTGTCAGATTTCATTGGTGATTTCAAATATGAAATTTAATCGTGAGCTTAGCGAACATCGGAAAAAAAAGCCATCAGCCGTTTGAATGAATCGAATGATTGAATTAATCAATTGCTTAGGCTGATGATACACAGGGCAACATTGGCCAAAGTTTCCAGATAACATTGCTCAAAGAGATGCCCTGTGTATCATTAGCCTTACTCAAAATCATTTACTGCCACTGGCTGGCAGTTTTAGTTTCTTATTGCGAGTATCATTTAATTGCCATTATAATAATAATAAACATGTTTCCTTATTAATAAAAAAGAAAAGAAAGAAAATAATAATGGCCACTGTATCCTAAACTTTTGTGTGTAATAATTTTTATGTTGAATTAAAACAAAACATTTATTTCCCAAGCAAATGTTTTATGTCTGCTTGATACTTGTAACTAATTAGATTAAAACCGACTGATTGCCCAACTAATTATCAATATATTTCACCATATTTTTGTCTAATTAGATCTTTCTACATGAGAAAAAAAAAACATTAAATACATTAATTTGAATATTCTATATACAATTGAGTATATATATTATTATATTATTTTGCAATATATAATTATATATATTTTCAAATATATAATAATTATTATTTTGCTAAATTATAATATTATTTTCCGAATTGCAGAGCTGGTGCAATAATATCCACATCACTATTATCAGATGCTTTCTTAACAGCTGTTTTCTAATTTTTGTTTTAGGTTTATTTTGTTACCGATATTTACATATTCATTTAGACACTGTTCCCAGAAGCATGGGTTTCTGGGTAGCATTAGGTTAGTAGCTAACAGTATACTACTGCAAAGGTATTTTAAACTTCTTTTTACCCCAAACAAAACAACCGGGAAAAAATTGCAATGAGTATATTGGGGCCTTAATGGTCTGTATCCTGTGATTTAACAAAAGATTTAATACTGGAGGGGGATGTTATCTCTAGATGGCCTTACTATGACCCAAGCAGCAGCACTAAAAAAGTTATTCTACTATAAATAAATTATATGACAGATGGCATGGTATGAAACACACCCACTGCCTTGACCAGTAGAACAACATGGAGAACTTGGCACTTCCCCCGAGAAATGCATTGAGGCAATATGTGAGAATGCAAGTTTTACTAGCAAATATAAACTTTATCAGTATTACAGGAGTATTTGCAGCTATTTTCCTCAGAGACCCACACACTTTTACCAGCAAGAACACAATCTGCATCTGTATTTTGCATTCAGGTTCACTTAGGACAATTCATTTGGCAATTTCCATAATATCTTAACGTTTTGAACTGTGACATTAAGCCCCTCATCCCAGAAGGGAAACTGATAAACAACCAAATCACGTAAGGAGGATGCTGACAGTCTTGCAACGCTTAGTCTCTTTTCTCTCTCGGTCCACATGCACAGATGCAAACTCACTCACAGACACATCTGCATGGGATTATCAGATTAGTAGTCTGAGACTGTTGCCCAGTGTGGGCGTGCCGGATCACCCAGCCACAGCTAAAGCCTCTGTACTATAGATATCACCGCTTAACATTCCAGACTTTAGCCGTGGCATTGCCCAAACATTAAAAACCGCTTCTCGGCATCACACATGTGGAGCAGCAAGGCTTCTCTTGCAAAGAGAGCCAAGATTGCTGTTAGGCTGTGGCGAGCGTCGGCTGTTGAGCTAAGAGTGGCCAGGTGCACACTGTGGATGATGAGCCACAGGGCACCTGAGAGCCAGAGAAAACATGTCATAGTGTCTCGCTGCTGTGGGTTTGTGACAAGATTCATGGCTGGGTTTTTACAAATGGCTATGCCCGCTCCATGTGACAGTCAAATAGTCTTAGCTACACCCACCCATCAGGGAAGACCTGGCTAAACACAGCTGCTCCTAAACCAGCCTTTCAGTTTTTAAAATATGGCTTGTGTCTAGTTTGAATTTTTCTAGCTAATGAATCAAATGCTGAATTAAATGGCATGCTTTCTTTAGGCTTATTAAATATTTACACTAAAAATGTCAGGATTCAGGAAAGGTGGGAGTAATTTTGCAGAGAGCATAAAAAAGAAGAAAAAAAAAACATTACAAGCATGGCTACATTAATTAGAAACATAACTCCAATTTTATCTTAGTATCTGTATTTTTAGCACATTTTCTCTAATTGAATCTATACAATTAAGTTACATTTTCTGCAAGGCACAAAAACATTCAATTAATTAATTTGAATATTCTATTTAAAATCATTCACATATAATATATTGTGCTCACAACTGCTTAAGGAGTTAAAATCTCACAACCATACAAATTAGGACTTGATAAATTACAACATTTAGCCACTATGGATGAAAGTGCATTCAACTTTTTTACATCTTAATAATGCCACCGTAAATGCCTCACTCTCAATAAATAGAGGTGCTCTTTAAAAGAACAGTATTCGGTTCAGTTTAATCAAGTTCTTCAGGAAAAATAACAATTATGTCATTTTCAAAAGGTTTGAATGTATTTGAATGATTACTAAGAACTAAGGTGGACAACATTTATGTATGCTTCTATCAGTGAATTGAGCAGAAAAACAACTTAAATAGAGATTTACAGATGCTTGTGGACTTTAACACCCATTCTTCCAATTAACGGGATGAATGCATTGCAGACTGTTTTGTTTTCATGATAAGCAAAGGCACAGTGCACCAAAGCAGGACCGTAACCTCTGGTTTGTTGAAATTGAGATTCCACTTCAAGGGAACTTGTCACTACATACCCTAGGGCAATGTTTTGCAAACACTGTTCCACGGCACACTAGTGTGCTGTGACAAGTTGTCAGGTGTGACGTGGAAAATTAGCAATATAATTATTTCGTCATTATAAAAGCTTGGATATTAGCTCGTTGGTAATTTTAATGTCCATTAGTGGGTTTTACAAATATCTAACCCATGAAAAGCATTCAAAAGAGCTTGTGACTAAACCTTGTAACACAACTGTCAGCAAACCTCATAACTCCCAAATGTATTGATCAATAAAAGACTAAGTGCCCATTTAGCTATAATAAACTTTATAACCTGTGGGTTCATGAAAAAAAATGCGATGCCCTCACTGCCTCAGACACAGCTTTTCTAATGATTGACAAAACACATTGGCATCATTTGCTGGTCAAAAACCATCTGTTCATTTATAAGCCACAATACCAACTCTGACGACGCAATTTAATTCGTTTTTTTTTTTTTTTTTTTTATGGTTTTGTTTTTACATTTCCTAAAAGTTGTAGTGGTTATCGCCGATATCCAAATTTGTTGTTTTATCATCACCAAAATCATGAAGCTACCTATGACCTTGTGTTCCTATACCTGAATGCCATCAGCGTGACCAGTGATTAAAGTGTGAAAACACCCCAAACCATTGACCTCCACAACTCATAACGACAGTAGCGAGCACATGGAAGTATAAGAGGATATCTGTAATGTATGTCATCAGCTTCTTTTGTCTTCAAGAGCCGTTTGTTTCCGTACATGTAAGGAACACTCTGCAAAACGTTTCAGTTAGTTTGTCTCCATTTGAGGACTTGACAATATGATTGATAGATTCTGTGCAAGCGCGAGGAGCATGCTCGTTCAATTCTCGAGGAGATCGAATGCACTCATTGTGCTTACTAATTATGATTTAGAGTGAATGTGTATTTGACACACATCTTATGCAAAGATAGTATACTTATTATCTTCCCTACTCATTAACTTCCCTGGACTTTAACTAAAGGTTGTCAGAGGTTAATGAAGAGCTAAATTAAAGAGTCCAAATGACTAAATTAACATAATACTAATACAGTGAGGTTTAAAATATGTTTTATTAAATAATTATAAAGGCAGCATATCAATTTCTTTGAAAAGTTAAATTGTACACTTATTTTATATTATTTCACCTGAATCTGATGATCATGTTCTCAAGTATGATTGAAGAGCATCAGTGGCTTCAGTAGAAGCAAGATCATTTGACGTCTGCACAAAGAGTCGCATGATCAATGACACAAACTTTGATTATTGACACAGAAATAGCTCTCAATCTTTTTTTCTTTTTTTTTTTACTTTTGGAACTCACTGTCAGGGAGTATTTTCATTCAACGTATCAAAATAAAGAGCCAGAAAGTGCACAAATAAGTCAATCCCAATAAGAATCTCATAATTTATCAAACTGCAAGTGATTTTACATCAACTCCTAATGCAGACCCTTTAAAAATGCAGTATTGGTGCACACTGACACAAGTAAATGCTCCTCTATTTTACTTATTGATAAGCCCCTTCCATCGAAAGTAGATGAGCCAATGGTTGAGTATCAGTTGCACAGGGACCGGAACTCAGACATCTTTAGGTTTCAGCACCATAGAGAAACAATGGAAGACCTGAAACTCTCGTGGGTTTGATGGCGTTTATGCTAAAATTAAGTGCCTGGGGTACTGGTAACACTGATTCCAGGTATCCTGAGAGAATGGTGCCACTTCTGTGGCAGACTAGTACATGATTGTTCATTAATGGTATGCAGCAGGTTCATATGGTGTATTAATCCAATGATGTGGGAGCATTAATCTGGTTCACGTAGGATCCAATCCCAATTCCAATGAAGGTTGTCACACTCTCATTAAGTTACAATTAAAGTTAGTGAGTCCATGATAACGTACAAACTTAAATAGCTAACTGTTCTCACGTCATGTACAGTGTAGGTCAAAAACACATAAATAAAGGTCTACATTTCAGTGCCTTTCCATATTAAACTGGTTAAATATAAATTAATTTAATCTTACCCTGTGGTACAGTACATGAACAGTGTTAATCCTGGATGTCGTCATCTGTGTGACGAGTGTAACATGAGGCTTCTTCCTCTTGCGTTGTGATTTGTAAACCCTCGCTTCCAAATTAATCTTGTTACTCACCATATTTATTTTAAAATCTTTCATACATCCTTTCATGGCATATTTAAGTCCCACTTGAATGCTCCTCGACGAGAGGTCGTCCTTCTGTGTCCAAAGTTTATCAAAAACATCTTGAGACAAGGTTTTTACAATGACAACTGTCATTGTAAGACGGTTAGCAACTAATAGAGGTGGGGCTTCCCAAAAATTTTAACTGCCATTACCAAACAAATGTTTATGCTCTGCAAATGTCAGCTAAAATCTATGATGTTACGGTAAAAATGACTGGAAACCAAAATGCCAAGGAAGATTTAACTTGTTATTGTCCAATTATGGCTGCAGTGGGGACAAAATAGAATCTTTGTGAACAAGGAGTACCAGCAAACAAAAAAATCACTGAGAGCTTCCCTGTTATATACACCAAAGACAAAGATAAATTTGACCTTCAAAACAAACTAAAAAAAAAAACTTGATTAAACAGCAAAAAGGAGTGTTTTCCATCTGTCATAAAACAATGCAATTGCTGACAAAAAAACACGTCATCAAGAAAACTGCTGGGGAAAAAAGTTGGAAGCACATTAGAGGCCTTTGCTATTTGTGATGGCAGTGGAAAATTGGAAATGTGCTTGACAATAAACAACATGCACCTTAGCTACACCAGGAAATATCCGAAAGGCGATGTAAAAAAAAAAATTTGCAAAAAGCAAAATGTATTAAAATGCACATACATTTTTATTTATCTTATTCATTTTGCACATTATTCTGAAGTTAAAAAGGCTGCCATCATAATCATTCATCTTTTTTATTTATTTTTATAACTAACAAAAAAAAAAAAAGAGATCCTTTTCAATTGACGTCACTTGGACTGCATGTGTGCTACTGGGTAATGTTAACCAAATACCAAAAAGCAAACTGACATTCATTCTGGCTCTGCTTTGATATGTAATGTCCACTTTTCACAATCCAATCTATTGCAAATGGATAACATTTAAGTCCTGCTTTCCAGAATTACACATTCTAGAAGTAACATGAGCTGTGAACAACAATACTCATTAACTAGAAGTGGAAGAGGAGACAAAAATGGCAGTAATCTTATCAGACTTACTGTAAGGGCCCTACTAAACTATAATCATCATGCTCATTACAACTGATGTTGATGTTAGTAAAATAAACAATAATACACACACACACACACACCATAAACAGATGACTAGTAGTTTTCATGTCTGTGAAAACAAACCACTCACACATACTAACTAGTGCTCACCTGGAATGTCACTTTAGAAAAGGTGTTTAGTAAACATAAATCCATAATATTCCAAAGCACCATAACAGTCTGACTTAACTGCCATATTAGTAACCTCATGTGATGGTGAGCATTTACATGAAGCTACTAAAAAGGTAAGCTCTTAGATGCCATAAAAACTGGTCAAGGACGTTTACGTTTCCTGTCCCACGCATCATGTCATGAGAAAGACGGATGTGTTGCGCACTGGGTTGCCATCAATGTCCAGTTCTCGCGTGGGCGACGCTGCTGGACGCGTTCCATAAATCTCTCACGAGGAGGTTTCAAGTTAAACCAGAAACGGGCTTGATTTGTTTAGTCATAATAATGTTGGCGATCCTTATTTGGACGGTTTTTGGCAGTCATTCAGACTTCTGCCCACTTAAGTTTTTTCCGTGGCTTTTCTGTTTTGTTTTTTTAACACTATAATGTCAGAGAAAACAGCCTATTTTCGACATTACACGATCATTCGGCTCCCCAATAGACGGACTAAAGTGATAGTAACTGGTAATGGTGACAATCAGGGATTCGTGCCGAAATTCGGGGTTCCAATCCATTGCTTTTATATTTGGTCTGTACAGTGATTACCACCTCCAAAATCACTATTTTACATTTATATATCTAAAAAAAAAACGTATACCCCCCCGACTAATTTAATGCCATTTAATTTAAATTTAACTAACGTTTAACTTACTGTATGCCCAGCCCATTTATAACACAAGATATACCAGGACTGAGTTTGCTCGATGGCAATCGGATGGTCAAAAAAAAAAAAAAAAAAAAAAATCCTTTATTAAGCTGAATACATTATTATTAAAGAAATTACCATAAAAATACGTGGATCGTGGTAGGCACCAAAAATAAGTGATTTTATACTATCAAAAACTGGATTTCTACAGAACTCCGAGCCTTCTGAAATATTTTTTATTTAATTAGGCTATATTATTTTAAATTACAGGGTCAAACTACGTAAATTGTCTTTAACACAACTTAAGCTATTATAAAAAGAATATAAAGCACTTATTGTCAAAAGAATCAATATAGTCTTACCTGAAGTGCAAACGATGAGATTGGCTTGAAGGATAATAAATATTTCCCAGATTATATCCATGTTTTGTCTTCATTCCAAGTCCATTGCGATCAGAAAACGGGGATCAGTTGTAGATGAGTCCACCCAGTCTCTTTCCCACTGGACACCTTCCACAAGATCCTCTCCAAATCACACACATAGCACATTTATCTCGAGCACAAAACGCCACATTTCAAACAGGCTGAAATCCAAACAAGACTATGTTCCGAATCAAAAGGGGGTCTGAACTGATATCCTCAGTGCCAATACTTTAAGAAATGTTTCGTTGCGTCCCACAAGCCTCCATAAAACGACTTAAGCGCCCTTTCCCGTTCCAGAACAGCTTCTGTTATGTCACGAAGATGCTGGACTCCGTGGATCTGACCCTGTGAAAGGAGAGAGTACAGCTGTGATTTGACGTGTCCTCGTAGTGAGCAAGGTCGGAGCTCTGCGCGAGAGTAACAGTTTTAACTCAGCCAGGTTTAACGTGCAAGTCACGGGACCGCGCACTTGCTGTAGGGGGGCGTGCTTCCCTCGTTCACGACACTTAACAGAACACACAAGCACGGATTAATTCCCCCCTCTGCTTTCATGAAGTGTCATTAATTAAATGAAAGTTGTAAATACTTAACCTGTGGTGTTTTTTGACCGCTCCTGTCACAGTACAAAGTGTCTTACAAACAAGTTTAACGGTGAGTAATGAAAAACCGCAGCAGAAACGTCAGTGAGCACACCAAAATAATACTGGAGGTAGTGTAAGATATATGCGCTTACCTGTTACTTTTGATTTTACGACAGTTAAAAACCTAAAAGAAAAAAAGAAGAAGAAAAGAACAAAAACAAACAAACAAACCCCAACCCAGGGATTTATGAAAGAAATAGCTATTCAGATTTCCTGTTCCACGAGGTAAAAGACTGTACACCAGCCTCCAATGCGCTGCGGGTACGCGGAACACTAAAACAGAGTGCGCGCTCCCGCAATTAATTGCGTGATCACGTTACCTAGGCACAGGTGGATGGAGCGCTGGCGCACAGCTGAGAGAGAGAGAGAGAGAGAGAAGGAGATGGGCGGAGACAGAAGAGATACACGGGTTGCCAAGAAACAAGCGTTTTTTTTTTTTTTTTTTTTTTTTTTTTCCTAAATTGGTTGCGTGCATTTCTCAACGAGTAGTAGGCTAGCTCTGTCTGTGGTAAAGGAGTTCTTTCTTAAAAGCTAATAAGGAATATTTTAATGAGCAAAATAGTTTTACAGTACAATTGGGGGAATATAGCTTCGGGAGCAGACAAGGCCAAAAAAAAAGAAGAAAAAAATATTATTATATATATAGCTACCTCTAACTGCCCTAATTACAAAAAGAAAAGAAAATTACTTCCATACCTCCCTATCCAAAAATAATCAATAAAGGGTCAAACAAAAATGGCTTTGGTCTCCCTACCTCCCCAAAATATTATGTACAATTGTTTTCAGTTATCAGAGCTTACAGGTCTAAACATGGGCAATCCACAATCAAAGTAAATGTGCGGTAGTTGGTATTATAATTAAGTTGGCTATAAGGAAACAAACAAACAAACAAACAATCTCTCACAGGCAAACACTCAGTTGAACACACAAATATACACAGTCAAACTAACTGTAGCAAAGTCAAGCATGGCACATACAGCAAGCAAGCAAGATGCTGCTGCATGAAGTGATGAAATAGCTATAGGTGATCCTTGCAGACCTTCTCTACAGCAGCTCCAAGATCTTCGTATTTCATTGCTACAAAAATGCATTCAAGTGAGCATTTGATATGCATGTATACAAATCAATGTTTTATGGATTGCCTATGTGTAGAGACATATTTTCTGTTATTAAAGTTACTAGGCTGTATATAGTTAAATTGAAGTATGAAGTATCTCTAGCTATCAGTATTTACTGTTTTAAGGTCACTAATTTATGAGTGACAGTGATTTTGATATTCATGTAAGTTACTATAGAATGATCTAAATGTATAAATCCCAAATGACATCCGGTATCGCTTGTTGCTTCCTTTTGCTTTTTTGTGGCTCATTCACAATAAAACTGGTTATGGCATAGAGAAATAAAAAGCAAGACTAGAGAGAGCCTTATAAAGAAGATTATCTGCATAAAAAAATCAGACAGACTTGACTCACATCCTTCGTGTCCTGGAATGTCAAGAATTATAAATGACAATGCAAAACATCAGAACATAAAAGTTTTATTTATTTATATTTTTCTATTAAAATCACATAAACAAATTTGATTCTCAAAAGTATTTGAAATGCAGCATTTACAAATCATTTTTGTCAGACTCTCAATGGTAAGTCATGATTTTCCTTTTATTAAGGTCAGTCAACTGTCATATTCCAGGGATGTCGAGAAGAGTGTAATCTGTATTTTAGATATTAAACATTTTGGTACACTGCATGGAACTATTTGCCATTTACTGGATCAATGTTAACCAGGGAAAATTTCAGTACATATTGTCTTTTATTAAGATTACCAACCAGCTATATTCTTCTATTTTTGTTTGTCTCAAAGGAAAATGAAATGTCAAATGCATCAATCACTGTTTATGCACATATCAGAGGACCTACAGACAGACAACTGGGTAGATTACTTATAATGTAGTCCGTTACTGCTTCCAAATTACATAACAAAATTTGTAGTTAGTAACATAATCCATTACATTACACAAATTAGGTAATATAATAAGACCACTTTTTGATTACTTTTCGATTACTTGCATAAGTAGTTTATTTCATTGATTTGAATAGGAAAATTTTGTACCAAACTCATTTAAATGTAAAGATAAAGAAAATTCTTGTTATTTACAGCATTAATAGATGCATTAAATTAATACTGCATTAAATATGACATTATAAATGTATCCCAACTTGTGGTTTATAAAGGAACTATAGGGTTGAGTTTAATCAAAAGCAAATAATCTGTTAAATTATAAACAAACAAAAAAAAAATAATAATAATAATAATAAATAAATAATCATTTTAAAACAACATCAATCAAAATAAAACACTTTAAAAAAATGATATATTTTATTTGTTTTCATGTGATTATTATCACCAGAGAACCTTGATCATGGAAATGTGACACTGAATAATTAAAATATTTATTTTTAATCTCAAGGGTACTTAAAGTAAATATATTAGGTGAAAGAGTTTCAGATGACAAAAAAAAAAAAAAAAACTTTGGGAATGCCTGCATTACATATACATAAGAAATAAAATGATTTTGTGCATTTGAAAGACAAAAGCCATCCAAAGACATAATAAAACATGGATAAATAACACCTTGAGCGATAATAATAATAAAAAAAAGAGTGTTCATCAGTAGTTGATCCAATGTTGAAATACTGAGAAAACACTTGGAAAAGAAACTGAAATTATTTTTGTTAATCCAGTGGTCCAATGCTGTGTGGCCTCCCAATTTTCTGTGTAATTATAGCCACCTGACTAGTGACAGGAATTAGGGAGAATCATTAAATTGTGTATAAGAAATGATTAATAAATTATTAATATTTATTGTGTGAATAACATATAATCATGTAATCAATAAAATAATAACTGTTGTCTAATTTCAAATATTTTAAATGTAATTTAATCTAATTACAAGTACTTAATTTTTGGAATCTGATTAAGTAATCTGGATTACATGTAATCACTCACTACCCAGCTCTGCCTACAAAGTATCAAAATTGGCTGAAAAAAGAGAGTATCATTTGAAAATCAGCCTGCGGGGTACTGTGAGAGAGGAGGTGGATTGTGAGAAAGGAAGTAGTTCATGCATCCATTTGGAGGTCAACGACTGTTTGGCTGTGGGGGGTTGCAGGGGTTTTAATCGTAGTGTGCGAGTATCTCCCTATGCTGCGGGCCAGGCCAGGCCCTGATCGATTGGAAGTCAACCTTAATTTGCCCATCACCATCAAGGGCCTCATGTCGGGAGGTTGTTCCAAAGCTGGGACACATTAGCCCTGCAAATGGAAAGCGACATACACAAGCAGGTTTAATGCAGTCAGGGTTCAGAAACCAGCTCTGGCTTGTAACTCAGATCAGTGCTCTAAAGTGGTGCAGGTAGTGCCAATCAGCATGGGATCAATGCTCTGCCGGTTCAATTGACTGCAATAATGCAAATGGAAGACACTAATTATGATCATGCCAGCGTGAACGCCAGAACGACTGGCCTGCTAATGGAAAAAAATCAAAACACATTAGGACAGCCAAATGATTTGATTTCTACTTCAGACGCTCTGCAGCAAATGGACATTGCATGCCAACTCTAGGACAGTCATAAGAGTAGCATAAACACAACCAAAACTCATTAAATATAGTTACGCTCAAATGAGACTTCTCAAAAAGACTTGTATGAAATAAACCGAGACAAGGTTTGTGCATATATTTGGCAGCCTTATTGGTAAAACAGCATTTGTGAGTGATGAATCAACACTTACAATATGACTCGTGTAAATGGTTCATTAAATTAAAGCAAGAACACGTTCATATAAAACTGTCAGTCAAAATTATATATAAGGGTATGTAAATAGTTACTAACATCACTACATTTGAATATCCTTCTGAAATCCCTTCTCTGCTCCATCTGCACATTTAAAGGTATGGATCACATAAAAACAAGACCCTTTCACATTTCAGGGTTTCACAGAAGTGGAACTCAACATAGTTGGATAAACTTCTATAGCAGTATGGGATACTACATCAAAGTACATCCATAAAATAAGTGAATGGTATACAGTGCTGTTTCGAACCCCATTCACTTTCATTGCACAGACAAAAGCAGTTGAAATATTCTTCAATATATCAGTTGTTTTCCATAGTTATATCAAGGGAACAAGTGAAACGCAATTAGTTTTTCATGTTTATTTAAACTTACTTTACAGGTGTCCAAAATGACTCCATCATGTTTCATTTCGTTTAATATTTTCTCAGCAAACCCAAGACCTTATGTGTCACTCACTCTTAGCTCCCCGTCTCCCATGTTACTCACAATAATGTGATGTATTTGCATTCATTTGACCATGCCTATTTGCAGAAGAGGAAGTTATAAACAAGACATACGTGACCAGACTGAAAATGAAAAAAACAATATTGTGCACTGTTACTATTTTTTTTGGCTTTCAATAACAACAGTGCTGGTTGAATTTGTAGGGACAGCTCTCTTGGGTTGACAGGTATTAAGAATTAAATTATATAATGAAAGTCATTTTTCTCCCTCTGAAGAGAGAGTGGCAAAATGAATCTGAAGGCACAAGAAGTTTTTATTCTTGAATGCGCTCCTCAACCTCATTGACTTGTACTCTTGATAAACTTTATTATTTTCACATTGCAAAACCATAATTTTCCTCAAACTTTTAAATACACTGCACTACAGGTCAGTGACGGCTGGTCTTTTTGTTTGCCCTCTCTGGAGTAGCTGTGTTTGTAGTGAAAAAGCTTTTTTAATAAATCATGACTCTTCCAACAATCAGCAAATTGCAATGTTTTTAAAAATACCCCTTGTGGCCCTAATACCCATCAGATTAACAGCACTAATGGGAATTGTTTCATCTACACAAACGCCTCATTTGTTTTATGTGATTTTTGTTTTAGTGCTAGTTTTTGCTAACCAGAGGTTGAACATGTGTTGCGCAATTAAATGGTTGCCTGATGTTCAGATGCTGATTGTCCACAGTCACAGCTATGGCTATAGCTATTTGCTTTTAATCACCCCGAAGTAGGGGCGTAAATTTTGCAATAAACATAAAATATCTCAAGAACAATTTTTGAAAGGGACACAAATGATCCAGCTAAAATTGTACTTGTAAGTATATGTATACATAGAGAAAAGCAATACTACTGTTAGTGCACAGGGAGACCGTGCCAAATTAGACAACGTCAAGCTGTTGTGGTCGTGCTGTGACAGCGCTCGTGTCCTTTGTAGACATTACTATCTGTCACAGTGTTGCCAAGTCAGCAGTTTTCCTGTGGAATTGGGCTTCTTTTTCACTGTTGCCGCAGACTGTTTTTCATGTCCGTGCCGTTGGTTGAAATGACCCCATTAATGTACATTTTAACCCCCAACATGTGATATTTATCAGGGGGGACCCCACTCAAAACGTGGCTAGTATGGGCTAGTTTTGAGTAGCAATTGGTCGAGTTTTATTGTGAACACTTGGCAACCCAAAATGCACATGCATTATGTATTAAAGATAAAATAATCACTTTTATTATCCGATGTTTAAGTGAAGTGACATACAGCCAAGGATGGTGACCCATACTCAGAATTTGTGCTCTGCATTTTACCCATCCAAAGTGAACACACACACACAGAACAGTGGGCAGCCATTTATGCTGTGGCGCCCGGGGAGCAGTTGGGGGTTCGGTGCCTTGCTCAAGGGCACCTCGGTCATGGTATTGCCTGCCTGAGACTCAAACACCCAACCTTAGGGTTAGGAGTCACACTCTCTAACCATTAGGCCACGATTTAAGTGAATAAAATAGCTGACAGCCTTACTTACTGGACTTCCATAACAATTGAGGTCTCTCTCACCGGACTTGTGTGTGTGAAGCTGATGTAAAAGAGCAAAGCAGGCATTTAGACTAAAAATATTTCTAAACTTAAAATGCATTTTTGTCCCATTTTTGTGTTGTTTTACTAATTACACAACTATTTAAAGTATAAAGCATTGTTATTTACAATACACAGCATGGTTTTTAATCATAATTTTAGGAGGGACAATCCTCAGATAGGTGGGGTCCATTTACCCCCATCCCCTCGGGGATTTACGCCTATGCCCTGAAGGCCACCCCAACCCTACAAAGTAAATTACTTGATTTATTGACAATCTCACTATGCATGACTAAACTGGAATTAAATCATTGTGACATATTCAAAAACACATTACTTGCTTAAAATTATTTACACCATTGTTCAAAAGTTTGGGTTCATTAAGATAGGTTGTTTTTTTTTTTTTTTTTAAAGAAGTGTCTTATGTTGACCAAGACTACGTTTATTTTATGTGAAACACAGTGAAAGCGGTAATACTGAAATATTGCTACATTTTTGTATTTATTCATTTATTCCTGATGGCAAAGCCGCAGCTTTCAGCAGCCATTACTCATTCTTCATTCTTCATTGTTACATGATCCTTCAGATATTATTCAAATATGTTGATTTGCTACTCAAGAAACATTTCTTCTTATCAATGATGAACACTGCTGCTCATTAATCTTGAGGTTCTATTGTCCTGAAGAAACTAAATCTAGACACTGAATAGTATGTTCAAAGCATTTTCCTTTCTGAACATTATTTTAGTATAGCCTACCAAAAAAACAAAAACAAAAAAACAACAACAATGTCCTAAAAGCTTGGATATTAGCTCATTGTGCTATCGACTCCATGGAAACTGTTTTCAACTTCCTTGCACAAATAAGTTATTTAACTCTGCTGGACTCCTGATGCTCATAGCTTTTTAGAGAAATACAACACCTACAAACTAAAATGTGCTTCACCCACACACCATTTGGTCTAGGAAAACCAAGAAGCACAATGGTCTATGTATAATATCTCCATTAAAGTGTGATGTAGATTGGTCCACATTATTTATGTTTCAAGCACCAACACAAATGGCTAAAATGTAAATGAATGATTGCTCAAGAGCACTTTATGTATATAATTTTAAACCTCACAAAGGACTTATCATGCAGTCTTGCATAATTCTCAATAATTCTTTCCAGAATATCAGCTTTTCCATTGGATTAGAAAAAAAAAAAGGCCCTGTTTTGGGTTATGTGGCTAGAGTGTCCCATTTCCAGCTGACAGTTCACACAGAACGGCATTAAGCCAGGACACCTGTCGTAATACTAAACATTTTGATTGATTAAACAATGAGTAGAGATTATCTGTCCCTGCCAGCGAACAGAATGGACCCAGAGAGGATTACTACCAACTACACGCAACAAAATACAGTATGAGCATTGAATCAAAGTCATAAACAGTTTTAAAAACGCATGTTTATAGTAAAATGAATGCTATCAATACTGATGTGCATGATCTGACAATCTATTATATTAAGAGGATATAAAATTGAATGTTTTATACAACAAATATGATTTTCAGACTTTTTATTCTAGTGAATATGTCTAGGTTTATTTAGGAGTATTTAACATCTCCAACATTATAGCCCAGGAAAAAAAAAGGTACTAGTTATTAAAGACATAATGACTTTTTAACTTTTATGTGGTGCATATTGTTAAAATAAGTTAGTTGCCACGATTAAAAATACTTTTTTATTATTGTAGTCTTTTCAGAAGACTATTAAGAAAACTTGTAGAGATTAAGAAGGCTATTAAAAATTGTTATAGACATTAAAAAGGCTATTAGAAAAACTATAGTAGATATTAAAAAGACTATTTGTCTTTTTAGCTAAATTTAATAAAACAAAATGAATAAGTAATTGAAAACGTATATTTATTATATACTGACTCATTTGCCTGAATGATTATCCCCAAGAGATGGGAGAAAAGAAGAAGAAGAAGAAGAAGAAGAAGAAGAAGAAGAAGAAGAAGAAAAACATGGTATACTGATACTTTCTGAGGAGACTCCTCCTTCTCCTCTGAGAAAACAACCTCCCTGTTCCACAAGTTGATGTGCTGTAGATGAAGAATGGCCAATCACATGACTGTTAATATCTTTATAGTGTCAGGTAAGTAAGAAGTCATTTAGCCTACACTTTTATCTAAACCGACTTACATTTCAGTACATGTAAAGTCCCTCAGGAGTAACCTGGGGTTAAGCGCCTCGCTCAAAGGCACAGCTGTGATAGCTCACACCTTTCATCTTGCAGGGTTCAAACCAGCAGCCTTCTGGTAACCATGCAGTCCTGAGTGTTAGATACTACACTACAACCTTATAATACCCTCAGGGCGTTTTGAATTGTCTAGTAAATGATTTATGGTGAGCACTCGAAAGATCAGATGAGGTGAAAAAATTTGGATTTTAAACTAAATTACATTTCATTAATTACTGAAGAAAAGAAAAGTATTAATAAAATAGTTCACAATGGATTATTTATTTTACTCAATATACACTACCATTAAAAAGTTTGTGTATGGTATGAGTTTTAAAAGAGGTCTCTTTTTGCTCATTAGGGCTGCATTTATTTGATAAAGTACAGGAAATATAACAGTAATATTATGTAGTGTTATTCCAATTTAAAATAACAGTTTTATGTTTTAATATATTTTATAAAAACATTTATTCCTTCGCTAGAAAAACATAATTTTAAGTTAGCCACTACTCAAATCTTCAGTGAAACTTCAGAGATCATTCAAATATGCAGATTTGATGCCCAAGAATAATTTCTCATTATTATTATAGTTGTGGCTTAATATTTTTAAACCATGACTTTTTTTTTCAGGAGTCTTTGATGATCAGAAAGTTCTATCTTTGCTGAATAAAAGTATTAAATTGCTAAATGAAAATAATAATAATAATAAAATGTTATGTTTATTTTCTGGTTATTAGATAATACCATTGAATATTCTATGTTTGTGTGTGTGTGTGTGTGTGTGTGTGTGTGTGTGTGTGTATATCACACTGAGATTTTGTAGATTTTATTAATTCTATGAGGGGTTAAATAAACTCTAGGATTATATTAGCGATTATTTTGAACAGCTACAATAGTGAAACACCCAGGTTTTTTTTATTTTCATTATTATTAATCACAACAAGCTTTTTGAGACTGAAATCTTGTTATCCTTTGTAATTATCTCCACGCTGCTGCTCTGCCTGACACTCTTTTACTTTTGCGTTTCATCAACTTGCATTTCAGCCGCCCTTTCTGCCAGTAAAGCTTATGAAGCATGTCTACTAGCAAAAGTCAGTGGGCAGGTCTGTGTGATTAAAGCTGACAGAGTCTGGTCTCCAGAACCAGGTGAGGGCCGCCTATGTAGCATTTTAGCCTGTGGTATTGTCAGAAATAACAGGGAGGCTGACTGTGTTAGATGGACACTTCCTCCCATCTCTACATTAGCTCTCACTCTCTCCGCCTGTAGATGCTGTTATGCTGCATCCCATAAATCTCTGAAACTTTTGTATCAGCACTACATTGATCCAGCTGCTGTAAATGTTTTGGAGTTGGCACTTGGAACTAATGCGAGCATGACAGTCTCCGTGGTGCTACTTCCTTTTCTCACAGCTCCGTCTGATTTGTTGTCACTGCTGACTAACGTTTCTGTGTACTGGAAGTGATGCAGGGTTATATAATCCGGTGTCAGCCGATGCCATTTACAATAAAATAAGAAAGACATGCTCTGAATAAAGTGTTGTCCATTAACAAATCTTTCAAGCACACTAATGGATATGCTTTGTTCAATGCGAGATGTATCAGAGTATCTCTAATCCATGGATGTGGTAATGGAAATCACTCACAATGGAGTATATGTATGAATTTAATGGACTCAGCCTGTTCTGCGGGGAGACTCCAGTGTAGTGCCTAACACTCCACCTCCTCCCATCCCATTTGGCTCTCTGTCTTAATTAATTTATGAACCAATCAAAAGTTGTGCACTGCAAACATTGTTCAGTGAAACAGTGAGATTATACAATGGAGCCGAGGTAAAAAAAAAATTTTCTCTTTCTCTCTCTTAGGTATATTTGTAATTTCCTTAATTATCCAAAGAAAACATCATTGTTTTGCACATAATAACCTTAGCCCAAAGCAACACATTGTCTATGGATCTTTGAAGCTGTCTGCTTGATACTCATTAGAAACATTTACTGGCCAATTAGACTTTGCCTTTAATTTTGATAGTACATTTCAAACCTTCAAGTGCACCTGAGAAGTTCCAACATTCAAATCATTAGTTTTATGAGCTTACAGAATTCAGAAAAGTAATACAGATGTTCTTTCTGTTCATTCATTTTATATAATTAGGGCTGTCAATTTAACATGTTAATTTGGTGTGATTATTTATGGAAAAAAAAAAAAATTAATGCACCTCGCCCCAGCCTCTTATATGCCTCTAAAATACAAGATATGAAGGCACAAAAATGCCCAAGTATGTTTTTTTTGTGTATGTGTATATAATATAGTTTAACAATATCACACAAGCAAGAGTGCTGTTTTTTCCCAATTAACCTCAAGACTGCAAATGTGATCTTGCTCAATTTTGCCAACAAAAATAGTTCCAAAGCCTCAGCAATACTGTTGTGCCCAATCAACACACAGCAAAACACTCACTCATTAGGACCATATTTCGGAATTAGAATATAATTTAATAATGTAAAATATAAAATAGGATATAAAATAATTTCATGTTTTTTATGAAATTCCGTTTTTTCAAAAATTCCATTAATGTCATAATTTACACTCATGCCATCTCTGAACAGTCTGTGTGTAAATTCACCTAAATGCCAGCTTCTAAAAACTAAAAGTTTATGTTCTAAAAGTTTGTGTAAAAAACTACTGAATCAAATCTATTTAATGCTTTTATCATTTAACACAATAATGACTTTAAATGATATTTTGAGAGGTAATTTCTCAGCCCAAACTAATGAGCAATTAATTTATTCATATTTCATTAGATTAACAAAATTTGCCCCCAACTTTAATATTTTTTATTATTTAAGAGCCTTTTGTGCATTCATTCATAGCACCTTAATATTGAAATACTGCACAGAAAATTTAAATAAAATTGAAAAAATCATTAATTATAGACTGGTTTGCTGGAAGTTTCACATTAACCTCCCTTTCAACATCACAACATTGCAACGAGCCATCTGTGGAATTAGTCAAAAAATTATTATTATTATTTTCTTAGTATTATTGGGTCTATTGAAAATATATTGTTGCCTTTGTATGGTCCCTCACAAGAGGATCATCATATTTGGGAGGCCAATAGCATCAAAAATCACTTAACTAGAATTCAGAGTTTCCCACTACTGTAAATACAACATTTACAATTGCATGATAATTTATGTTTTTCATTCAATATTTCAGACTCCTCTTAAAGACTGCATTTTTACACCTGTCCATTAAAACACATTAGAATGGTGACTTTGCCATTGTAATGACACTTTATAGACAAATGAGTGATAATTACACAGCAACATTTAGCAGTTTAAAAAAAAAATATTAATGGTGGCAAGGTTTTAGCTGTTGGGGTCCTTCAAATATATAACAAGAACAAAGAAACATGCTTAGAGGCTCCCTGGAAAACAAACATATCCGACATAATTGCTGAACTTCACACAAGGATACTTTTCCACCCCCAAGCCACTGTTTCATAAGGTGTTATGTCACCCCCAACCTCATCAGACAGACTCATTATGCATCATACATTTCCTCTTTTAGTCTCTTTACAATAAACACAGCGAATGTACCCCCTTACTTTACTGAACCACATTTTGTTAGAAGTCTGGGATTATCTGTGGCAATGCCTCTCCGCAGGATAAATGAATTCAACATCACAACTCCCGTGAGCCCAACAGCAGAGACAGAAAGGTATTCCTACCCAAGGGACTTTGGATTTTAGCAAGCAGAAAAAATAGTGTTTACTAACTTTTTACAGAAGAGAACACAAGCTGAAGATTATCTTCAAACCCTTAATGCAAAGGCATTACCTGGTGGTCTGGACACTTTTGCCTCTCTCATGACTGTCAGCATATTTCAGAACAATTTTCAAAAGCATAAAAGAGAGATTATCCCAAAAACAGGAACAATGGAAATCAGGCAGTTTAACAATTCTGCTGATGCACACTCCCATGAGACAGCCCTCTGTGGCTGACAAAGCCCCCCATAGGGATGAAACAGCCCTTTAATCTAAACTTGGTGGTAAGTGTTTAAAAGAATAAGGGGATCAGCTGTCTTTTTCTAGTTCAATAGGAAAACTCAAGACAGCAAAACTTCATCATACACTTTAGACACAAAATACAAACCGATGTATGACTTTAGATTTTTACATTCGCAGACAGACAGTGGAATTCAAAACAAGACCATCACAGATAGACTTCTGGGATTTGATGACTTCTGGGATTTAAATCCACTACTTTCAGACAGAAAGAAGCCTGACGACGAAGAACCAACAGTTATTCTGATATCACTGCTGAAGTAAATAGCTTCAGATAAAACCCTAGTCACAGACCTGTTAATCATACCCAGACCGTTAGGCTCATTTAATTATCTCTGACTGCTCCTGATGTCAGCAAGTGGAAGATTGTCTGCCATTTCTCAACAAACTAATGGCATTAGAGACACCTTCTCATTCAACAATAATTACTCTCTACATATTATGAGAAATTATATTTGCTACGATTCAACTTGTCATTTGGACATTTTGAATTTTGAATACTACGTGCATTGTAGTAGAGCAGTAATTATGGTTTACATCATTTATTATGCAAAAACACCCTTTTCTTACATTGAGAAATTAAGAAATAATAGATAGATAGATAGATAGATAGATAGATAGATAGATAGATAGATAGATAGATAGATAGATAGATAGATAGATAGATAGATACTGTAGGTAGAAATATGACAATGACAATTTAAATACTACATTTATTGCTATGAATTTATAATCAATTAATCAAAACAAATGTAAAAATGGAGTAACAACAACAACAAAACTGAAGTAGAGCAACTGCAAGAAACTTGTTTGATTTCCAATATGTGCTAATTGTTTCATACTGGGTTGCTATTCCTGTAAATAGGATATCAAAGGGAGGACAATATTTTCATTAGAGAGAGTTTTATATATTATTTATGCGACTTTACAGAAATAGTGTTACAGTAGTAGTGTAATTCAACAGGGAGTCCTGTGAGAGGAAATGCATACATATTTTTCTCCACTGCCTGGATGCCACACTCATACAAAATATCAGAAACTCATTAGACCACTTAGATATACAAATGCAGGAGAAATCCAAGTCTCAAGAGATTTGGCTAAGATACAGTTTTGCTGCACTAATCCATATTATTCTCTGTATGATGAATAATAAAAAGGGAATACCCATTACTTTTTCAAGTTCATTTCTAAGTTTATAATTCACTCTTATAGACTGTTTATATCTGAACTGCCCAAGCCAAGAGTACCATCTCCACAATGCCTGATGATAGGCTTTAAAGGGTTAGTTCGCCCAAAAATGAAAATTATGTCATTAATAACTCACCCTTATGCTGTTCCAAACATGTTTTATCTTTGGAACACAGTTTAAGATATTTTAGATTTAGTCCGAGAGCTCTCAGTCCCTCCATTGAAGCTGTGTGTACGGTATACTGTCCATGTCCAGAAAGGTAAGAAAAACATCATCAAAGTAGTCCATGTGACATCAGAGGGTCCGTTGGAATTTTTTGAAGCATCGAAAATACATTTTGGTCCAAAAATAGCAAAAACGACGACTTTATTCAGCATTGTGTTCTCTTCCGTGTCTGTGTGAGAGAGAGTTCAAATCAAAGCAGCTGGATTTCCGGTTCGCGAACGAATCATTCAGTTCACCAAATCAAACTGAATCATTTTAAACGGTTCGCATCTCTAATACGCATTAATCCACAAATGACTTAAGCTGTTGACTTTTTTAATGTGGCTGATACTTCCTCTGAGTTCAAACAAACCAATATCCCGGAGTAATTCATGTACTCAAACAGTACACTGACTGAACTGCTGTGAAGAGAGAACTGAAGATGAACACGAGCCGAGCCAGATAACGAACAAAACATTGAATCGTTCACGAGTCAAGAATCATTTCTGTCAGAGGCGTCTGATTCGTGAACCGAGGAGCTGATGATACTGCGCATGTGTGATTCAGCGTGAAGCAGACCGACACACAGAGCGTCTGAACTGATTCTTTTGGTGATTGATTCTGAACTGATTCTGTGCTAGTGTTATGGGTGCGGGTAAACCGAAGGCTTGAATCAAGGGCAATCATCGCCAATGACGCCATTACGTCGAGCACAAAAGAACTGGTGAACCGTTTTCTTCAACCGGTTTATTGAATCGAACTGTCCGAAATAACTACTGGTGATCCGAACATCGATGCAACCGGTTCTTCACTCGTGAACGAGTCAGTCTATTGTTCGTTATCTGGCTCGGCTCGGTGTTCATCTTCAGTTCTCTCTTCACAGCAGTTCAGTCAGTGTACTGTTTGAGTGCATGCATTACTCCGGGATATTGGTTTGTATGAACTTAGAGGGAGTGTCAGCCACATTAAAAAAAGTTAACAAGTCATTTGTGGATTAATGCGTATTAGAGAAGCGAACCGTTTAAAACGATTCAGTTCGATTTGGTGAACTGAATGATTCATTCGTGAACCGGATATCCAGCTGCTTTGATTTGAACTATCTCTCTCAACAGACAGGGAAGAGAAGACAATGCTGAATAAAGTCGTCTTTTTTGCTATTTTTGGACCAAAATTTATTTTCAATGCCTCAAAAAATTCCAACGGACCCTCTGATGTCACATGGACTACTTTGATGATGTTTTTCTTACCTTTCTGGACATGGACAGTATCCCGTACACACAGCTTCAATGGAGGGACTGAGAGCTCTCGGACTAAATCTAAAATATCTTAAACTGTGTTCCGAAGATAAAGGAGGCCTTACATGTTTGGAACAGCATAAGGGTGAGTTATTAATGACATAATTTTCATTTTTGGGCGAACTAACCCTTTAATGTTTTCCTTGGAGAAACAATGTATTATTACAATCTCCTGACTGACTGGCTCAATTAACTTTTCCGAGAGCAATTCTCTAGGCCACAGTGGCAGCTGACAAGTCTTCAAATTAAGAAAAAGAAAATAATACATTTGTGGGAACCTCATATGTTGCATATTATGATAGACTTTTATCTCAAGTCATTTGCTATTGGCTCATTTTGAAATGTATGTAACACAGAAACATACATTATTAACATAATAACAGAACCTAAAAAAAAAACATTTTATATCACGAGTATCATTTATATCAGATGAATATCATTTATATCAGAGTAACCCAGTCCTTTTGTGATTCTTCAAAGACATAAACAGAGAGAAGTAGTTCCGGCTACGATGTTCTTCCACAAGACGCAAGCAGTTCTGTTTATTAACCGCTAGAGCGTCAAAAGTTACCTACAGCAGCTTTAACAACTACCTTATAAACTATTAATAAGCAGCAAATAAGAAGTTAACTGAGGCAAAAGTCATAGTTAATGGTTAGTTAATAGTGAGAATTGGACCCTAAAATAAAGTGTGACCAAAAACACTGACAAAAGTACATACGTATACCCTGACTTTATTGGTATTTTAATAATTTACTATATGTGTATATTGAACTTGATTCTTTATCAGATGATGCTTCATTAAGCGGTATATAAAAAGTGTTTCTGTTGCTCATGAAAACGTTTCTGAAACATCTGTGTATTTAACAAATATTGCATTTTATTCATTCCATCTGTGATAGAGTATGCAAACCACTGAGCAGCAGAAAGTGTTCGACTTGATGTCTCCACTTCAGTTCCAATCCCGACTGCAAGCGGCTACTCTCATCTATCAGTATTTTAAAGTCATGGCCATTTCATGTTTCTAGTTAAGCCAAGGATGTTTTTGATTACATTTGTTTGTGTTTTAAATAAACAAATAAACATATTCATTTGAATCTCATGCAATTACTTTAACAGCTCCTATTAAACTCCAGGTTGTGGTAATTTACTGCCCTCCTGGGCAAATTCTAGCCACCTTCCTAAAGGAGCTGGATGGGCTTCTGTCCTCATTCCTGGAGGATGGCAGTCCACTTTCAGTCTTTGATGACTTTAATATTCATCTGAACAAGCCTTATGCTACACACTTCCATTGACTCATTGCTTCATTTGAGCTCAAACGACTTCTCACTACAAACTCGCACAAATGAGGCAACCAACTTAATTTACACACACAATTGTATTGCAGACAACATTTTGGTAGAACCCCTACATATCTCTGAACATTTTTTCATTACATTTAAATAAAAAAAGTATTTAAAGAAAATCTCCCTTTCCCCCTCAAATCTTTCCTCTGTAGTATCCTCCTCTCTTTCCTCACCTACCCATTTATCATTCAATTCAATTCAATTCAAGTTTATTAGTATAGCGCTTTTTACGATACAAATCATTGCAAAGCAACTTTACAGAAAATTTAGTTTTTTCTTCACATGAAAAAAGCTTGCTGTTCTCTCCATTTTTGCTGTGTTTATTTTGTTACTGAGAGGAAAGAGTGCAGCACATATGTACATATTCATATAAACGTTGCTTTCATCATATCGGGCATCATCGCTATGTTCGATAACAGATACCGTTGCTCAGGTATTTTGAACTTAATTTCACTCCTAAACAATGAAAAAGAACTTTTTTATTTTTTATTATTACTGTTTTTTATTATTATTTATTATTATTATTATTATTATTATTATTATTATTATTATTATTATTATTATTATTATTATTATTATTATCAATAAAATGCCACTGACAAGCATCATGTGCTTATTTCCATTTCTTTATAGATTTAAGCCACTGAATATTCCCATGAATTAAACAAGTGGGGTGAGAAGTCCTGCCGCTGCTTTCACACGTCAATGGGATTATTGAACAGTAATCCCCCAACTAATTTCTCCTCTATTGTTTCATAGTGTGTCCCAAAAGAGGATTTGTAATATGTGTAGCACAATGTCTGTTTTGTAATGAAGATTAATTGTAGCACCCTTCACATGTAAGAGATCTCATGGGGAAACATATCACAGAAAGTACAAAAAAGACAAATCTCTCGTCTAGGTTGAGTGTAAAGGGAATTTGTGTTGAATCTGATGTATTTACTTGTGTTTACTAATCTTGAGGGTGAGGAAACAAGCTCCATCAGCACATATCAGGGGCTGGATGTGTTTTCAGTGATGTACCGTGTTCTTCAACAGACATTTGGGAAGCGATTTCACACTCAACGTTTGTATTTGCACAGCGAACACACTGCCTCCTCTAGGGAACACACACCTAGCAGCTTCCACAATAGCAGCAGGAAACCTTGAGCTCGTCACGAGCTGACTTACTGAAAGCTGCGGTAAAAATACAATCAGCACTCATGACAGGTGGTGCATGTCTAATTTATTTTCTCTGCTCTAAAATCAACAGGCCTACATCTTTCTGAATATTCACTTCTGAAGTCTTCGTGGAAAAAATGCTATATTGTCTAGACAGGCCTTTTGAACTGCTGGGTACAGAATAGAGGGCAGCAGATAAAGCAGTGTCGATCAATCTTTACAATTCAAAATCAAGTGAGAACAAAACATTCTAGGTAGTGTTTCCTAAGTGCAGTCTGTTTAATCCATGTTGTTTGCTCTCCTGTTACAATTAATTGTCCAAACCGCTGAACCTTTGCCATGCCATTAAGCAATGTCATCTTAATTAATCAGCAAATGGATGGCACTAGTGCTGTGGCCTACATTTAGATAATTTACCTCATCTGTATGTTCTTATATCACCCAGAATCTAAAGAGGCAACTTTTATAACGTTTTAAAGAAACATATAGAGATCTTTTATGTGGACCTAGTGCCTGCTTTTAAGAAATTAGAGACAGGTGGCTTTTAGCAAAATGGAGCAAGCTTCCCACTAGACCATCTCAACCAATTTAATGACAGTATTTTACTCTTGGTAACTTGACATTATATATTAATATGCAAACCTGCCTCAATCATTTTCTTTTACATAAAAATGTAAGTATATTTTTGCATTTGTTTGTTTGTTTAAAAATATATACACAAATGTATATCTGTTTCTGTTTTAAAGTACTCTACAGTGTTGTCACAAGTTGTAAATGAATGTGCAAGTTTTTCCAGTTATTTTAGCTGTATAAAACTGTCTGTTATGCTGCTTGACATCGCAAACTGGTATTTGTTATAATTCTTTTATTATTATTATTATTATTATTATTATTATTATTATTATTATTATTACAATTATAAACATACTGGTTTGTAGTGCAAATAGTCCTGTTATTCTTCTAGTTACCTAAAGCAATAAATAGCAATAAAATTACCTATAGCAATAAAAATAAGGTGGATAAATATAATGCAAATGAGTTTAATTTTGCATTGAGCAAGACATTACAATCATAGTTTGTCTACTCATTAAAAAAAAATATACATATATATTTTACAAATAACTTTAAAGGGGGGGGTGAAATGCTATTTCATGCATACTGAGTTTTTTACAGTGTTAAAGAGTTGGATTCCCATGCTAAACATGGACAAAGTTTCAAAAATTAATTTGTACGTTTGAAGGAGTATTTTTGTTCCAAAAATACTCCTACCGGTTTGTCACAAGTTTCGGAAAGTTTTTTTCGAGTATGGCTCTGTGTGACGTTAGATGGAGCGGAATTGCCTTATATTTGTCCTAAGGACACGTCTGCCGGAAGAGCGCGTGCTCCCGTATAGCAGCACACTGAGAGGCTGAGCACAGATTCACTGATCAGAGCGAGAGCGTCGTGAAATGTCACAAAAGGAGTGTGTTTTTGTTTGCCAGGGCAAGACAACCCTGCACAGATTACCAAAGAAAAAACAGCATTAAGGGACCAGTGGATAGAGTTTATTTTTGCAGAGCATCAACGGAGTTGTGCAAGTGTTTTTGTTTGTTCCCTGCATTTCGAAGATGCTTGTTTTACAAACAAGGCCCAGTTTGACGCCGGGTTTGCACATCGTTTATTTCTTAAGGATAATGCAGTCCCAACGAAAAAGGGTCACGATCGTGTGTTGGAACCGCATGCGGTGAGTAAAACTGCTTCAAATATCTCTGTGTTGTTAACTTAGCTATCGGCGCGTAAGCACATCAAGTAAACAACATGCGATGTTGTCATCAAACTGCACTTTCCACATGTACAGCTTAAAAAAAAAAAAAAAAAAAGACGACATAAAGTGGAACTTAGTCATTTTCCAAAACCGCTAAGCAAATATATACAGTTTTAGTACATACCACATAGAGACGTCGTTTGCTGATGCTGCTCTTGTTAAATTTCAGCCTCTGGATCTGTGTCACAGCTTCCAGACGCTCTCAACGCAAAAGCCTACTCGTGCTCGTGATTCTTTAGCTCCGCCCACACGTCACGCATCCAGCCTGTCGTGTTTTTCTGGGAAAAATCGGTACAGACTATCTTATGAATATAATAAAACTAAAGACTTTTTGGAGTTATGAAGGATGCAGTACTACCCCCCCCCCCTTTAATTATTTTATTTTATTTCATTTTATTTTATGTGCACAGCCTATATGGTCTTGCAGCTATATTGACACCTACTGGCATGGCGCTTGCGGCATTATGTTAAAATTTAATTTTTGATATTCCTGCTATACGGTATTTGCAGTCATTCAGATTATTTTTTTCTGCATATCAAAATCTTAGATAACAGTGAAATTACTGGGGGAAAAAACAAGCAGTATTCAGCTGGTAATGTGACTTTAACATGTCCAGCTCTATGGAGCTCTGATAGGACTGATATGAGTCTTAATAGAGTTTTAAAATGCAGTTATTAATAGAAAGTTTAAGAATGACTTACATTGCCTACATAGACTGATTTATGCCTACAGTATCTAGGTTGGAAAATTTGTTTATTTCCTAAATGCAAATATACCTGGTTCATTTGTCCCAACAACTATTTTACCATTTTCACTATCTTGACCTACTTACGGTGCAAGCAATATTTCTCGTTTATCATAAGCAGATGATATGATATCCATTTAGTTCCATATTTGGATCGCGTGTAAAAAAACAGATGGACTCACCACGGCGAGGACCACCATACTGCGGATGCAGTCCGCGTCTATCTCATTCTCTCTGTTTTCTCCAGGTCTTCGTCTCTCTCAGAGTCACAGTGACATTTCATTAGTCACTTTCTCCAGCTCTGTCAGTTGCCTGATTAACACAGAGGAAATGAGAGGATGTGAAAGGGAGGTGTGATTCTAAAAAAGTATGTGCAACTTCCACACTGTCAGGTCAGTCAAGAGTGCCGGTGGGCCATTAGATCTGGTGTCTGACCTCAGCGCAGACTTAAGATCTGATGGGAAAGCAGCATAGCAGTTAATGACATTTGTGTAGATCAGATGGAGGTTGGAAACAGGTTCTACCACAGAGTGACAGAAGAGGAACAGACTGTGTCATTTAGGCTAAACATATAATAGTACAACCAAAGCATTTCTTCAGAATCAAAGTGCTTTTGACAACCAAAGATTCAGCTTCTAGTTACACTCAGTAATTGATTTCACCGTTCATCTTCTCTGTTCAATTCTGTTTTAGTTCCAGTTTCACCTTACAAGACTTCTACAAGAGAAAATCTTATTACTGTAATTATTTGCTAGGAGCGAAACAGAAATTGAACATATTTGTTTTTCTATATTGTTATTATTATATCCTGACTATTTGTGTCCTGCCTTTGGCATAATCAGTTAATTGCTTCCTTCAATTATATCAGCAGCAAATGAATGCAGCGTTGTTTTAAACTAACAGGATTCAAAATTACGCTTTGTTTGAATTGAACTAGTAGTGATTCATTAATAATTCCCCAAAGCTTCAATTTAAGAAAAAAGAGAGCTAGATGTTTTGAACATACTTCTTGTTTCATTTTGTAAAAAGTCATTGTTAATTTGCTCTCAGTGAACTGGGAAATGAATTTACACATGTCGATGAAAACACCATCTTGTGCTTTGGTTTCAGATGGGTGGAAATCAAGTCAATTATCTAGTATAATGTAAGATGTGATTTTTTGATTTTAAAATTAAGGAATGAATCTACAAAAGAGGTAATCGTTGACTTAATGGCAAGTCTGCAACATTTGTCTTTTAACTGATAGCAAAACATATTCAAATTACACAGTGCTGAATATCAAATTCAAGCACAACAAATGTGAACAAAATTTTATATATATAATGATATATGGACATAAAAGGTAGCTGTGGGAGGTAATTTTTGCTAAGCAAGTTACATTATTGGTTTATAATATTCTTATAATTCTGTAATTTACCATCCTTTAATTATTAATGTGGACCTTCCAAACTCTTAATATTTTAAAACCTCTGAATGAACAAGGCTTAACTTGATGAATGAAATATACACAGTTTGGTAGACAGCCAGTATGACTGAGAGACTTTGACCTAAAATAACAGTGCATAGTACAAAAACACATGCTTGACATATAGGGCCCTATTTTAACAATCTAAACGCAAAGTGTAAAGTGCGTGGTGTAGTTGCACTCAGGGCGTGTCCAAAGCCACTTTTGCTATTTTAACGATGGAAAAACTGTTTGCACGCATATGCGCATGGTCTAAACCTGTTGTCCCTTAATGAGTAATGGGTGTTTTTTGGACGTAACGTGCAATAAACCAGTGTCTCATCAACCATTCCTGAACACTGAACACACCTATTTTTAGACCAGCACGCCCATGGGCGCAAAAATGAACGCAAATGGTTTTGATAATTAAACAACGTGGCACTGGATGGGAAAATGCGAACGGCGCCGGACTGAAACTAGCAAACACACTTGCGCTGCGCCTTGCGTCACATTGAACTTGAATTGTATTATAGGGCCCATAATGTGTACAATCTCTAATAGGGTTTAAAATGACATAAAATTAAATAAGATAATTAATAAACTAAACTAAAATAATAATAAAAAAACAGGTAGTGGCATTCAAGGAAATAATAATAATAATGTATATTTTATATTGCCTTTTTACAACTCAAGGACACATCATTACAATAATTATTCAAATTAAGACTTCTTTCACCCTGGACCATAAAATTAATGTTAATTTAAAGTGAATTGTTTATTATCCTGTCTGCATCCTAAAGACATTTAAAACTTTTTTAAACAAGTTGTTTTCAAAGCAATTTCCAAGTTTGTCCTGACAAAGTTGCAATCATGCGGTCATTCAATTCAAATTCAGGTTTAATTTGAAAATAATTGGAATAAAAGCATTCTCAGTTTAATTTTGAATGCTGAACAACCCTAGCATACCTTGACAGTTCTAATTTAAATGTTGAGCAATCACACCTGCATCTACACAGGGAAAGATGCCAATCTAAGCAAGCACATGGCCATGAAACATTAATTGTCATGACGTGCCATCCACTGCCATCAAAGTGTCTAAACTAAAGAAATAAGAATACGTTACTTGTCAAGATATTCATGTCTAGTTAACCACATAATCACCCACTTAAAATTTTGTGTAAAATTAGCTTTCCCTTCTTAAGATCAAGGATTCAATTTTGATGGTGAAACTTCCATTCATAGACCCTAGGCACCAATATAATGAAACATTGCAAACATGTAATGTGGATCCCAGAGCAAAAATATTTATGTTAATCAGATGAAGTTTGAAACAAACAAATCGATAGTCATTTACAAGCAAACCTGAGTTGCAGAGTCCTGTGAGAGGATAAGAAGCTAAGGTGATTATACAATTACAAGCTTTAAACTTAGAGCTTATCGCACTGGAGAAACGAAATACTTCATTCAGTGTCTTTGCTTTATTCATTTCTTGACTTCAGGTCAGGCCTCTGCAGTCACCATCTTATCATCTCAACTGTCAATTATTAAATCCCTGTAAAGTTGAGGAAATTGAATGGCCTGACTTTGCTGTAACATTATTCTATTTGTATGCCACAGATAGCCTTTGAGGACCAAATAGCACTTTCATTCTTGTTTAATGAGTAAAACTGAGGAACCTGATATTACACCTGTAGATTTTATCATTCCTATACGGACACATAAAATAAAATATCATATTTCCAGAACATGAGTATTATGCCTCTCGTCTAGGGAACGAAAAGGGCATAAAGAAGATAGAATTGGTGCTGGATTTCCAACAAGTTAAATGAAAAATCACTCTGGTCAGGGACTAAACAATCACACTATTCATGGGAATCAGAAATTGTTAGTTTTATTAAAGGTTATGAGTAGAACATAAAGAGCATCTCTCCGGGGTGGCCACAGACCAAAATAACATGCATGACATCTGCAATGCAGCAGCTGGTCAATGCCCCTCACGTTCGACAGATTCTATGACCTAGATTTGCGAGTCACTCGTGGCTCTTCTGTTTTCTCATCATAGCTGTGCTCTTCCACACTAGGTAGAGATTTGCAAGTATGGCAATGTGGGCATACTCATTCTCATACTATTTTCCAATGCAGTTCGAGTTCCTGAAAGGGAACATCTCCAAGTTACCTATGCAAGCATGGTCCCCAAAGGGAACTTTTGTGCTTTTATAGCTTCCTGACGTGACGTCACCTGTAGATTCCTGAAGAATTTTTTGAAACTCAAAATGGGTAGAGCGGGCCGTCGCCATCTTGGCAGCACGTCACGGAGCTTAACTCCTTGATAATCAAAAATGGGCAAAAAGGCAGGAGCTAGCTGATGAAACCTTGCCCACCTTGCTTGACGGCAGTGACAGCAGCGGCAATCCACCACACAATTAATTATGCAGAACTTTAAGGCTTAATATAATTTAAATGGATGAGTTATAAAAAAAAATTCACCCCCCTCACAGTTAAAAGTAGAAAAATTTGCTATATAGACCAAAACCACTTTTTGTACCAGGCTGTTTTTTTGCTCTGCTGTAAAGTTGTGCATTTTAACATGGGGAGTCTATGGGACTGACTTTTTTTTTTTTGGAGCCAGCCTAATTAAACTATGGTTAGTGTTATTTGGGTACCATGGTTTAACTGTAGTGACTGTGATTATTATTATTTTTAAAATGTACAACCATGGTTAATTTTCATAAGGTAGATTGTAAAAGTAAGTTATACATTTTGCAATATAGTCTGTTCTTATTTGCAGCATGCTTCTGTATTTGTTTTGTGAGTTTTTGTAGTGGGTTTCTGTATTTGGTCACGTTGCGAAACTAATCAGCAGCACGTGTGTTGTCAAACTGATGAAAATGCAATTTGCTGGTGCTTTTTCTATCTTCATGTGTTTTCTTAAGTTGCAGCGCATTGAGCTCTCTTGGCCACCATATAATTAACCTTTATCAACATTAATAATATATAAAATACTCAACTATTTTATAAAATTGTTTGATACTGGTTGAACAGCAGTGTGCCTTTGAGTCTCAAAACAGCTTTTTTGATCAAGGTTCAAAGAGAGGGTGGAAAATGGTCATGTACTAACAGTCACATACAATGTGAATATAATTTAGTATAAGTGGACTTCAGGGGGGAAAGAATGCTAAAAAATGTATGATGTGGTCCTTTTAATTTATACAGGAGGTTGACCTCATATTCCATCATATGCCATCATCTGTATCAAATGCTTTGACTAAACCTTATTTAACATCATAAAATCAGGCCATTCTGGAAATGAATGATCAAAGGAAAACTTGAATGGGCAAAATCACCAGTGCAAGATTCCAGCGTATCATTTGTTACATAAAATATATTTATTTAAAGACAAATGAAAGGAAAGTGTTCAAAGATGTGAAACATTCACTTATTGAAGAGGTTAAGTTAGAAATTACTACGTTACATCTGAGTACAACTTATGTGTAATGGTATATCAAAGATGAAGATCACAACTTGAAATGTTTTTTTTTTTCAATGTATAAATGCAATGCACCAGTAAACGTTCTGCTACATAAATGCAATGTGAGTTTAACTACAGTTAACTGTTTATGTTTTCTAATAACCTTTATATCTTCCTCACAATGATCACCAACCAGTGCCAGATAATCATAGACCCCCTTTAGCTTCCACTGAAATTGTATTTCTTATTTTGCCTTTAATAGGCCAAGCTTGCTCGATTATGTCTGGTATAAACCGACTCTGTTATACAACATTGCCTTGAACAAGTTTGGTGCTTATTGTGTCTCTTTTTTCTGTCTAATAATTACAGTTTTGTATTCAATCATGTCAGTCATCCCCCCCCACCCCCAAGGATTAGCCAGAGGTTTCAGGCCCTAAATAGAAGAAATATAGATAATAAAGCATTTCTATGGCAGGTCTTCGAGGCAGTCAGCAATTTTATTACATATTCCTAGGATACTAAACACTAAACATTTCCATAATCTTCACTTCAGAGCAGCACAGTGAACAGACTCATTTTTTTTTAATTCTCATGGCTTTATGCAAAATAGGCTGATATAAATAAATGTATTTGAAATTGGGGTAAAACACATACCGCACACACGATGATGGGATCGACTGAGCTCTCCGTGAGTCAAAGAGCATCAGTGTTGATGGGGAGCCGGGATGCTACTAAGGCACAGGTATAAGCCATAAATGGAGTCAAAAGAGCATGAACAAAGGCAAGAAAATGATTGAAATAGAAAGACACTAAAGCATGTCTTGATTCTATCTGTTCTGACATATTTCAGGATATTTAAAGGCTCTTTTCCATTACTAATGCAATATTATTCCTCCCTGCTACCTGAAGCTGCATATGATTTCACATGATTACATAATATGATATGTGATTGCTGCATATATTTGCTCCTGACAGTGAGGTATGACATATGTGATACTGAATTTATATTACTCACGTCTACGATCATTGCCGGTAGCATTCGGCATCAGGAAACAAACACACACTGGTTATCTCCCCTCCTCATTCACTCTCTTTACGTTGTAACTCTTTGATGACAGTAAGCATTGTTTTTTTCAGCATTATCACACAGGGGAAATGTTGTGAGCACAGGCCGCATGGTTTGGAGTGACAGAGTTGTCTGCCACTCAAGATTACAGCTCAATAAAAGTGACATTTACGATCGCTGTCAACAAAAGAGCTTCCTCTATTCAGCCAGGACAAACCTACATTTCTCACTGGAGGAAAAAAGACCAGCACTGAGCAGGTGCCCCAAGCAGTGGACCCCACAGTTACTTAGGGGCCTGAACACACTTCATAAATCATTTTAAGAGACACTGCTTAACTATTTCAATTACAAAAAATAAATTATATTAAAGTAAACATAAAACTAAATATTGATAAGATTAAAATCTTTGCCTTGCCAACTAACTAAAATGCATAAGTTTAAGTTAAAGTACTAAAATTATAAAATCTAAAACTCAAACTAAAATAAAGATAAACATTTTTTTTTCCAAAGACACAAAACAAAATGAATAAAACTTATTTAAAAATTTAAAGAAAATTAAATAAAAGTTTAAAGAAAATCAAAATAAAAGTTAATTAAAATATACCAAACTCTGTTAAAATTATATATGTTAAAATAATAATAATAACAATAATAATAATAACAACAACATCTACAACAGCAAAGCATTTTAACAGTATTATACTGTTCATCAGTATAAAAGGATCTCCGTCACTTTATCCAACCCAATAATTTCATTACTGTTATTTTTATTATGTTATTTTTTTATCATCTTATACTACATACAAACATACATGTTCTGTTGTTCCGGAGCCAAATGGGTTAAATTTACAAGTCCCAGGAAGAGCAAAGTGCCCCCCGTACTTGATGATCATGTGAAACTGAGTACTGCGTTACTATCTGCAAGTCACTGTGGTTTGATTTGCATCCATTTTTATATCAGTATCATTAAGCTTACTGCCGCCATGCAGCACATCGCTATCTACATGTGGGCCGTCTTCCCCCACACAGACTCACAGGTCAAACAGTTTCAGCATATGATGAGATCACAGTGACCACGAAAACACAATAATTTACTTTGGTTGATTCTTATTTTATTCAACTAGTTGTTAGCCATTTAACGTGTGTTTCAGTTTATAAAAAGCTTTTTAAATAACCCTGATATTAAGATTACAGATTGGATTGTGTGTATATAGAAGATGTTTGTCAAATAACAGAAACTTCTGCAGATGCCTCCTAAGAAATAAGCATTCATATAGTCGCTGTGATCTACTTACTGAAATAGATATGATAATCAGTTTGAGAGATTGTCTACAGATGGATGTGAATGAGGATCAGCGTTGCATGTTGCTAAGAGATGTGTGTGACAATCATACAGATAGAGGCAGTGAGAAACACAGTGAGGTCCCCAAACATCTCCACAGTCTTTTAACCTGTCACACTTCATCTGCTCACTATGTTCATTCATGAATATTGCAGTTAAGAAATGGAATATGACTGGGAAGTGCACTGTGGAAGGTTTGAACTGTGTCCCTGAGGTGTTACACCCACTCCTGCCTCAAATTTCATTTGTCCTCATATAGACATGATGGTCAGATGAGGGCATGCCATAGACTTTGTGACATTTTTTTTTTCTTCTGCTTCTTCTGTTTAAATGACATTTAATTTAGGATTTTTTCAACAAAATGCAATTCTGCTATAATCCATATTCATTATAAAAAGAGTTTTACAAATTTTTTATTGGATGTAATATCACTGTTCATCATACTTTCAGGAATATCGAAACAGACGCAGAGATATTATACAGAGTGGCAGCTAAAGCTATGTAATTCAATAAGATTCGATCAGGCATGACAGACCTCAATACCACAGAAAATGTGTATTTTACACCTTGTACAGATATCAGAGTTAATTCCAAAATTAATGTCATTTACTCACCCATTCCTTTCCACACAGGGATCACAGGAGTGGTCAAATTGTTTTAAAAGGACACATAGAAGAATATATTTTAAGCTCCTTGACACATTTAGCTTTGAATGAAGAAAAACAACTGAATTGTTATTAATTTTTTTTTTTTTTTTACAATATATATATATATATATATATATATATATATATATATGATAAATAGATTTTAGAAATAAAATGTATTTTATTTGAAATACATGCCTGTACAAGTGCATCTTGTGCATCTTGATACTGTAACGTTCTTAATATGATTTTTGTAAAGTGCTTTCAGAGGTGATCAATGTTTTAACAAGCATGTTTTAACTATTTTTTTAAAAGCTTGAGATTGATTTGCATGTTGCCAGCTTGTACACAGAAAATGTGTTCAGGATTTACCACAAAGTCATTTACACACAAACACCTCTCACGCTTTATAAAAGGGGGATCCTCGTTCACTTATCCTCTCTAACAGGGAAAGCCGTTAGAGAGGATAAGGATCTCATCCAGCATTAATCCCAACACTCAACCTGGCAGGAGAGCGGGAAACTTTGCCAATTTATTTTGCTATTGTTACTTTTGATTTAATGCTCATTGTACAACTGTTTCTTTGATTATTATTTTTGTTGTATTGTATTGCTCTGTTTCTTTCTTTCTCTCTTGCTCCCCTCTTTGGTCCGCTCTCTCATAGGTTGATGCTGTGGTGTCGGTGCATAATTGGTCATTCTATTAAGAGGGATTCTTTTATTTAATATCTCTTTTTCTTTTTTTCTAGTCTCCTTTTTGTTTGTTATGTTGGCCTGTGGCCACCCCTAAGAGATGCTCTTCATGTTTCACTCATAACCTTTAATAAATCTAACCATTTCTGGCTCCTGTCAATGTTGTGATTGTTTGGTTGCACACCAGAGTGATGTTTCCTTTAACTTGTTGGGAATCCAGCACCCATTTTATCTCCATTATGCCCCTTTTTTATCCCTAGATGTGGGCTGTAATAATTGGGGGCTCGTCCCTTCATTCCCTATTTATGTGTTTTGTGTTTGCAGTGTGTTTCTTTATTTGGTTGTGTTGTTAGCTTTGCAGCGCGTTACTGTATCTGGTTGTGTTGCGAGTCTTTGCAAGCGCTTTTCAGTATTTGTTTGTGTTGTGAGTATTACAGAGCGTTTCTGTATTTGATTGTGTTACGAGTCTTTGCAGCACACTTCTGTATTTGGTTGTGTTGTGAGAATTTGCAGTGCATGTGTTGTCAAACTGATGAAGATGTTTTCTTAATTTGCTGCTGCCTTTTCTATTTGCATGTGTTTTCTTAAATTCAGCGCATTGAGCTCTCTTGGCCACTGCAGAATTGACCATCTCGCCCCGATGTGATCCTCCGGTTGCCACCATTCCGTCGCGGGCAGCGCCTCAGCCTCAGTGGCACCCCCATTTCACTTCCAGGAAGATGACTAAGCATCCCTGACATGGGCAACTCAGAGATGTGGGAGACTGCTCTTCAGGAGATAGCGGAGACAGCACCACTCTTTCCCCCGGAGGAGGGCTGGATGGAGAATCTTCAGTTTATGTTTCTATACCCACTTTTTCAAAGAAAGAACAGTTTCCCATTCCTCTTGCAAGGCTCGTGTGTTGATGATGAGTGACGCAACGACTCTCCACGCGTCTCTGGCCAGTTCCTCCGGGAACATGGGGAGTGTGGCTATGATGACTCAGAACACAATGCTTTCTGGGCCATCCCACATAACTCCCGATCACTGCACCACTGCGGGTAAGTCGACTGTCCCTTTGGTGCCACTTTTACGGAGTTTGGGAGTGTGGCTGGCTCATTCGGATGGTCTGGCTTGGTTATTCAATTCAGTTCACCTGGTGACCTCCTAAGTTCAATGGCATTCTTGAGACTTCGGTGGCAGTCCAGGACGCCTCTGTATAGTGTGAGGAGATTGCTGTCCTGCTGGCAAAGGATGCAATCGAGCTGGTCACTCCAGCCCAGATGAGGACAAGGGTTTTACAGCCCTTACTTCATCGTACTCAAGAAAAGCAGTGAACTTTGACCTATCCTGGATCAGGCCCTGCACAAGCTCCATTCAAGATGTTGATGCAGAAACGCATTATCAAATGCGTTCTGTCCCAGGACTGGTTAGCAGCGAGCAACCTGAAAGACGCATACTTTCATGTCTCAATCCTCCCTCGCTACAGAACGCTTCTGCGGTCTGCATTTGAGAGTCAGGGTGGCAGTACAAGGTCCTCCCCTTCGGGCTCTCCCTGTCCCCCTTGTCCTCACGAAGGTCGCGGAGGGCGCCTTGCCCCACTCTGGGAAGTGGGCATCAGGATCCTCAACTATCTCGATGACTGGCTCATTATGGCCCAGTCCAGTCCAGAGGAGTTGTGCAATCACAGGGACTTCGTGCTCCAGCAATTCAGTCAGTTGGGGCTTCAGGTCAACTGAGAGAAGAGCAAGCTCTCCCCTGCGCAGAGAATCTCTTCTCTTGGTATGGAGTTAAACTCGGTGAGTATGACGGCATGTCTCACCAGCGAGCGTGCCCAGTCAGTGCTGAACTGCCTGAGTTCCTTTAGAGGCAGGACAGTGGTACCACTGAAATGCTTTCAGAGGCTCCTGTGGTAAATTGCATTGTCACACCACTCGGGTTGCTTCATATTAGGCAACTTCAGCACTGGTTGCACTCCCGAGTCCTGAGATGGGCATGGTGCCACGTTACACATTGTGTCATCATCACACCGATGTTTCACCACCTATTCAGCCCCTGGTCAGGCCCTGCCTTTCTACGGGCCGGTGTGCCCTTAGAACAAGGGTCCCGGCATGTTGTTGTCACAACAGATGCCTCCAACATGGGCTGCCGCATGACATGCAATGGGCAGGCAGCTTCAGGGTCCAGGACAGGTTCCTCAAATGCTTTGGCACATCAACTGTCTGGAGTTCCTGGCAGTGCATCTAGCTTACGGCAGTTTCGGCTGCTGTTGCTAGACAAGCTCGTATTGGTCCGCACGAACAACACTGCAGCTGTTTCGTACATCAACTGACAGGGCGGTCTATGATCATGTAGCATGTCTCAACTTGTCTGCCATCTCCTCCTCTGGAGTCAGACGCGGCTCAAGTCACTGTATGTGGCTGCCATTGCAGCCCATCATGATGCTGTGGACAGCCGGTCCTTGGGGAGGCATGACCTGATTGTTAGTTTCCTGAGGGGTGCCAGAAGATCCTCCTAGGACACCCCTGATTCCCTCCTGGGACCTCTCTATTGTTCTTGCTGGATTTCAGAGGGGTCCCGTTAAGCTGCTGGATTCAGTCGAGCTTCCTGTCTCTCAAGACAGCACTCCTGTTCGTGCTCACTTCCAACAAGAGGGTCGGGGACCTACAAGCATTTTCTGTAAGTGAAGAGTGCCTTGTGTTCGGGCCGGCCTACTCTCAAGTTGTCCTGAGACCCCAGCCTGGATACATGACCAAGGTTCCCACCACTTCCTTCCGAGACCAGGTGGTGAACCTGCAAGCGCTGCCACTGGAGGAGGCAGATCCAGCCTGGGCTTTGCTGTGTGCCATAAGAGGGCTTTGCATATACTTGGACCATACCCAGAGCTTCATAAGCTCTGAGTAGCTCGTGGTCAGCATTCGAAAAATGTGCTTTAACAAATTAACTTTAACTTTAACAAATTAACTTTAACAAACTAACGGCGTTTAAAAGAATGGCGTGAGGTAACGACGTTATTTTTTCAGTAACGGGGTAATCTAACTAATTACTTTCCTCATCATTATAACGCGTTAACATTACTAGATGTTATTCCAAACACTGCTTTTATAAGGTGTTTGAACAGCCTATAATGGTAAAAATCCACTCACTCATTTTTTTTTATAATTCCAAAACGAGATAGTCAGTAAAAGTCCCGGCCATTTGTGATGCTCTCTGCCCTATTAGCATATAAACAGCTCTGAACGAGAAGCTGCGGTCTGCCATTACTTTTCTCTTGCTGTAGCTGTTGGAGATACAATGTCAGCGCCAAAGAGCCATTAAAAAGTGTTGTGTGTTGGGATGCACCAACAAACATAGGAGTCTCCATAGACCACTGAGGATACATTGGTTAACTTTCATTTTCGATGGAAATGTCCCGTGAAAAAAGTTCTATACTTTGTGCTAACATTTTAAACCAGACTCGACTGCCTCACAAACACGGGTCAGTTCAGCTGTGCATAGATTGCTTCTGGAAGAGGCGTTTCGTGCACAAACGGCCAGACTCCAGACAAAGTAAGCATCATTTTTTGTTTTCCAAAAGAGATTATTGGATCTCTGTCAGGCTAATGTTGCACTGTTTTCACTAATGCTTCTTTCACATGCTACCAGAATGACCATGAATAGGAATGTGGAAGATAAAAATTGCGTTTGGAAGCAATGTGTGAGGTCAGTAACATGTACACCGTAACATCAGTATGCCCGTGAGCTTGAGCTCTTGAAGCTCCGCACTCTTCTGAGAAGGGCATAGGTTTTTACAACAAAACCCTACTGCTGACATTAAAATCAATCTGAGGCAACAGTGTAGCCGAATTCCACGGACTTGGCAACACTGGAAGGGAGGCAGGAGCACCAGCTCATTTTCAGTTAAATGGGACATACACATAAACAGAGCATTTTGGCTCATACCCTAAAAGTGGCAATTTCAAGATGCTACAGTATATAAAATTATTTTTGTATTTTGAGATAACACTTTTTTTTTTTTTTGCATAAATCTTTTAATCAATCTCAGTTCTGATCAAAACTACCAAATGTTTTTAAAAAACCCAGATTTTAACATATTTAAGCATATTTGGATTTTTTCAAATACAACAAGGTAAGTGCACAAATGTCTTTCTCACACTCTATCTTTCTTTCTCTTTCTCTCTCTCTCTCTCTCTCTCTCTCTCTCACACACACACACACACACACTATAATTTGCTGTTATACTCCATATACTCCATATACAAGCTAGAAACTTTTTTTTGCACAGGCCTATCTAAAGGGTTAATGATCCCACCTAGTGATCAACTGTACAAATAAAATGTTTACCTCTTCCCAAGAGGGAAAACCACAAACAATCAAGAATGCATGATTTCATGGTGTCATGGCTTTGCAATCAAAAAATGTAGTTATAATGGAAGTGAATGGGGCAAAAACAGCCACAAACCATAAATGATGGAGAAAAAATTAAAATCTAATGCTGCACAAAAACTAACAATGCATCAAAGCCAATGTTGTGACTTGTGGCGAGTGGGGCGGGGCCGAGAGGCGTGGGAACGAGGAGTGAGGCCAGGTGTAGTGATTGGAGATGAGCTACACCTGAGCCCCACCGCTAGTATCGAGTCCCACGTAGGAGATGGAAGGATATAAAACTGGAGCGACGACCGTGAAGGACGAGAGAGGACCAGGCCTGGGACATTATTTTATGTTTGCTTTTTATTTATGCGCACCAGTCGTCCGTGAGGGGCTGGTGCGCCGTTTTGTATTTACTTTTGATTATTAAAATGAGTTTTTGATTGTGCGCCGGTTCCCGCCTCCTTCTTCCCGATGAATATGGAGATTTGTTTGTTACAGTGGTGCCGAAGCCCGGGAGAAGGAGGGACGCGCTGCTGAAGATCCCTCGCCGCTGTGGTGAATCCGCGGTGCCATCGAGCTGGCGAAGAGTGTGCCGCCATGGACGCTCGAGGCGGTGGGCTGGAGCGAGTTGCCGGGGACGGGCGAGCTCGCTGCCGACCGCCCTCGACAAGGAGGGGCGGCTGCCGTCCGTGAGGGAGCGGAGGAGTCGGCGCCGTTCGCCAGGGGGCCGGAGCCTGCCGCCTCCGTGACGGAATCCGGAGGGGCAGGGAACGGGGGACTCCTGCCGCTGCCCAAAATCGGAGGAGCCGTCGCCGTCCATCGGGCGGCGGAGGAGTGTCGCGCCGTCCGCCGAGGGCCGTCCAGTGCCACCGCCAGGCACCGCGGAGGAGATCACCCAGCTGGTGGAGGGCCGAGCAGCAGTGCGTCTGGGAACCGGATTTTTTTTTTTTTTTTTTCTCTCTCCCCTCTCTCGTCCTTGTCGCTCCTCCTTCCATCTCCTTTTCTCTCGCCTCGTCTGTCCTACCCCCAGGTTCCCGCAGGTCCCCGTGAGCGGTCTCCCCCGGAGGGAAGGGGGGGGGGGAGTAGAGCGCAGTCTCGAGGGTACCCCCCGGCCTGCGAGGGGCGATGGGGGTATGTGGCGAGTGGGGCGGGGCCGAGAGGCGTGGGAACGAGGAGTGAGGCCAGGTGTAGTGATTGGAGATGAGCTACACCTGAGCCCCACCGCTAGTATCGAGTCCCACGTAGGAGATGGAAGGATATAAAACTGGAGCGACGACCGTGAAGGACGAGAGAGGACCAGGCCTGGGACATTATTTTATGTTTGCTTTTTATTTATGCGCACCAGTCGTCCGTGAGGGGCTGGTGCGCCGTTTTGTATTTACTTTTGATTATTAAAATGAGTTTTTGATTGTGCGCCGGTTCCCGCCTCCTTCTTCCCGATGAATATGGAGATTTGTTTGTTACATGACTAATCTTTGACATGCCCAAGACAAAAGACAAGCTAAAAAAAAAAATAAAAAAAAAAAAAAAAAAATTCCAGTCCACAGTCACTTTTTATATATAAAATATTTTCTCCCAAATCAGTGACATCATTTATTAACTTAGTGATTAAAGAGTTATAATCTTGGATTAAAAAAAAAAAAAACATTTGGTAGTTTTGATCAGGACTGAAGTTGTTTAATAGATTTATGCAAAAAAAAAAAATATCTGTATAAATTTTTACAGCAGTTTAATTTAGTGGATGTTTTCGTCCACGAACATAGCGAAAGGGTAGTGAATTTGACCACAGTGTATTGTTAAGTTTTTTTTTCGAAAATGTTCAAAGCATTTTCCCAGATGTGTGTCAAAATAAGATTTGTCACCAAAAATCTTTCATTTGCTGAAACACAGAGAAAGTTGTGGCCAAAATAAGATTTAACTTTACCCCCTAGAGGACAAAAACGTCCCCAACAACGCATAAGGGTTAAATATACAGTATATAGTATATTGACTACTATATTTTACAAAATGTACACTACTTTCCAAAAGTTTATCTTAATGAGTGCTTTCTCTGTGCTGTGATGCGGTCGAAAACCAGATTGAAAATTGTTGAGGTATCCATTTGAGTTTAAGTATTTGTTCAGCTGATTAAAAACTACCATTTCTATAATTTTGCCTATAAAAGGGAGATTAGATATTGGTCTAAAATTGCTTAAAATGGTGTTATCAAGATTGCTCTTTTTCAGGAGGGGCTTAACAACTACAGTTTTTAAGAAGTTTGGAAATGTCCCAGAAAGAAGTGAGGCATTCACCACTTCTAAAAGATCTGCTTCTAAGCAGTTAAGCACACTTTTGAAAAAAGATGTGGGAAGTGTGTCAAGATAGCAGGTTGACAATTTTAGGTGCTTCACTAAGTCTTCCAGAATTTTGCTATAAATTGCTTCAAAAATAGACATAGTATCTTTTTTGATATTGTGGCCTAATCTGTCTGGCCTCTGCATTACTTGAGGATGTGCTAATCGCCTTCCTGATATTGATGATCTTCTCAGAAAAGAAAGAAGCAAACTCATTGCATTTGCTGTCTGAAAGCATTTCACTGGCAATCTGACTTGGGGGGATTGACAGTCTCTCAACAGTGGCAAAAAGAGTATGAGTGTTATTTAAGTTACTCTTTATAAGGTTTGAGAAGAAATTCTGTCTAGCTGTGGCTAGTTTCATATTAAAAGCATGAAGGCTGTCTTTATAGATGCTATAGTGAATTTCAAGTTTTGTCTTCCGCCACATCCGCTCGGCTTTTCTGCATTGTCTTTTCATAGTCTGAACTGCTGTTGATCTTTTCCAAACTGATTTCTGTCTGTTTTCTTTCTGACTATTATTGGAGCAATATCATCAATAACATTCTTAATTTTCGAGTTGAAAGAATCAAGGAGAATATCAACAGAGTCTGCAGAAATGCTTGGTGTTAAAGATATAGCCTCCATAAATAGTACACTTGTGTTCTCGTTAATGTATCTCCTTCTGACAGAGACCGATCTAGATTCAGTTGTAGCAGAGATCAAAATATCAAAGAAAATACAGAAGCGATCAGATCTATGCCCTTAATGACAATGGATGAAATGTTTAGACCCCTACTGTTGATTAACTCTAGAGTGTGTCCACCTTTGTGTGTGGGTCCATGCACATGCTGAGTCAAGTCAAAAGTGTTTAGAACTGTTATCATTTATTTTGTAGTTTTGTTTTCCGCATCGTCTATGTGAATATTAAAATCCCCTGCAATAGAAAAACAGTCAAAATCGGAAGAAATGATAACATTTCTGTGACCTCTTCAACAAAGGCTGGAGAGTATTTTGGAGGCCTGTAAATAATAATGAACATTCATGGAGCACCTTTCAGCACAATGCCTAGATATTCAAAGATGTCTTCATTGAGAGACATCTTTAAATAGAGCAGCTACACCTCCACCTCTCCTAACAGTCCTGCAGACACTCATGTAAGTGAAGTTAGGAGTGGCTGCTTCATTGAGGACTGATGCATTGCAGCTGTCTTCTAGCCATGTTTCATTTAGAAACATAAACTTCAGATTGTTTGTGGTTATAAAGTCATTGATTAGAAATTATTTATTTGTTAGTAAGCGGATGTTTAAAGATGCTAACTTGATGGCTGTGCTTTGTGTCTTTACAAAAGCAGCATGTGGCACTGAAGATTGAAGAGAAAATTGATGCTGGAAGTTCAGCTTTCCCATCTTATCTTATATATATATATATATAAACTCATTTTATATTGTAATAATATGTCATAATATAACAGTTTTACTGTATTTTTGATTAAATAAATGCAGCTTTGGTGAGCATAAGATACACAGTGGCGGCTCCAGACAATTTTGATTGGGGGGGCAATGGGGGGGTCCTGGTCTTTTCAAGGGGGGTCTCATGAAAACCAACAAAAAATACAGTGGACATGGCTAATAACTGCATATTACTGCTACTAAACAACAAAAACACCTTTGCAATGTAAACAAATGACAGGCTACATTTGTTATTCATATCCTTCACACTGCACTTTCATGTCAGGTATATTCTGCATTTTTATTGACATTGATATTTTTACATTTATTTCCAGATAGATATTATTAAGTTTACAGGCTAAAGTGGCCTTTCTGTTGTAAACACTGTTGCTATTGTAGAAAAAATATTTGCATCACATTTAAAATATAATTATATTTTAATTCATTTCTGAATTGTTTTTATTTTTATAATGATAATTCAGAGAATGAGAAAATCTGAATAAGCCTTACCAGTGTTGTGATAATTATTTTTACGTGTTAAAAATAAATAAGTACTGTAATATAATAATAGTGTAGTCAAATAAGATAAAAAAGACCAGACCCCTCGATGCCTGTGAAACTTTTCTCCCTCAAACAGCACGCTAGTGTTACTTCTACACTACAGGCTACACACAGCAATATAAACAACGTATCTGCATGTTCTCACATCACATCGTTCTTGTAAAATAATAATAAGTAACTAAACATCAAAATCACTTCGCTGAGAATGAAACACCACGTACCAGCTGCCACGATGTAGCAATTAAAAAATGCGCGTGCAGCATGAGGAATCTTCCCGGTTGGATGAGGTCGTAGTCAGGTGAACGGTCATCATGTTGGTCATTTTATTTACGGCTAAATTATTATTAATAAATTGTACTAATATTATGATTGGGCGTGGGCAATCATTCACAAAAGTTTATGTTATTACAAAAAAAATTTGAGGAAATTTTGCTTTGACAAAGGGGCACTTAAGGGGCAAAGGAGCAGGTGCTCAAGTAAACCGGTTCTTTCGGACAATTCGATCAAGTAAACCAGTTGAAAATAAAAATGGTTCACCGGTTCTTTTGCGCTAGATGTAATGCCGTCATTGGCGATGATTGCCCTTCATTCAAGCCTTTGGTTTACCCGCACTTACTGTATAACATTAGCACAGAATCAGTTCAGAATCAATCACCAAAAGAATCAGTTCGGTTCAGATGCGCTCTGTGTCAGTCTGCTTCACGCTGAATCACGCATGCGCAGTTATCATCAGCTCATCGGTCCTCGAATCGGACGCGTCCGACAGAAACGGTTCTCGGTTCAGTGTATGAATAAATGTCGAAATAATTATTATATATAATCGTTCTGCGTAGTTTGAGGAGAAACATTTTTGGATCTTTATCCCGAATATATATATTTTTTAATCAGGAAGAGGCTGGGGGGTCAAATGGGGGGTCAAGGCATTTTTTGGAAGGGTCTTGAGACCCCCCAAGACCCCCCCTGGCGCCGCCAGTGAAGATACATCACCTGCCACTTATTGCCTTAGTTGAGGAAAACATATTCTCCACATCTACACTGTTTTGGCTCCCCCAGCCTTCAGTTCTCCAGGCTATTTTCTGGTCTTATAACACACTTATGTATTCAGTCAAGACAGCCAGTGCCCAGTATGACAGGACAGATGATCTGGCCAGACCAGTCTGATCATGCTAATGTGGCATCTGTCAAAAGTATGACTTGGAACACACTGCAGACTCACCACTGACTCTAATACGCATCACCATGAGACATCTTGTGAGCCTGAGAATGTCGACCGACCCTGGAGCCATAACCAGAACTTCCCAAAGCATCAAAATCATAATAGTTACTCCATGCATAAACAAGAATTTTTGCCGGCTCTCCAGGCTATTTAGAATACCTCTCAGCATGTGGTGCTCAGATTTGTCATTGTCAACACATCCTATGACAGATGCGAGTTAAAACTCATTACGGATGGGTCATCGAAAGGTTATGAAGTTTCTTATTGATATGCTAGGCAGCCTTCCTCAGCCCAGGAGTTTTTACAGATTAATTTCAGAAGGTGGAAAAACCTAGCAGGCGGAAAAGGCGTGAAGACATCTTATTTCCTGCTCTTGTCAGAGGTGCAAACATGCATAGAGATAATGCACCTCTCATGCATTAATGGATGGCTTACAGACAAGAGATGAGATGTAAATCAATGCATCAACAGTCGCCAATAAATCAGAGCCATCGCAAAGTGATATCTTACCGCTGACAGACAGGAGTTTGATGGCCCCGCTGGAATGTCAAGCGGGGCATATTTACTTTACTCTCCCTGTGAAATCAAGCCCCCTGCACTTTTGCCTGTGCCATTGAAGACATTGCAGGCTGAGCGGTGAGTCCAACCACTCGGATGAGGCAACAGTCTTGTCTAGCCACATCACTGCTCTCAGGTGCTCACAGGCCCCTTGTGGAAATTCTAAGTACTCACCATCAATCAGAGGTGACATCTGAGTCATAGATGGAGATTCTGGAAGAGGAGGATCTCCTGATGAAATATAGCCGCAATAGTTACCCTTTTGCTGTACTGTCCAGCTGATAAATATTTGCCCTCAAAGCAATTATTGATAAAGCATTACTGGAGACCTTGCTGTTAAAAATTACACAAATGTTACCACCTTGAGCTCTGTTTTGATCTTCTCTTGTAACATGAGAGTCCATTTCACACCTCAGTCTTTTGGGTCAGGTGTGAACAAGAGCCACAGTTGATATTCCAGAAAGCCATTTCCTGAAAGGCAGTAATATATACAAACACAATGAATGATTCAATGAACAACCATAGCTTTCTGAGCCAAATGTATCAATACCAGTGTAACCAATGGCAGTTGTATTATAACATCTAAAAAAAAGTACACTATAAAAAAAACTGTAGTACATGCATCCAAAATCGCATACTGACATTTTTTTCTCACTGCTGTTTGTGTGCACTTGGATGGGTTAAATGCAGAGCACCAATTCTCACCATACTCTGCAAATGTCACAACTTTTACTTTCACTTTCACTTTCATTTACATTTACATTTACATTAAATCGTTTAGCAGACTTCTATCTTAAGCGACTTACAAATGAAAACATTAGTCAATCAGACTAACAAGAGAACAACAGTATACAAGTGCCATGACGAGTCTCAGTTAGTCTAGCACAGTGCACGTAGCTAGGGTATTTAATTTTTATTTTATTTTTTATAATAGAATATAATAGAATAGGTAAGTGCCAGAATTAGTTGGTCAGGTGCTGGCGAAAAATATGTGTCTTTAGATGTTTTTTGAAAATGGCTAAAGACTCAGCTGTTTGAATTGAGATAAGGAGGTCATTCCACCAGCTTGGCACAGTCCCGGTAAAAGGTCTGTGAGAGTGATTATTAGCCTCTTTGGAATGGCACCACAAGGCACCGTAGTTTGCAGTATGCAAGCTTGTGGAGGCCGCTTAAGTAAGCTAGAACTAGCTAGTTTAAGTATATTGGTGCAGAACCAGTGGTTGTCTTGTAGGCAAGCATCAGTACCTTGAATTTGATGTGAGCCACTACTGGTAGCCAGCATAACCTGATGAGGAGAGGAGTAGCATGAGCTTTTTTGGCTCATTGAAGACCATTCTTGCTGCTGCATTCTGGATCAGTTGCAGAGGCTTGATAATACATGCGAGAAGGCCCGACAAGAGAGCACTACAATAGGCCAGTCTGGAACAAACAAGAGCTTGGACAAGAAGTTGTATGATATTCTCTGACCTGAAGGGTCTAATCTTCTTAATGTTGTATAAGGCAAATCTGCAGGACCGGGCAGTTGTAGCAATATGGTCTGTGAAAATTAACTGATCATCAATCACAACTCCTAGGTTTCTGGCTGTCCTGGAAGGATTTATGGTTGACAAGCTTTATAGAGCAGTAGTGGTGAAACAAAAGGTTTCATCCAGCTAGAAATGTCTCTCACACAGGTTGCAATGTGAGCAGCTACCGTTGGCTCATGTGGTTGGAATGAGAAGTAGAGTTGAGTGTCATCAGCACCGCAGTGATAAGAAAAGCCATACTTCTGAATGACAGATCCTAATGATGATATGTAGATGGAGAAGAGAAGAGGTCCGAGCACTGAGCCTTGATGAACCCCAGTAGCAAGAAGTTCTGACTTAGAAACCTCACCCCTCCAAGACACCCTGAAGGACCTACCTGAGGGGGAGGACTTGAACCACAAGAGTGCGGTTCCCGAGATGCTCATCTTTCTGAGGGTGGACAGGAGATTCTGGTGGTTAACTGTTTCAAAAGCAGCTGACAGATCCAGAAAGATGAGTTCTGAGGATTAGGAAGCTGCTCTTGCCAGTCTCAGGGCTTCAGCATCCGAGGGCAGGGCAGTCTCAGTTTAGTGGCCACTTTTGCAGCCAGATTGGTTGCTGTCTAATAGGTTGTTATGTCCAAGAAACATATAGAGCATGTTGAAAACAACTCATTATAGTGTCTTTGCAATGAATGGAAGAAGGGATACTGATATGTAGTTTTCTAAAAGTCTGAGTAGGTTCTTCTTTTTGAATAAGTACTTAGAGACAATTAAAAAGTATTTTCTACATAATATGAATGTGTGTAGTATCATTGTAATCTGTATGTACTACTTTCATCACGTTGTCACTGCCATGTGACCTACCAGCTTTAGTTGGGTCACTTTACTGTCATTCACAAATCCTGTGGCCTCATGAAATAGTAAATTGTTAACTGAATATGCACTTCTTAATCTCTCCAGAAAAAGGTACAGTAGTCTGGAGAATTTTTGACTGGTGTTTTATGAATACTGTGAATTTGGACATACTACTCTCTTCAAATACTTTTTTTTGCCTACTTTGTACTTTATGGATGCAGCCCTTGAGTAGGACTACTTACAAATCGTCAAGACGTTGGTAAAGCCATTTTTGTAGCAACACTGCATGTATAAATGTACAGGTGCATCGCAATAAAATAGAATGTCATAGAAAACATCTAAGGTTGTGAATGTAACCATGGTAGGGGACGAAACACTGCATCCTCTAGGGGGTGCTATGGGGAACACCTCGTCGTGACCCGTGTCTGAAGCATACATTGAAAAAACACCAAGAAGTTGGCCGGTGACAGCCCCTGACATCAGTACCTGTGCAACTATAAATAAGCACCAGGAGAACACCTCATCTACTTCTTCATCTGAAGCTTGCGTCCAAAGCATGGCAGGAAGCTAGAGGATGCAGTGTCTCATTCCCTACTCAGGGAACCATGGTTACATTCATAACCTGAGACATTCCCTTTCAAGGGAACTTCAAACTGTGTCCTCTAGGGGGCACTATGTGGAACAGTATACCCATGCTGCTATCCTGAGGGGAATGCAGGCCAGAATCATGGCTAGCACTAAATACCAACTCTACCATTTACATGGGGGTTGCCCCTGGGACGTTAGATGGCTGTCTGTGACATCATCCCTTACAGCCAAAGGCTTAGACTACATACCCAACTTACCTGTTATGGCCTCGACCCGGGGTGGAGTTCAAGGCTTGGAATCCCAAAACAAGAGAGGGGGCTCAACCTACAGCCTGATCATGAGAATCAGAAGGGTAAGAGTACTGCAAGCAAGCCAAAAACTCAGTGCATCAGAGAGGAGAAGGGCCTACTTTACGTGATGCTGCTGGATGCCAGGTCCTCTGGAAAAAACAGAGAACTCAACTCTCATCTTAGAGGAGAACTCTCTGGTACTTTCTGGTAGAGGGGAGCACTGCTAAACTACCATGGGAACAGCCCCTGGAGGAATTCAACTCCTCACAAGGGGAGCGAACTCAGGCTTTTAAGGCGAAGCACCAAGCTCACAATAGCCCTTCATGTTGAGGGAAGCGATGCTTGAAGTGTCGCGATGTGGAGGGGCGGATGCCATCCATGAGGGAGCAGAGGAGTCGGTGCTGTTCGCTAGGGGGCCGGAGCCTGCTGCCATCTGCCTGAATGGGGAGGACCAGGGAATGGGAGACTCCTGACGGCTGCCCAAAACCAGAGGAGCCTTCGCCGTCCACCAGGTGGTGGAGGATTGACGTGCTGTCCATACATGGATTTTAGAAAGTGTTTCATCGTACACACTCACCACCATATGGTTTTCAGAAAGTACACAGAGCTTAGCATGTGTACTTAAAGCTTCCTAAGCATCAAAGAGGTGCCGAACTGCATGGGAGAGCAAAGCTCTAATTTACAAACTTCTAGCATCACCTAAGACAGCATATACAAGAAGACTTCTGTAACTGCCACCTCCACTTCCCGCTCGATGCGTCAGCAAGCGACCAGGAAGCCCCTCAGGGTGACCTGGCTGGACATCCAAGACAATTCATTGCAGTGCCGTGCCGGGCCTGATGATCAAGAAGGATCCCACAGGAACCTATGATCTGGCCGCCTTTTTTTTTTTAAATGCTCACAAATGCACGCAAATTGCCCCCCCAAACATCCAACGCTGAGATTGCGTGTGTCATCAGGTATCCAAACAACGATGACATGGATGTACACATCCTCTAAACGTTTTGGTAGTGCCTGCTTTTTAATGTTTTTTTTAAGGTTTTTAATGTTTCATTTAAAAAAAAAAATTTAAGCCAAAGTGCAGCTTAAAAAAAAGGAAATTACTGATAGGGAGAAATTTCACATCAGACATGTTCTCATTGTGACACAAAGCGCAGCATGTATTCAGCTCCCGCGGGAGCTAAACACACTCTGCCCACTCACTAGATTATCACAGAAATCAAGCGCAAGCAAAAACTGCTGCTGCGTATGCAACGCTATTCTTGCGAGAGGCGAATGGACTCATGCAAATGTTGCCACAAACTCGGGTAAATAGTGAAATACTCACAACTCACATCCCCTCTGAGTCTCGCTTGCACTTGCTCTTCACTAAACTCACAAACACCATGGTATGCTAGCCTTCTGAACTGCAGGTATCAGAGCAAGGCCTCTGGCGAGAAACATGCACTCCTAGATTTTGTACGCTTCAAACTAAATAGTAAATGAAGACGAAGAAGAGGATGACATGTTCTCCCAGTGCTTATTTATAGTGGCACCAGTAGTGACATCAGGGGCTGTCGCCGGCAAACTTGTTGGTGTTTTTTCAGTGTATGCTTCAGACATAGGTCACGACGAGGTGTTCCCCATAGTGCCCCCTTGAGGCCGCAGTTCAAAGTTCCCTTGAAAGGGATCTTCAATTGTTTTAGTAAATCAACTCAAATTGTGAAACATGTGTATTATATAGGTTCAATGTCTTTGGTTCTTTTAATTGTGATGATTTTGGCTCACATTTAGCAAAAACCAACCAATCTCAACAAATTACAATACTTCATACGATCAAAAAAAGAAAAAAAAAATTGTGAATTTGTTGCCCTTCTGGAAAGTATGTTAATTTACTGTACATGTACTCAATACTTGTTAGGGGCTCCTTCTGCTTTAATTACCGCTCATTTGGCATGGCATGGAGGTGATCAGTTTGTGCCACTGCTGAGGTGGTATGAAAGCTGAGGTTTCTTTGACAGTGGCCTTCAGCTCATCTGCATTTTTTGGTCTCGTTTCTCATTTTCCTCTTGAAAATACCCCATAGATTATCTATGATGTTCAGGTGTGTTGAGTTTGCTGGCCAGTCAAGCACACCACCACCATCAACTTTTAGTGCCTTTGGCAGTATGGCCAGGTGTCAAATCCTGCTGGAAAATGAAATCAGCATCTGGTCAAAGGCTGGTCAGCAGAAGGAAGCATGAAGTGCTCCAGAATTTCTTGTTAAATGGGTACAGTGTCTTTGGTTTTCAAAAAACACAATGGGCCTACACACCATCACAGACTGTGGAAACTTAACACTGAACTTCAAGCAACTTGGGCTATGAGCTTCTCCACCATTCCTCCAGACTCTTAAGACCTTGGTGTTCAAATGAAATACAAAGTTCTTCTTCTCCTTAGCCCAGGTAAGACACCTCTGACGTTGTCTGTGGTTCAGGAGTGGCTTAACAACAAGACAACTATAGCCAAATTCCTTGACATTTCTGTATGCCTTGACCCCAGCCTCAGTCCATTCCTTGTGAAGTTCACTCAAATTCTTGAATCGATTTTACTTGACAGTCCTCATAAGGCTGTGGTTCTCTCATTTGGTTGTGCATCTTTTTCTTCCACACTTTTTCCTTCCACTCAATTTTCTGTTAACATGCTTGGATACAGCACTCTGTGAACAGCCCGCTTCTTTGGCAATGATTGTTTGTGGCTTATCCTCCTCTTGATGGGTGTCAATGATTGACTTCTGGACAGCTGTCAGATCAGCAGCCTTCCCCATGAATGTGTAGCCTAGTGAACCAAACTGAGAGATCATTATGAAAAGTCAGGAAACCTTTGCAGGTATTTTGAAATTATTAGCTGATTGCCATGTTACCATATTCTATGCAGCATCCATGTCTCCCTGACCTTTCTTCACTAGTTTTATCAAAAATGTTTGCCCAAAGCTTCAACATTGTTTGTCACTGCTGTGAAATTAACCAACAATTAAATCCCGCTAGCATTGCTAGCATGGTTGCCGCTTATCTCGCTTACATCGCTAATACTCTGTTCACACGTATTACCATTGTTTTACTGACTGTTACTTGCTTTAATGGCGGATGTGTGTCTACCTTTGAGTGCAAATGAGGACACATTCTACACTGGAGGCCGTGGAAAAGCAAATCCGAAAACTGATGGAGAAGCAGGCCTAGCTGTGAGTGTGCTCAATAATCACCAGTAAAGTATGGAGTACCACAAGGATATCCTAGGTCCTATGCTATTTTCAAGTTTCCCCTTGGTAATATTACTAGAAAATACAGGATTTTTTTTCCACTGTTATGCTGATGATACTCAACCATATCAACAAAACCTATTGTAATGCAGTGCTAGGTGGATGTCCTGCTTCCTCAATAAACAAGCTACAGTAGCCAAAAATGCATCGGCTAAAGTCCTTACCTGGTCAAGAAATTATAATCAAATTACCCCAATTTTACAGTCTAGGCACTGGCTAATTATTAAGTTCCATATCAGTTACAAAATATTATTACTTATGAACGCCTCTCATTTCATACTCTTATGAGTATGAGGGTACATGTACTGCAGTTATAGCTCATTAAATGCACATTTTAATTCTTTATCTTGGATTAAACAAACCAATTTTGCTTGGTTGGAACAGCAGCTATGTTAATTATGTCTATTTGTTTCTCTGTTTTTGCCACAGGATGTGGATTTAAACAAACTTCATTCTGGATTCAGAACACCTGAGAAGAATAGATTCCAACCCCTCTGATGATGCCAACCCTGAAACAACATACAGAACTTCCAAATTTTGCTATAAGTTCGATTGCAACATATAATAATTGCTGTTAAAAGTGTTCATTGTCTGTTTGATTGCATCTTTAATTGATTTTTCCATACATTACTGCCATATGTGCATTAACTGACAGTCACCACTGATAAACTACTACTAAATGTATTGTAGAAACTGATAAGTTGCTTTGCAACAATTTGTATTCACTTTACACAACATTACAATAATATAAAGTAACTATCTTTAGACACAATATAGTTTTTTTTTTTTTTTTTTTTTTTTACAGTAGAACAGTTGCATCTCACAGCAACACACAGCAATGTTTAATTACTAAATGAATCTGCATTTTAAATTAATTTGGTAAAGTCACTTGCTTGGTTCATCAATGAATCATTGGGATTGAACGAATCAGTTGAATGAAAGATTCTGTGTCTAACGAAAACCAGTCAGTATCTGGTGTGACCACCATTTGCCTCACACCTCACCTCGTGATCACGCATTGCAACACATCTCTTTCGTTGATCAGGTTGTTGATTTTGGCCTGTGGAATGTTGGTCCCCTAAGTCATGTTGGCTGTTAAATAATAACTGTAAATTATATATTATTATGTTCTAAATTTAAAAGTTCAGTTTTTGTTTGATCATCAGTCATATGCTCTTTGAAGTGAAAACACAGGCACAAATTATTCTTGGGTGACTGCAACATGAATGATCAAGTAATGCTACTGATGTGAGTGAGCAAATCAAGAAAAACCTTTACCTGGTGCTAACATGGGCAATCTACCATTGCAACAACCAGCTATCTAATATCAGTAATTTAATTCAGTATTGCTACTGTATAAACGGAAGCTTGGAAACATGTACAATAAAACACTTAAATCAGGAAATTTACATTTTCTATGGAAGAAAGAGCTGTATCAAGGCATTAGGAATCAGGTCAGTAAAATCTGGCTTTGCAGTAAAACTGTAGTTTCATTGTGTGTAGTACTACATAATGCACTTTCCTGAAAGAAATGAGGCCAGTGCCATTGTGGTGTGTTCGAATTTTGTTCTTTGCACATAGATGCAGTGTACAGTTTTTTTTTTTTTGGGGGGGGGGGGGGGGGCAGATCTTGACAGTTTAAGTAATGAGGAGAAGGATGACTTCCAGCTGTGCTCAGGAAGGAAAAGACATATTGCCCAGCTGAGTTCAGAAAGCTAGCACATGGCTCATACCTTTTGGAGCAAAGACTCTGAGGCAGTATCTCCTTATCTTCATGATGCAACCATGCAAGAAACAAATCATTTAACTCTTTCTGTGTCAGATAAGGGGCCAGATACAGATTGTTAAACTTCACCTATACACCCTGACCAGAGAATTACAAATAAAATGTTTTAAATAAAAGTCCAAATGGGTTGGCCTTTGCAAAATGAGCTCAATAGCTTAACTTGAATACCTTAGATGGAGCTTTTTGATTGATGTTAAACTCAATAAATCGATTTGCTCTATTTCTTTCTGTCTTTTTTGATAAAATTCCAAAACATTTCACTTGGTTTTGATGGCACCTCCGCTAAATTCTCTTATTTCGCAGGATATTGCATAATGTCTAACAGTAAAGCACACTTACCATAATTGCTTTACAGTTATTCTTGAAGTCTGAGTCGAGGGAGTCTTCAGAGGGTATTTGATCTCAGCTCTTGGCTTTGTCCTCTATCACTTAAAAGATCTTATTTTAATTTTTTTTATTATTATTTATAAAATAATAATAATAATAATAATAATAATAATAATAATAATTGTTACATTTTTATAAAATTGAATTATAATTATAATGTTTTTTAGGTAAATATTAAAGCTACATATGTGAAGGTTTTAAATTTTTTATTATACTTCCGCACAGTCACATTTCAATTCTGCAGCCTGTTTGCTACCTCAATTCCAATTCGGTTCAAATACTGGAATTAAACTGAAATTCAGAGGGCATTCTCAATTCAACTCTGAATAGTGCACAGCCCAGACATGTGGGAAGCAGCCAAATAAATAATGTCATAAAAATATTGGTGAGGGTTAGGTTTTTAGAAACTACACTTTCAGAGTGTCAATGGAAAATTCTAACAATGATAGAAAAACAAACATTTGTGTGTGTTTGATTAGACCACAAACTCAATGCATAAACACTTCATCGCCAATATTTGTCAGTACTTGAACACTCACAATGGCAGTACCAGGGGCATTGCCAGAGGCTCAAAACTAGTAGGACAATGCCAGTCTCTCCACTGTGGAAAAGACAGAAATTCATTCAGGTCAGGTTTTAATGAAGTCAGCAAGGCAATTAAAACGCATTCAGCTATTTACATAAACAATCAAATACTGGCAGGTGAAGGCATTCAGAACTGTCTGAAACGTAAATGTCAATCCCTGAAGTTAAATAACTGTCACTGAAAGAATCCTCAGAAGCTGTGTCCACAAAGACAGTGAGGGAGCTCATATCATCAAGAGTCCGGCACACTTTCAAAAGCAGAAGGAGATTAAGAAGAATAATGAAAAAGACGAAAGAGCAGCGTTAAAAGAGATAAGACAGAAACTGAGCCATAATATGACCCGGATCAAAATAAGTGACTGCGAAGATGGGATTGCTGACGTAGCATATCGAGATATCACATTAGGGTAGATTAAAGACTTGAGGAACTCTAATATAGGAAGGACAGAATTTTAAATGTAAACATTTCCTAATAGAATAGAATCTTAAACATGCTTGGCATTAATGTGAAGGGAGTTGGGGGATGGGTTGTGCTGAACACAACTGGAATGCTTGGTCCACAGAAGTGTTTGGATTCTCCGCCAGTTGTTTTCTCAGTTTCTTCTCGATTAGATGACACCTTGGCTGAGGCACTCATACTCCAGAATAAAAATGACTCCTCTAGGGGTCCGCTGCTCTCCCTCAGTCTTTGCCGTGAGCATCACAGAGCAGGTGTGGAATTTTAATGAAGGTGTTGGAGGAATAAGCAGAGAGGTTTTTAGTCATCTACACAACTTCACATAATCAGTCTCTTTGTATAACAGCATCAAACTGTTTTTGCTGCTCAAAGATTGCTTGAGAGTCATGTTAAAACACAGGTTCAGAAAATTACCCCCAAAGCACGTGTCATTGTCTCTGGAGGCTGAACAATAATAAAAAGCAGTATGGTGCTGTTTATGAGGTGTATTGGAATATATGTGGCATTCTTTCCTGACGTTTTAGCAGCACAGTAGGATTTAAAGAGCATTGAAAGTGTCAATAATGCCAATGAGTCTAGTCTGAGCGGAGTCGCTGACATTTTTCATGGGCTGTGAGCCGTGAAGGGAGCGGTGATACTGTTCATATGCTTACATATAGAGGAGCTGACCCAAAAACTAAGCCTCAATGTCATGCTCCCCTATAATAAATGCTTATTTCATAAGGGAATATTTAACCTTGACATTTCTCCCTGGCACAAGCAGAGAATATCAGCTCTACAGATTCATTAAGACGGATGCCCATAGAAGTTCTGACACTGAGCAGAAATGTAGTGTCAAGGAGGCATCATTCTCTGGTTTAAAAAAGTAATTTGATTATCAGCCTAACAGTGTGAGTTTAAAATAGGAGATGAGAGAGTTGCAGGAACCTCTGGCTATGGATTGTGATGGTGTTATGAATGTGTGCATGCATTATGAACTCAAAATATGAAGACTCTATTCATACGAGTGTTATGCAATAGTTAGTTGAGCTCATTACTTTCTACCAAATACCAGCACCATATTCAGGTCTTGCTTGCATGATACTGCTTAACCATCCAAACAAATGCTTTCTTTTTTTGACAAAATGTTTATATATCATAACTAGTGCTTTATCACTCAGGCAGGATGGGCTTTTTTATTTCCTTTTGGAGTATAATTATTAAGATGGTTTAATAATTACCAAAATGTCTCTCTGACATTCAAAAATCAGTTTGGAAGATAACAAACAAATAGATATACAGATCATGCTGTACAGTATTATATAACACACTCGTCAGCATTAAGCATGTAACTTCAATGCTTAAATCAAACCTGAAGATACCAAAGAATAGACAAGTCCTTGGCATGGATTCCTATATGGCTTTTTATGAATGTGTCATGCCGGGACCAGCTGGGACCCAAGCATAGTTCTGTAAAGAAGAATGTTTATAGTGCCACTGGCACTGTAAAGCCCACTGCTAATCTAGTTGCTTGCTAAATGGCAGCTCCACCATCATGTTTCAACCTGCAGAATATAATACAGCTCTTCCTTCCCATCTAATTGCCAGTGTGACATACTGTATCCCAATCCCATACCATGTTCGTTCATTTAGGCAAGCCTAATATCTTCAAATGTTTTATTTATTTATTCATTTATTCTCTCTACAATTCTTTCACCTGATGGAGTTTGGGTTCCTTGCCGCTGTCAACTTTGGTATGCTTTTTTATATAATTACACTATTGTCTTCTGCTTTACAGCTGAATTGAATTTGTTCATAATTCATTCATTTTGCAACATCAACAATGTTACTGAAATTAAATGAATCAACATTGAACTGACTCCACTGTCTTCTAAAGAGCTGCTTATTGCCAAACTGACATTGTTTCATAAATTATGTTTTATTAACAAAGTTCGGGAGGAGCTTGTACAGATAATTAACCCGACCAATTCATTTTCAGCAATCACATCATCTATCCTATCAGCTCAAGAGAGCTCTATAAAGAGAGCTCTATAAAACCTCTATAAATAGCCTAAGCCACCTTACCTTCTTACTAAGTCTTTTTGAACGTGGTGTGACCGAGGTGTTATAGCATTCATTATTATTTACTTGTTCGTTTCTAGAAAAGAAATGCATAGTGACATCATTGCTTGATGATGCCAGGAACTGATGAATAGACTTTTTGAACCGGTTCAATCAGCCAAGCTGTCCGAAAAGAACCTGTTTGCAGAAATGAATCAGACTTTGCATCACTAGTAAACACACCAACTAACTAGCAAAGTTTTCTTTTCAGATGCCACAGCAGTGACTGCTATCATATAAGCCACATTCTCTGTATCTTTATTTCCAACTGCCGCAGCAGTGCCCAGTCATATATCTATATCTATACCTATATCTTTATTTCCATGTTCTCTTTTTCAGATAACACCGCAGTGACTCTACTCCAAGCAATGTCCAGCAGCCAACTAGCCTTAAGCTCTGCAAGATTTGAGGGGTTATCAATACCCCACTCTGGCTTCTGTCCCATTCTAATCGCATCTTTTGGATAGGGCTCTGAGTCCGGGCAAAATATCAAGCTCGGAGCCCTCTCCCTAGACAGGGGGGAATACTTCGGGTTTGAGAGAAATAACTGAGCTCTGAGCCCTATCCCACACAGCACGCCAAATTACATACCCTTTATACCACTTTATAATGTGCAGCACAAACTCATGAAATAATGTTTTATTAACAAATTTCATGAGTAGCTCTTACAGATAATTAACTCTGCCAATTCATTATCAGCAATCACATCATCTATCCTATGAGCTCAAGAGAGAAACTTTATAAATAGCCTATGCCACTTTACCTCCTTTCTCTTTCACCATCCCTCCTCCACCCCGACTCCTCACCATCAGCCCAGGGCGGGGAGTGCTCTGGGTCTGTGCAAAATACAGAGCTCAGAGCCTTCTCCCCGGACAACATGCCAAATATGCATACCATTTATCCTGCTTTATTTTCTGCAGAGCAAACTCGTGAACTAATTTTTCTTTACACAGTTATTGAATTGAACTGAACCAACACTGAACTGACTGGAGCATCACAGATCCTATTACCTTCCTGTTTAAAGGGATAGTTCACCCAAAAATGGAAATGTACATATAAGGAACAGCTGGAAGACCAATTCGCAACTTATTAGGTCAATTGGCAACATGGTTGGGTATAAAAAGAGCCTCTCAGAGTGGCAGTGTCTCTCAGAAGTCAAGATGGGCAAAGGATCACCAAATCCCCCAATGCTGTGGCAAAAAATAGTGGAGCAATACCAGAAAGTAGTTTCGCAGAGAAAAATTGCAAAGAGTTTGAGGTTTTCATCATCTACAGTGCATAAGAATCATCCAAAGACTCAAAATCTGGAACAATCTCTGTGTGTAAGGGTCAAGGGCGGAAAACCATACTGGATGCCCGTCATCTTCGGGCTCTTAGACGGCACTGCATCACATACAGGAATGCCTCTGTAATGGAAATCACAACATGGGCTCAGGAATACTTCCAAAAAACATTATCGGTGAACACAGTCCCCCATGCCATTCGCCTTTGCCGGCTAGAACTCTATAGGTCATAAAAGAAGCCATATCTAAACATGATCCAGAAGCGCAGGTGTTTTCTCTGGGCCAAGGCTCATTTAAAATGGACAACATCATGGCTGCGTAGAAGAAGGATCCGGGTAATGAAATGGCCAGCCTGCAGTCCAGATCTTTCTTTCACCCATAGAAAACATTTGGCCCATCATGAAGAGGAAGATGTGACAAAGAAGACCTAAGACAGTTGAGCAACTAGAAGCCTGTATTAGACAAGAATGGGACAACATTCCTATTCCTAATCTTGAGCAACTTGTCTCCTTAGTCCCCAGAAGTTTGCAGACTGTTATAAAAAGAAGAAGGGATGCCACACAGTGTTAAACATGGCCTAGTCCCAACATTTTTGAGATGTGTTTATGACATGAAATTTAAAATCAACTTATTTTTCCCTTAAAATGATACATTTTTATTAACAGTTTGTACAGTGTACCAGCTTTTTTGAAACCGGGTTTGTATATGTCTCAGCGTTACCATCTGGGCAGAACTATTGTTCCAGCCAACAAAGACAGATTCGCAAATAAGCTGCCTGATTTATCTCAACTGCTATGTGTACCCCAAAATACACATGAACTAGACGAAATGACTGGCAACATCGGCACTATTTTCTCTAATATATTAGAAGCTGTTGTCCCCATCAAATTGAAAAAGGTTAGAGAAAAACATACAACATACAGAACTACCAAATATTGCTACAAGTGTGATTGCATCATATAATAATTGCTGTTAATAGTGTTCATCGTCTGGTTGACTACGTCTTGTATACATTTTTCTGAATATTTTTCACCATTGATAGCTACTACTAAATACTGTAGAAACTAAATTTTCTGTAAAGTTGCTTTGCAATGTTTTGTATCGTAAAAAGCACTATACAAAAAACTTGAATTTGAATTGAATTAATTAATAATATTAATTGTTGGTTATTGTCCAACAATGTGTTTGATTTCTTAGCCAATTAAAAGTAAGAGATGAGAAAAAATAAAGCCTGAAGAAGAAGAAGGTATTATTACATTTGACAATTATATCTCATTCACTTCTGAAATGATGGCTATGCCCGTGCATATACACAGAATCATAGCACTTCAAAATATCTGTCTTGTTAAGTCAAGTCCCTGTTGAACTTCCAGAGTCAAGTCAAGTCCCCATTGATCTTCCAGAATAAAGTCTTAAGTTGTTTTGAGAAAGCCAAGCCAAACTGAATTCCAATTTCTACATCTTCTTCATCTTCTTCTTCGACCAAATTTTAAAATGTATGTATGGATTGCTATATCTTTTCTATATATATATATATATGTAGTGGGCTATATTATTTATAATAATATTTATTTATATTTATAAAAATCTAGTTTTAGACTTGTTCCCTGGTGAAGGCTATATGACCCTTACAAGAGATTATGACTGAAATAATTCCAGTTGACTAACTTCGCAAATTGGTCATGTCACAAACCACTTTGTTAGCTGCAGATTCAGAAGCGTGTGGGGTGTAGAGTGGCATATAGCTACTCAGTCCAATTATGGATTGCTGTCACCACTTCCAGCTCCAAAACTGCATAAGCTTTGTAGCGATATTCACAGTTTGAACTTGACAGAGTAGATGGATGACTGAAGGAAGCCTCTTTCCCTTGCTACCTTCTAAATGTCCATATTTATTTCTATCCTATTTAATATGATGCCGACATATTCTGAAAGGAAGAAAAATGGGTATTGGCTGCAGTATCTACTCAATGGCATGTGAGGTTTTCAGCATTTCAAATGAGTTGGAGAAAGTCATTTGAACTCTCTGCTACACACTTTAATACTGGCATCATTCTACCAAATCCCATCTCTTGATCCCTGACTAAATGTTGTGTTGTCATAGACTATGCAGGTTATTTTCCAGGCCACTTCCTGTGTGAAGCCTGGAATGTTGTCACCTGGCAACAGACAGCAACACTTGAGAATGAGGTTTAATTTATTGACATCAGTTAATGCTTAAAAATTTTTGCTGAATTTATTAATGCAGTTTTATGTTAATTTATAATATGTATTCAGTTATGCATGTTAATTACTGATTTTTAATGTCAATTATGAATTTATAATTTGAAATGTAAAAAATGTCAACACATTTGTAGAAATCAATATAAACCACGTATAATAAATGCTATAAGTATATTGCTTTTTAATTTGTGATATTATCTAATGTTAAGCAAATTAACCTTCTTGTTACTATTATTACACTATTTGTATTGATTAGTCAACACACATTACTGTATATCTTCACTGGTTTATATCTTTTCACTTGGAAAATATATTTCAGAAAATGTAACCAGGCTACTTATATGTTCTCCAATTTCCTGTAGATGTAGGCCTATGCTTTTGCTGCACTTGAGTGGCTTTGAAATTGAACCATGAAGTGTAAAATTGCTTTGGGTACGAAGCAAGCCTGCATAGTGCTTGTGTATGGTCCGAAGTATTATTGAGACGTGGAAACGTTGAACTGCATGCTTTGAAATGAATGCATGCAAAGTGTGTTTGCAAAGCTTTGTCAATTTGTTTAGCTTGATGGCAAAAGTCTGCATGTTTTTGGTCACAACTTGCAAAGCAGATGTATTATGCTTGTTTGGAGGAAAAGAACCGCCACAGTCAAAACAGAGGCTTTCGCTAAGTGAGGATGAATAAGCTTAGTGAAATAAGTGAAGAAGCTCAGAGAGGGTTTTTTTTCCTCTCTCTTTTTTCCTCTGAGGCATGTAAGCAGTGGGAACACAGACAATGTATGATTCTATCCAAAATGGCTCAGGCTTATCCTCTAATGCCAGCATGAGCATTCCTAAATGACTGAACAGATGAGTCAGAATGAATACTCATGAATCAGGGGAAACATCTAATCTTATCCTCAAATCTTTAAATATATATATATATACACACACACACACACACACACACACACACACACACACACACACACACACCTAGATAATAATTAGGAACATCTGTTCAATTTCTCATTAATGCAATTATCTAATCAACCAATCACATGGCAGTTGCTTTAATGCACCACTCATCTCCACTACAAATAGGAAAAAAAGGGTACAATTTCCACAAGCTCACCAAAATTGGACAGTTGAAGACTGGAAAAATGTTGCCTGGTCTGATGAGTCTCGATTTCTGTTGAGACATTCAGATGGTAGAGTCAGAATTTGGCGTAAACAGAGAACATGGATCCATCATGCCTTGTTAATACTGTGCAGGCTGCTGGTGGTGGTGTAATGATGTGGGAGATGTTTTCTTGGCACACTTTAGGCCCCTTAGTGCCCACTGGGCATCGTTTAAATACCTTTTAACGTTTCTGACCATGTCCATCCCTTTATGACCACCATGTACCCATCCTCTGATGGCTTCTTCCAGCAGGGTAATAAACCATGTCACAAAGCTTGAATCATTTCAAACTGGTTTCTTGAACATGACAATGAGTTCACTGTACTAAAATGGTCACCACAGTCACCAGATCTCAACCCAGTACAGCATCTTTGGGATGTGGTGGAACGGGAGCTTAGTGCCCTGGAAGTGCATCCCACAAATCTCCACCAACTGCAAGACTGGTAATGCTGGCGCGTCTGGCTGCCGCTCCTCTTTCCGGTTTTATTTGATTTTAATGTTTATTGGACTATTCTGAGTGTTAAAAGAGAGTTTTTTGAACTCTGGAAGTTCCCTCTTAATATCCACTCAATTGCTATGCGGAACTACGTTTTAATCTTCGGCTTGTTGTTTTTATTTTTGAACCATATCTGCTGGAATCAACTCTTCTGTTGCCGGGATCACGATACACGTTATCACAAGATTGCCGTTGGTGTGGATCCTTCCTTCATGGCTTAAAGGTACACTGCTTGCAATCTGCTGAGCCTAAAAAGGAACTTTTATTTAACGAAGGACACCTATGATCTTTGCCGTAATGTTGGAATTCTTCGACCACCGCGTTACATACATCGAGGGTCAAGGCACAAGCTTATCCATGACGCGTCAGACTGCTTCTCTGTGCCGGTATTTCAACGTAAAACCAACAGACTTCGGTGCAGTGGGGTGGATGTTAACAATCTGTTAGCGCTTAAATGCGTGGAGCTTTCTCCGTCACTCCCTATGCCACCGTGCCTAGTGAAATCGGCTCTTTTTAACGCACGCTCTGTTAACAATAAGGCGCTGTTGTTATCAGATATTATCATCGAAAGCAAACTGGACTTGGTCTGTTTGACAGAAACATGGCATAGACAATCTGATGGGCTTGTGCTTAATGAACTTACTCCATTTGGCTATGGATTGTTCGATTCCCCGCGACTCTCTGGCAGGGGTGGGGGACTTATTGTGTTGTATAATCAACAATTCACTCTAAGTCCTGTGGTCACTCCTCAGTTTAATTCATTTGAATGTCTTGTGCTGAGTGCCTCTGCACCCATCTCGACTGTCATAGCCGTAGTCTACAGACCTCCTAAGACTGCCGAACACTTTTTAACTGAATTTGCTGATTTTCTGTCTATGTTGTGTCTTAAGTTTGAAAGAACTCTTATCCTAGGGGACTTTAACATCCACATGGACAAAAAAAGACTCTGTAATGACTAAGGAGTTTGGGTCTTTATTGAAATGTTTTGATTTGAAGCAACATGTGGATTTCTCCAAACATATTAAGAGGCACACCTTAGATCTAGTTATCTCTCATGGATCATTCTTATCGCAGTTTTCTGTCATGGATTTAGGATTGTTTGACCATTTTGCTATTCTTTTTAGTATGGAACTGTCACATACTAACATTTATCCTTTCCGTACTGTTAATTATCGTGTAACCCAGGTTACAAGAGCCAGCACCTGTGAATAGAGAAAAATATATATTACCACATATGTAAATAAAATAAGACTATTTTATTAATATCATCCCATTATTTTATTCATATTCATATTATATATCGAATTCTCAACTTATACTAAGTGAAATAATTAATAACAGAAATGTCTAGGAAAATAAGTAAAATTAGAAACTGCCCGTTTAAGAGTAACCCCTCCCTCAAGGTTGACGTTAAAAAGAAAAACAGAAAAAGGGAGAGAACGGTGAGAAGCAGAGACATGGCGATTTAGCAAAAACAGCTTTTGAACAGAGATTTAAAGTGTTTTAAGTTAAGTCGATCTGTAAGAGAAGTGTTTTGAAATATGAGAATAGTGTTCGCTCGTTAGCAGTAAAGTGGTGCTTACATTAGACGATTGCGATTGCACTGGATCTGAAGAAAATAGGAAACAGAAAAAAGTTAATTCACTCGAGAGAAACCAAAAGAGAGATTTTTATTTTTCCATCCGGAATTGTTCTGTTTACTCACTATTTTCTTGGTAAGTGAATTACATGTATATGTATTTGTCTGTCCTTTATATAAATTAGTTAGTGTAGTGTTTCACTACAAAACAAACGTCTAAATTATGCTTTATTTCTGTTCAATGTTTTAGAAGAAAAATATATGTGTATATATGTTGATTTGTGGTCAAATGGTTATTTTATGTCAATAATATGTGCTGAAAGTGTGATGCTAAGCACAGGGAGTTATGCTAACCATGCGGTCTTAGCTAATGGCTAACGCATTGATTTATATGGGTTGAGTAAGTTGAGCAAATCAGTTGTTGTATTTTAATGAGAAATGTGTTTAAAGGAAAAGAGATGTGTATATTGTGAGTGCAATTGTAATTTTTTTCAGTGTGTTACTGAAATATGCTTTTGATATTGAGAGCTCTGATATTAATTGTAATTTTCTGCCTTGTTTTGCAAGGTTGGGTTTTTTTTTTTTTTTTTTTTGTTGGTTTCTTTTCTTTTCTTTCTCTCTTCTTTGTTTATTGATGTTCCTGAGAGCAATGCTGATTCTGGATCTGGAGTTTTGTTGACGTTTGGGAGAATTGTTTCTGCTGTCCATCGAGAGAGAGAGAGAGACACACGGTTGCAGAAACTGGCGAGCCATCCCATTTCATAGAATCTGGAAGTTGTTCATCACACTGGTAGGAAATATTGTGTAAACCTGTTTTTTACTTTTTTGGACACATTTTTTGCTAAGCATCGAAACTCTTTTCACTCAAGGATCTGAGTATTTTTGTTTCCACGTTGGACATTTATTTCAAAGGACTAAGCATTTGCTTTGGACTGATACCTTTTCATCTGGTTATTTACCTGTGCATTTTTGTTGTTTACTTTCTGTTGAGTTTTCTGAAAGAGTGTAAAACATTGTTGTTTATTTTAAGAGTGAAACTTTGAATTTACATTTTCAAGAGTGTGAAGTTGTATCAAACCAAAGAGTTATATATATTATATCATAATCTCATTAAACTATAGATAAATAAGTATAAAATAAATATAAATATATAATTAATATAATCAAATAATAGATAAACATATTAAGAGGTATTTAGGAGCTTTACAAAAAGTGAGAGTTAAAGTGACTACTGTAAGTAGTTATTTCCATTAATTGAAAAGTGTTTGGTTCACTTGAGATTTACCATTGTCTATTCAAATTGTTATTCTTTTGGTCTTTCAAACAATCAAAATCTACATAAATACTTACCTTTTCCAGAAGTTGTTGTTGTGTTCTTTCTCCTGCTGCAATCCTGACTCCTGACTCCTGAGCGAACGTAGTCTTCTGATCCGGCCCCACACATACATAGAAGTAGCTGTGAAACCAAATTATTTCCTTCCGTGCATTCTTCACGGGTGTTACAATCGCAATTGGAAATCCATTGATCTCAATGACTTCCCTGCTTTTATTGAATCTTCCTTAGGTGGCCTTACTTTATCAGACCCTCTAAAGGTCAACATCTCTCTGTTAAATACTGTTCTTTTGTTTGGTTTGGACTTATTTGCATCGATGAAATCCCGGTCTGTGGCCTTTGTACGATCTGCTCCCTGGTATAATGGTGTAAGGACGAAAGAACCTGAGATACTTTGATCTCCTGAGAAACAGACAATACAAACATACACGAGCATCTTCGAGACACCCCACAGAGTGGGGTAGCAGGAGACCTCCCCTTCTGGCCATTTGTTTCATTATAAATCCCTTCACCCATTCTTCCTTCTACTCAGTCTGCTCAAAATGATTACATGAAAATATCAATGCAAGTGATCTAACACTCATGTATAGTATCATTGGAAATGTCTCAGTGCATCTGGTACAATGGTCTCAATCTTACAAAAGTAGATTAGAAGATAATACAGATCTGAAGAGTCAAGAGAGATCTTGATTACTGTGATGGGAGTGTGTTTTCTTAGGGTCCTCCATGTAAATTACCCGCTTTTCCCATTGAGTTGTAAAACCACCCAGGCTTGGGACCTGAGTTAATGCAAATTCCAATGGTCAGTTCCTCTCTCCATCTCGGGGGATGTTTGTCTTGGTCTGAGGTATTTAAAGGATTGCAGCAAGAGGATCAGGGCGATTTCTGTAGCCAGAAAGCCCGTAGTGTGTTGTGTGTCTCTTCACTTCATACTATGTATTTTCTAAGGTCAGGTATGCATATTTTACTTTTAGATTCATCTTTGAGAATTTGATGTTTTGTATTGATATGATTTGATGTGTTTCAATTGGATGTGTAATTGGCAAAATACATATCTACCTGACTGTTAATAAATTGTTACATTTTGATTCTATTCTGTCTTACTCTGTAATTATTGACTAGTAGATTACGTTGTATCCTTGTTAGCAACATGAGCACCCGAATGAATGAGTTAATATAAAAATAGAGTTAACTAGAATAATCAAATGTCAGAAGAATATTAATTAAAAAGGCATACAACCAATTTGCATTTCAACCTAAATTCGAGGTCATACTAAAATGGAGTCAGATTAAATAATAAAATGGAGTCAGATTTGAGTTTAACCTAAAATTAATAACTCTACGCGCTGAAAGACAGAACACGCAGGAAACCTTCATCCAGCACCGGATACCTTCCTTGGGCCGAGTGTCTGGACCTTACAATGGTGAGCTGCGCTCTAGGAAGGCAGAGGGTCGTAAGCTGGAGCACAAGTGGCGTACCTCTGGCCTGAATGTACATTATCAAGCTTGGAAAGACCACTTACTTGAATATAAGGCAGAGATTGTATCTGTCAGATCTCAGTATTTCTCTCAGATAATTGATAATAATCAAAATAACCCAAATAAATTGTTTCATACCATTAACAAACCGTTCAAAGGTAACAGCTCCTTCAATATACCTGCCTCAGATCAGCTTTGTAATGGATTTCTTGATCATTTTAGTTTCAAAATTGCTAATGCACGCAAATCCATTTCATCTGTTGCGTCTGCTTCTGCTCCTAGTATCCTTAATTTTTCCGGGACTTTTTTCTCAAATTTTAGCTTACTTGATCATGTCTCTCTGGGTAATGTGGTTTCACAAATAAAAGTTGCCACTTCCATAGTTGATCCAACTCACCTGCCTGTTTAAATCATGTTTTGCATCACTATGCCCAGTCGTCTTGAGTATAATTAATGACTCACTGAATACAGGTGTTGTACCTGCTGCACTTAAAATTGCTGCTGTAACACCTGTACCAAAAAAGAAACGTAGACTGGGTAAACATCAATAATTTTCGTCCCATCTCCAATTTGCCTTTTTTGGCTAAAGAACTTGAGTGAATTGTGGCCTCTCAGTTAAATACTCATCTTACCTTGCACAATCTTTTTGAGCCCCTCCAGTTTGGCTTCCGCAAACTGCACAGTACTGAAACAGCATTGGTTAAAGTTTAATTGCTGCTGACTCTGGCTCTTTGTCAATCCTGATTTTACTCGATCTCAGCGCAGCTTTTGACACTGTAGACCATTCTCTTTTACTCTCTCGATTGGAAAACGTTTTTGGTGTTACTGACACAGCTTTAAATTGGTTCAAGTCTTATCTTTCAGATCATAGGCAGTTTGTGTCCCTGGGTGGTTGCAGGTCCAATATTGGCTCAGTACAGTTTGGTGTTCCACAGGGTTCAGTTTTGAGTCCCTTACTTTTTAGTATGTACATTTTTCCCCTTGGGCTATTTCTAAGATCCCTTGGTCTTAAGTTTCATTTTTACGCAGATGACACTAGATTTATATTCACTCAAAACCTGGTGATGATTCGACTGTTGCCTTTCTTGAACATTGCATATTGGAGGTAAAAATATGGATGTCTCAAAATTTTCTTTGTCTCAATAGTGACAAGACTGAGGTTATGCTGATTGGTTCACCCCATCAAATACGTAAAGCTAATATCTTAAATTTAAAGATGGAAGGGTCTATTATGGAGTTTCAAGCAAAATTAAAAAATCTGGGGCTGATATTTGATTCAAACTTAACTTTTGATCCTCATGTTCAGAACATGGTTAAAGTATAATTTTTTCACCTTAGAAACATTGCAAGACTACATCCCATGTTGTCTTTTTCAGTGGCTGATAAACTGATCAATAAGTTTGTCTTTTCTTGAATAGACTACTGTAATGCTTTGCTTGCGGGGGTCTCGAAATCTACTTTAGGCAGATTGCAGTATGTTCAAAACGCATCTGCCAGAGTCCTGACAAGTTCCAGGACAAGTGACAAGTTCCAGGACATCTCTCCAGTCTTGGAGTCCTTGCACTGGCTTCCGGTCAGGTTTCGCGTTGATTTTAAAATTCTTATGCTTACCTACAAGGCCCTGCATGGTTTAGCTCCAGATTATTTGACTGAACTTTTAACTGTCTACACCCCAATGCGTAATCTTCGTTCATCAGATTCTGGGTTTTTAACTATTCCTGTAACTCGTTTGCGCTCTATGGGTGACCGGGCCTTCTCTTCTGTGGCACCTAAACTCTGGAACTCTCTTCCGACTGAAATCAGACAGGCTGAATACCTTAGTATTTTTAAATGTTCTCTTAAAACATATTTTTTCCAGTTAGCATATATGTGATATGTTTCTCTGATGGTCAATCTAAATGTATGTTTATTTGTTTTTTATTTATTTATTATTATTATTATTATTATTATTATTATTATTGTATGCCTTGGTAAAGCGCTTTGAGATGTAACTTTTAAAGGCGCTATAGAAAATAAAGTTTATTATTATTATATTATTAAGATGCTATCCTATCAATATGGGCCAACATTTCTAAAGAATGCTTTCAGCACCTTGTTGAATCAATGCCACGTAGAATTAAGGCAGTTTTGAAGGCGAAAGGGGGTCAAACAGTATGGTGTTTCTAATAATCCTTTAAATCAGTGTGTATATATATATATATATATAAATAAATAAAAAGAAAAGGGAGTTTTCTAAAGAAATATCTGTTAACTAGACGTACACTAACATTCAAATGTTTGGGGTCAGTAAGATTTTTTGAAGAAATTATTCAGAAGCGTGTGGGGTGTGGAGTGGCATATAGCTACTCAGTCCAATCATGGATTCCTGTCACCACTTCCAGCTCCAAAATTGCATAAGCTTTGTAGCGATATTCACAGTTTGAACTTGACAGAGTAGATGGATGACTGAAGGAAGCCTCTTGCCCTTGTTACCTTCTAAATGTCCATATTTATTTCTATCCTATTTAATATGATGCCGAAATATTCTGAAAGGAAGGAAAATGGGTATTGGCTGCAGTATCTACTCAATGGCATGTAAGGTTTTCAGCATTTCAAATGAGTTGGAGAAAGTCGTTTTGAAATCTGTGCTACACACTTTAATACTGGCAGCATTCTACCAAATCCCATCTCTTGATCCCTGACTAAATGTTGTGTTGTCAAATACTACTCAGGTTATTTTCCAGGCCACTTCCTGTGGGAAGCCTGGAATGTTGTCACCTGGCAATAGACCACAACACTTGAGAATGAGGTTTAATTTATTGACATCAGTTAATGTTTTAAAACATTTTTGCTGAATTTATTAATGCCATTTTATGTTAATTTATACATATGTATTCAGTTATGCATGGTAATTACCAATTAAGCCAAGTTTAATAAATGCTATAAGTATATTGTTTTTTACTTTGTTATATTATCTAATGTTAAGCAAATTAACCTTCTTGTTAATATTATAACACTATTTGTAGTGATTAGGCAACACACATTATGTTAGGTTACGCTGCCGGAAGGAACACGGAGCCGAGGATAAACGAAATAAGGCTTTATTAAATCCAACACAGGGGATATCCAACATGGAACTCAGAGGAAGACACACGTAAGTGGTTTGTGGACCTGACCAAACTGAACTGAAAGGACAAGGCTTAAATACATGGGACAAATGGGGAAACACAGGTGGATGGAATGATTAAATTAACAGGGACATGGAACATGTGGGGAATAAAATAGACACACCTGGGAACTAATCAAACCAAACATGGGAGATAGAAACTGGGTGACAGGGGCAAAAACACACTAAACGAGTCCAAGGGTGTGACATTACTCCCCCCTCCCGGTAGGTGCATCCTCGCACCGTAGAAACAACAGAGGGAGGTGTGGGTGGGAACTTGGGAGGAGGTTCTGGTGGAGGACAGACTCCCAGGAGGGGGACAGCAGACAGGGACCACGGAGGAAGGAGCCAGGGAGGAGACGATGGAGGGAGGAGCACGGAGCAGGAGGAGCCAGATGGTCCTCCAGAGACCAGCCAGGACGGAGATCCATGGTGGAGTCAACGGCGGGAGGAGCCATGGTGGAGAAGGTGCCGATGACACCAGGGGGCCGACAGGCAGAGACTGCACCAGTGGGTGAGGAGCCCAAGATGGAACAGCACAGCCGCAGATCCAGGGTGATGTCGAGGATCCGGAGGGCCTAGGTGGAGCAGAAGGCTCAGGCGACCAAGGCGAAGGTGGGGTCCTGGAAGGCCGCTGTGGAGCCAGAACCACCGAGGATGGAGGTGGAACCAGAGAGAAGGAGGGGCCTGACAGAGCCGGAGTGATAGAGTGATGAGGTGAAACCAGAGGAATGGAGTCCCGAGGCGGCGGATGGTCGACGACTGACCAAGGTGGAGCCGGAGGGACGAGGGAGCCCGGTGGAGCAGGTTGGATGCCAGGCCATGGTGGAGACGAGGGAGCTAAGAGCCAAGGCAGAGCCGCTGGGTCAAAGGACCGAGGAGGAGTCCAGGGCTCGGAGGCTGGAGGCGGAGACAGGGCCTCAATGCGCCAAGGCGGAGCTGGAGACTGGCAGTCCAGCGGCGAACCATCATGCCCAGATGGCACGGACTGAGGGTGAGCTGCGGGACTGACTGGCACCAGCAGGGATGACGAGGAGCTGGCTGGTCTAGGAGAAGGAGAGAGAGGAAGGATGGGAGGAAACACAGGAGGATCAGGGCTGGACGGAACCAGCAGAAGTGGAGCAGAGGTACTCAAAGATTTTTAGGAGGAGGTGGGAGAGGGAGGCTGGGAGGGAACACAGGAAATTCCAAGCTTGGCGTAACCAGCGGAGACTCAGAAAATTCAGAGCTGGGCGGAAACAGCAGAGACACAGGAAATTCAGAGCTGAGCGGAACCAGCGGAGACACAGGAAATTCAGAGCTGGGCGGAACCAGCAGAGACACAGAAAATTCAGGGATGGGCAGAACCAGCTGAGACACAGAAAACTCAGGGCTAGGCGGAACCAGAGGAACAGAAAATGTAGGGCTGGGCGGAACCAGTGGAGAAAAAGAAAATTCAGGGCTGGGCGGAACCAGCAGAGGAACAGAAAATTCAGGGCTGGGCGGAAACAGCGGAGAAACAGAAAATTCATAGCTGGGCGGAACCAGCGGAAATGGAGCAGAGGAACAGACTGGAGGAAGTAGGAGTGGGAGACTGAGAGGGTATACAGGGGGATCAGGGCTGGACGGAACCAGCGGAGAAACAGGAAACTTAGGGATTACCTCCATAGACCAGTCCATACGTTGCTCCATATTCTTTCCCGAGATCGCATACAGCTTGCCCTCAGTCGCGGAAGTGTGGGCAGGGCTTTCCTCCACGCCCTCGATCTCCACTAAGACTCCCACGATGCACGGTGTTGCCGGCTCACACACCTGGTCAGTCAAGCTCTCGAGGTCCTGCTCACTGTCCGTGAATGGCTCGGGCTTTGTGGCTGCGGTGGGCTCTGGCTCAGTGCGGCCTGATGGTGGCTGGCTGGTATCTGGGCCCGGAATGGAACTGAGTCCACTCCACGAATGCGGCGAATTCCTCCTGAGGACCATCTTCGGATGACAACGCTCTGCACTTGGAGTTCAGGCTGGCGTTATAGAAGCGCGTAGTCCGGGTAGCTGGTGGCATTCATTAGCAGAACAAAACAGTCTGGTATGGTCCTCAAAAGAATGTCCTTCCTGCTCCAGCAGGAGGAGGAGGAATTCGGGGCAAAAGAGGGGATCCATCGACACACTACGGAAGACTGTGAAAAAACGGAAAACAAAACGGAGGGAAAACACGCAGTTTTAAACTTTTTAGGTCGGGTCTTCTGTTACGTTACGTTGCCGGAAGGAACACGGAGCCGAGGATAAACGAAATAAGGCTTTATTAAATCCAACACAGGGGATATCCAACATGGAACTCAGAAGAAGACACACGTAAGTGGTTTGTAGACCCGACCAAACTGAACTGAAGGGACAAGGCTTAAATACATGGGATAAATGGGGAAACACAGGTGGATGGAATGACTAAATTAATAGGGACATGGAACATGTGGGGAATAAAATAGACACACCTGTGAACTAATCAAACCAAACACGGGAGACAGAGGGGCAAAAACACACTAAATGAGTCCAGGGGTGTGACACATTACTGTATATCTTCACTGGTTTATATCTTTTCACTTGGAAAATATATTGCAGAAAATGTAACCAAGCTACTTATATGTTCTCCAATTTCCTGTAGATGTAGGTCTATGCTTCTGCTGCACTTAAGTGGCTTTGAAATTGAAATTTTGTAAAAAATCTGGAATTCAGGAATAAAGTATAATAAATAATAATAATATATTCTATGTATACAGCCTGAGATTTATTGACAAATTCAATTATACAATGAATGACTGTAGCTAGCAACGTGATATGCTTATGTACAATGAAATATGCTTATGTTCAATGATATGGAAATAAACTGTATATTAAATTCTTGTGCAGGTTTTTCTTACATCCATTGCATTTTTAACTCATATGCCATACTATCTTTAAACTGTCTAATTGTATTATTTCTCAGCAAATACATGTGACTAATATCAACACAAAAGATTGAAATAATTCAGATTTGTTTTAAAGTTTTCTTATGCTCACCAACACTGGATTTATTTTATATATATATAAAAAAAAAAAAAAAAAAAAAAAACAAACAATATAAAATAACAATTTAAATCCCAATCTATTTTAAAATGCAATTTATTTATGTAATGGGAAACCTAAATTTTCAGCATTCATTAATTCAGCATTAAGTGTAACATGATCCTTCATAAATCAACACAAAGATCTTGTGCTCATTATTATCAATAATTATTAGTGCACATTTGTTATAATAAAATAATAATATACATATATTGTTAAAATGTTATTGAAAGTAAATAATCCCAACCAAGTATCCCTTCATAGGAACTATAACTGTAAACAGGAGAATTGGCTAATGCCATATCCACAGGATTAGCTGAAATGCACAATGATCCTCTTTTCTGGTGTAGTGCTGAAGGTAACTCATATCCTTGAATATGTCTGATGCTGCGAGGTTTAACCGCAGAGGACAGAGTGCAGAAACCTTGCCATCTGAAACAAACCGCCGTGTCTTTTACCACTTCTGTCAGGCACACATGAACAACAGACCACATGAATAACTCAAGCATTGGAAATGATCTCTTTCAAGACCACTTTAAGAAGTTTTTTTCAGTCTGTTCTTCCATCAAAGTTTTCTCCTCCCCCTTAAGCCTTATTACACTGCTGGCTCAGACAAAAAGCTTTACAAGAGCTTGCTGTGTTATAAATATAGAGTCGCTTCTCCAGGCCTGATCAACAGCATGAAGCGAGTAATTAATAAGGTAATGAAGCTTTTAAGAGAGACTGGCTGTTGCATTGATTCTGTGAAGGGAGACAGACATGGCATATTCAATTCAATTTTCCTACAGCATATGAATATCTTTTCTCCATATACCCACACCACATTAAAGATTTCTGATAAAATAATGTCTCAAAGGCTTTCAGAGTACTACAGAGCCCAGTCCCTTTTCTCCTGCCAAACACACCACAGCCAGGTAAGAGATTTCCTAGATCCATGGAAAATCAGAATGTTTGACACTACAGTGTGAAATGTCCGATAAATAATTTAATTAAGAGCTTTCAATAGTGGTTTTCAGATAGGGATAAGGAGCTGAAATCTAAATGACTCTTTCAGTCTATCGACTGCATTTCAGTCAATAGCAAAATCATTTACTTTCAAACCTCTTCTCTTGGATCGATGTCTTGTTTACAGAATAACAAAAATAAATAAATAAAATAGTGTGAATGGTTCAAATTAAGCACATTTGCAGCTGTGATGCAGCATGAACAATCAATATTCAGAGCTGGCAATGAGTATTCTCTTCACTAAGAAGCTTTTATTTCTTCTATAGCCAATGCAACAAAATCTGTGCACCGGAGAAAGCACATGTGATATTTTTATATTGACTTTCCATTCAGAGATAAGCTCAAAATCATGTAAAATAACTGAACAGTACTATGACTATACCATTTTTTTAATGGTTTAATTTTTTTAAAAAGCACCAGGACAGTCACTAGCCTACTCTCATCCTGCATGCCAGTATTTATTTTATCTTATTTTTTATTTGACTTTTCTGTCTCTTATTTATGAATGTACCTCTGTTTTACAAGTAAATAGTACATATGTCACTTTATTGTACTGTACTGCCACTGTACATTAAAGAATTCACTACATACTATTTATTGTATCTATTTGACCTAGAATTTGATTGGTCAAGCATAGCTTCACACTATTTGTTTGTTTCCACATTACAAACAAACTGAGGAACCAGGGGAATAATCTGTCAATCCTTCTGAAGATTACATTGATACAGCAATAGATGGCAATCAACTTTATGTCTTAAAGAGTGAGCCATCGAACCAATTACTCAAACTCTTTTACAATTTTTAGGAATTAAACTAAAGAAATAACTTTAGACTATTTTACCTATTCGATCACTTAAAAAATGAATTCATTCTAATATGAACTATTGCGTTGCTCATAGACAGTTTATTCTGCAGAGTTAACATAGACAAAGTAACAGTAAATATTATATCTAAATGTTCTACTTAATTATAAAGTCTAATTCTAATTATGTACTTTATTTACTTTTCTGTTTATACTTTGATTAAATAATTTTGTTTATTGTCAACTGTCTGCCTAGCAAACACTAAACTTTGTACACACACACACACACACACACACACACACACACACATACACACACACAAAAGCCATACCTATCCAGTGGAGTGTAATCATAGTCAAGGGACATCAAGGTTGGCTAGACATCAGCGTGATGGAGAAGCCAAATTTTCTTTTTTAAAGATACTGGAATTACTGCACTTACAATTTAATATGAGTAAACACTGATTGGAGGGTGAATGTTATTACAGCACATGAAAGGTAAAAAATGTTTTCTGTCTCAGTGTAACGGAATACTTTGCTTTATTGATGTTCCTAGGCACAACTGAATAAATAAGTAATTATATTATTATTATTATTATTATTATTATTATTATTACTATTACATTTCCTTTATTTGGCTACATTTGATATTTTTATTTTATTTATTTTAAATGATTTACTTGTACCCTTTGCATGCATAAGGCATAAGGAGTCTCTAAAATAATTAACAAATTTACTTAAAAAAAAAAAGGAAATCAGTGTAATACGACACATGGCACAATTACATTGCTTATATTCAAAATGATTCATAATCACAATAATCACAAACACAAAGCAGATAATCATAAACTGCATTAATGTGTTTGGGAAACAGTTGCTATGCTAGTGTGTTTTAGTGAAGTCATGTAAGCAGATGCTTATAATCTCATCAGCGGAGCTTGTCTGTGATTAACTATTTCCTAATAAACATTGTGTTGGGCTAATTTACTTCTGCTTCGAGTCAGTTCAAAGAATTGCCTTCTTTTCACGTCTTATTAAGTTTTCTTAGTAGTTTAATTTAGCCTAATCAAAAAAAATTAAAAAAATAAAATAAAATAGCTTTCCTATTACAGTTCATTCCAGCAGGAAGGTTTAAGAACAGTCTGTTCATAGAGTACTGTGGCTCAAAGGAGATCAGTGGCTTCAGAACACTGTGTGTAGGTGGGTGTAATTTTTGCGCAACAGACATTAAAAAAAACAAAACAAATGTTTTTGACTGATCTGACTTATTATGGTGGGGTTTTACCTCCTAATTAAGGCTTAAAGTCCTCCAAAGGATAGCAAAATATATTAAATAGGTCTTAAAATATGCTAATAAAAAAAAAAATTCAACAGCTTTTATTTATGTTTATTTATTTATTTATTGTAAACTAACATTTCAGTTACCACAAAATTCCAAGTTATTTGCAAAGAATGTGTTAAACAGCGAACAGAAGTTTGATACAGAAGTTTACAGTACATTTACAAAAACATAACTATTGACAGTATTGTAACCCTTGCAATACTGCAATAAAACTGCAATAATGGCTGCTAAAAATTTAGCTTTGCAATCACACAATAAATAATATTTTAAAACATGTTTTTTTTTATTGTAATCATATTTTTAAGTCTTACTGTTTTATAAAAAAATATATATATATATATATATATATATATATATATATATAATAATGATAATTTTAGCCTTAGTGAGCATAATATCCTTTTTTCAAAAACAAAAATGGCATATTTTATATATATATATATATATATATATATATATATATATATATATACTCACACGCACACAACCACACATTTAGTGTTTTGTTTTTAAGATTCTGTTCAGTCTTACTGATACAGAAATTAAAGCCTTAAAATATATTATTTATTTATTTATTTATCAGCTACAGCCTCAAAGACTTACATTTTATTTCCCAATTTTATTTATGTTTTTGGCTTAATGCTAATTAAGAACAGAATCTGATATTTAACTAAATGCAGTTTGTCGTTCACACAGCAGATTAAAACAATTAGGACTTTCAACTGACTCTGAGAAGTCAATATGGCAGTGTTTGTTCATATGCATCTCACAAAATGTCCCTAAAATTATTCCCACAGTAAACAATAAAAGTGGTGTGAACATTTGTATTGGCTGCGATCAGACAGAGAATGATGCATTAGGAACGAGCAGGCAAGCCAACTCGCACAGCTAAAGAGTATAGAGTGTCAAAGGCTGTCACCCCGTTATATTCTGAGCCAGGGTACTGTCATAGCTCATCTAGCCTTTCACTAACCTTTTGCTTCAGATCACATTTATGTGATCAGAGAGTAAAGACAGGGAGGAATGGCATTGTTTCAACAGGATAACGTGGACTCTTAGGCTCAGAACATCTTGCAAAAGTCTGCCAAATGTAAGACAGCCCCTTCAGGCTAGCACTTTTTCTGCCTAGACTGGAAAAACGCTGAAACAATTTTTACGATAATTAATGTAGATATGTTTTCCTCTCTGTTTAATTACAAGATCATTAGTGTGAGGATATAATGCTACCTTGGCAGTCTCATACACAATAACAGTGGCATCTGCAGCAGATTCTGCTGTATTTTTGGTTTTATATCAATTCCTATAGTGAATGAAACTCTTTGGGTTAATCATGTAATGTATTTGATAACTGATAATTTTAAATGGCTCTTTTTGATGGATGGGATGGGACGGATGGATGGAAATACAGTAAAAACATTCAGAAACATTCTGATTTGTTGTTTACATTTATACAGCATATTATTAAGATTTACTTATTTATTTACTTACTTACTTACTTATTAACTTATTTATTTTAAATATATTCCAAGCACATACAGACAGATAGACAGGCAGAAAGATAGATAAAAGCTAATCATTAAACTGCTCCCCCTCCCCCTTACAGCTTGTTCATTTAGGGATCTCAGTATTATAATGTAATTGCTAAAAATAACATTTAAACATGTTTTATATATATGATATAAGTTATAAGATTTTATAACGTTTTTAAATGAGCATTTAAAAACAAAACTTTACATTATGCAGTTCTTATGCAATTATATTATGAATAGAGGGACGAATGAATGATTTGCTATTTACATTTACACAGCATATTGTTGATTTATTTGTTTGTTTATTTGTTTTTATTTAAAATATATCCCAAGCACAGACAGGCAGATAGGCAGAAAGGCAGAAAGATTGATGGATGAGTCATGTAATGTTAATTATTGAAACATATATGTCATAAAAATGACATTTAACTGTGTTTTTAAATGAGCATATTTTAAAGATGAACTTTAAATTTTACAGTTATTATGCAATTATATTATGGATGGATAGGTAAATGGAAATAGAGAAAAAAATCAATATCTACATTTCCAGTTGCAGGTCGTTCCCAGCGTGCTTGATCTCCTATTATACTCTTATCAGAGCTGTTTATAGGAACAATCTGAACAAATGTTTATTACACTAATATATTTGTCGAGCCCCCCATTAGAATTATTCACAGCCTTTATCAGTAATGTGACAAGCAATACAGATTTTCTTTCTTTTTTCTTTTTTTTTTTCAGCTCTCAAACAACTCTTGTTTTATTATTATTGGAAAGATATCATTATACCAGATACCCCAGGCTCATGTCTAGCACTGTTTTTCTGGTAAAATAAGGCTTTTTTTCCCCCTACCAGACTGCATATAAGTTACTCTTATGACCACAGAGACTCTCACAGCACAGCTTATGTTGCTGTTCTCTGTCTATGAACACTTATATTCTCTTTTATGCAGTGCCACTGGTGTCTCATTTTCATGATTTAGACAGTGTTTCCCTGCAGTCTAACCAATTGCTTTATAATAATAGGTGCACAATGAAGACTTTATCACTGCGGCTGAGCGTAAATGACATTTACATTTTTGCCTACTGATGATGCTATAAACAGCCATTAAATTGTTCTTCTCGGTTTCACCATGACATTGCTTTTGGGATTTAAAACAAACAGTCAGAAAAAATAAATAAAAAAATTGTTGGAAACTTTTAATTGAACCAACCTAAAATGAACACTATGCCAATACTAAATATCTGACTGATACAGATAAGATGATAATTTATTTAATGCTGTGGCTTATAACCAATAAATGGCTGATATTAAAAATCTATAATATTTTATCAAAATAAATGTGATTTAAAATTGCAAATGCATAAGTGAATTTAGGCATTGATTGTAAATGACAAATAGCAATGCAAGAATAAAAGCTTTCATCTGCATTTTTATAAAATGTTATAAAAAAAAAACTTAAAAATAAATTGTATAAAAAACTAAAAACTAAAATCATTCTTTTTAAAATGTTACAACTGAATAAGGACATCACAACATTAAAATGAATATCTAAAAATTACATTTAACAATGTTATTCAATTATTCATTTTTTTAAGTATTAATGATGGATGGATGGATGGATTGAAAAGAGAATGCTGTTCATAAATAATCTAATTTCTTATACATTTACAGAACATATATTGTTTTGATTGTTTAAATCATATAATAATGTTTGTTTGTTATTTAAAAATCCAAAACTTTGGCAATATGGATGGATGAATGGATGGATGTTCCATAAATTCTGAGCATATGCTAAATTTCTAACTATTTAAACATACTGGGTATAATAATAGTAAAAGAAAAGCACAGTTCGATAAATCGGAGGTAACTGATTCTTAGACTTCAGTGTCAGTGAGACAGTCTTTAAAATGCTCAATAAAAGAGCTGAAGAAATGTGGTAGTTGAGGGATGCATACACAACCTATTACTGTTAAACCCATAACGTATGTGTATATTTCCGAAACCTTCACATATCAGCTCTAGCTAAGCCTTTAATACGATTTTCAGACATGGTAATAATTCATTCATATTTTCTGCAGCAACTAAATCAACACTGTATCGGCGAAGCTAGATGCAAATCATTTCTCAAGGGAAGTATTTGCAACAGTAGCACTGCTTTCTTCATAGCGCTCCTCTCTATATATGGAAAAGTGTTTACTAACTGATGTGTATGATGACATAATTGATAGTGAATGACAAACTGCAATGCAAGATTGCAAAGTGCTCTCATCTGCAGGAGTGGATATTTTAATAGTTGAGTAGGCATAGCAGACTGTGGGTACACTCAGGGATATAATACAGTTTCCCCTTTGATTTTGCTGATGCATGATGGCAAATCAAAGATTATGCTATCGCAGCTTAATTTTTTTTATTATTATTTGTTCAACACAGGTACTTTAAGATGAGATGAGGCAGATGAGATGCCTTGAGATCTGACCTGAGTCATGAAGTGTGTACTAAATTAATTTGTGACCTCTCTGTCTGCACTTGCACCGATGATGGAACCACATAAAGAAAGAGAGAGAGATAGAGAGAGAGAGAAAAAAAAAAAACAATTCTTCTGGCAGAAGTATCTGATAACTCTTATGGACTATAACTCTTCTATCACAGCCGAACAAAATTGCTCTAATTTTTCACTTCAGCAGATAGCTTCAGCTGAATGGCAGCAATGCTATTATCCTGCAAACTTGTAGGCTGATAGTCATTTTATGTTTGATTGCACAGTGTCAAAAATCAAAAAAGGGTAGCACTCTGACTTCACGTGTTATGCTGGAGTCAGTCAGTCAAGTCATTCAATGATCTTTTAAGCTGTTTAAATAAATAAAAAGTAAAAAATAAATGAATAAATAATAATATTGATAATTGTGACGAGTGCATATTTCATTTTGATTGTCCGCCGGTTCCCGCCTCCTTCCTCCCGATGATTAGGAAGTTTTTATCATTACAATAATAATAATAATAAAAACATAGAATAATTATGAATGGCTAGATAAATTAAAATTTGACAGATTGAAAACTAAAACACTGTAAGTCATACTGCAATAGGAAACAGTTTTTAATATCATAATTATTAAAAATTACACTTGGCTCTAAACAAACACGATGCCATTCTAAAATGCTAACTACTTCCTCTAGCCCCCCAGGTGCAGAGGTTAATGCTGTAGCTATTTATTTCCATAATTGTTGGGGCAGAGCTAATTTTCTCAAGGACAGCAGTCCTTGGCTGCAGTCTTACACATCCAATTATTAATGAGAAAATGTAGTCATATCATTGGGATATCATTTCCACTTTTACTCATGCTGCTCTGCACTTTTTTTATTTGTTTGTGTTTTGTATTTTATTGAAAGAAAGAAAGAAAGAAAGAAAGAAAGAAAGAAAGAAAGAAAGAAAGAAAGAAAGAAAGAAAGAAAGAAAAAGAAATTTACACAAACATTACAATTACTGATATATTTTTTGCATTAATCATATATATTTTGAAAATAATATATGAATTGACAAAAAATGTACAATGACCAATTGATAAGATACAAACAAATATATATGTATATATTTGTATATATTTGTTATTTGTTATTCCTATAATAATGGAAGTCAATTCAATTAAAATAAACAAAAGGCAATATATAATACCAAATTATTTTCCCTAGACTTGCAAATGAAACTGTGTGGAGCTCCAAATGTTTTGAGAAAAACAGGACCATTGTTACCAAATTAAGAAGCAGCATGAAAACTTATTGAAAGTTAATTGGACTACATTACATCATGTTAATTACAGGCTGGAATGGAGGATTACACAGAAAGAAAAGCTTTATTTTCCTTTGTGGATGCAAACAAGTACTTATTTGACGCAATCCTACAAAATGCTCAATCCACAGCATATTGCTACTGTCAACAAAACCATTACCAAGCACTAAAGAGAAGTTCTAAAAAGAAGTTCTACATTCATTTGACATACTTCAGGCATTTATAATGTTGGTTTAGCCTGACTGTTTGACAGTCAAACTTATCTTGAGGGCTGGATCCAAGCAGTTCTTTGTGTAAAGGTGATGATATTCTGTGGTAAATAGCATCACCATACTAAAGGTCTTTAGTCAGATTAAATGAACAAATTAATGAATGAATGAATCAATAACTTATACAGTACAGTCATGGCCAAGAGTTTTGGCAGTGACATACGTTTTGTGTTTTGCAAAGTTTGCCACTTTTGTAGCTGTTGTGGTGTTTATTCACATTGTTTCTAAATTATGGTGTAGAGTAATCAGATGCATTTTAATTCATTGCTATTTGCTTCATTGGCCAAAAATTTGCTTTCACAAAAGAAAATTACTAAAATAAAGTAAAGTAAAAATGTCACAGATTTTTTTTTTTATCTAACACAAAATTACCAGCTAACATTGATTGACTAATCATATCAGCAACACATGTGAAACTGTGAATGAGCACTAGTTAGGTAAAATCACTATCATACTAAATAGATAAAGAAAGAGCAGACTAGTTGCTATAAAAGGAGGGAAGAAACACTTCCAATCATTGTGTTCTTGTTAGCAATGGTTACAGGGGCGCTGCACAAGATCCCGGGCCCTAAGTTTCCTTTTTAGAGTAGCCCAAACCTAGAGAACCCCCCCCCCCCCCTTTCCCCCGCCTTCCCCATCCCCATCTAGTTGTAAAATGAACTCGAAGTGAGGAGATAGGGTGGAGGAGGGATGCTGATAAACCCTCAATGGATACAGGTAAGTCAGAGGTATTTATACTATGGTATTGATTACTTGATTGTGGTCCACCGGTGTTGATTAGGCTAAGTATCTGACATGCTCCTCCCAAACCTTGTTACCTAAACATAATTTCAAGAGTTCACGCTTACATATAATTAGCTGAGGTATGGTATGCATATTTGCCGTGCTTTCAGGGGAAGGGATACAAGCTTGGGAATGGCCCAAACCTAGAGTACCCCCCCAAAATCAAATGAACAAAGGACAGCCGCCAGATTAAGAACGCCCCCTAAAAATAGCACTGGTGGGGGCTGATTTGGCAGGCTGGAAGAGCCTATGTACTTCAGTGGGAGGGAATTAAGCATTGGAAGGGTAGGCTCTACCAGCTGCAGGTACTATACTATATGGTTAGGGGTTCCCGGTCGGTAGGGCTCGAGCCAATGCTCAACAGGAGCTCACAGCGTTGGAACGGTGAGCCCTACCGGCCAATGAGGAGGAGCAGCGTGGTTGTATAGCCTGTCCAGGAGGGCCCGAGTTGCCTCGACTGGAATAGGTCACGGTGTCGGCGTATGGGCCCTACTGGCTGATCAGCCCCTGTTATTCAGAGGACGAAAGGCAAATGGCTGACCGATTGCGCCCATGAAGCCTCTGACTGAAGATTAAGACTCAGGACGACGGACGTCTCAGTTTGGCAGATAAAAAGGGCTGACCGACAAGGAGACTTTTGTGACTTCCGACGGGAGATCAATACTCATGGCATCAGATTGATGAGACTTTCTTGTGTGCTGCAAGTATGAAACCTGACCAGGAGAACTCTTGCCGACATCTGACGGGAGAACACACATTAGACGGGTAAGCCTCACCAGACGGGTAAAGGAAAAGAAAACTCTCACTGACGTCCAACAAGAGCTTGTACTCATGGCATTGAATGGGTAAGCCTCTCCGGATGTAAGATGGAAAGGTAAATTTGTGTGGCCAGGAGGCTCTCACCAGCATCTACCAGGAACCTCATGCTTGCTGTATCTGCTGGGTCAGTGTCGCAGGCCGTAGGATGGAAGAGGTAAGTTTGGGTGGCCATGAGGCTCTCGCCGACATCCAATGGGAGCTTGTACTCACGACATCGGACAGGAAAGCCTCAATGACGGTAGAATGGAAAAGGAGGTTATCACCGGCCTCCCAAGGGAGCTGGATTTTCGCCTAATGGATAGGTCAGCTTGGCAGCTGTAAAAATGAAAGGAAAGGTTGTCTGGACAGGAGGATCTCATCGGTATCGAATGGGAACACATGCATCAAATGGATAAGCCTCTCTGGCCGAAGGATGGAAAAGGTAAGTTTGACTAGCCAGGAGGTCCTCGCCAACATCCGATGGGAGCTTCCTACTCACACCATCAAATGGGTAAACCTGTCTGGGCAAAGAAGGAAAGGTAAAGTTGTGTGGCCGGGAGGCACTCACTGGCATCCGATGGGAACACATGCATTGAATGGGTAAGTCTCGCCGGCCATAGGAAGGAAAAGGTAAGGTTATCTAGCCTGGAGGCTCTCGCTGATGTACGATGGGAGCACACTGCATCGAACGGGTAAGCCTTGCTGGCTGTAGAATAGAAAGGTATAGATGTCTGGCCGGGAGGCTCTCGCAAACATCTGGTGGGAGTTCAATACTAACGGCACCAGATGGGTAAGTCTCGCCGACCATAAAAGAGGAAAGTTGAAGCTGAGTAACTGGGAGGCTCTTGATGACGTTTGATGGGAGCCCACGGTATCAAATGTGTAAGCCTTCTGGCCATGAAATATAGAAGGTTAGAGTTTCTAGCCGTGAGGCTCACTCCGGCATCTGGTGGGAGCGGAATACTCGCGGCACCAGATGGGTAAGTATTGTCAACCATAAAAGGGGCAATAAAGGCTTTTTTGCTTGGAGGCTCCCGCAAACGTTCAGTTTGGTGGTCTTTCTTTATGTGGAACTGATTGGTTCTGATGTAGCTTTGGTATGCTTCTGAAGACCATCTTCCAAGAGTTTGGATTTGCTGCTTGGAGAGCCCTTTTTGGGCTGCTGAAGTTGCTGCTCCGATACGGAAAGAATGTGAGGAGAAATTCTTTGCCGAGATACCCGATAATTGCAGGACACATTTTGTTTTTTTGATTGAAATTAGCAGAAATTGTGAGCTCTGAACATCTGAGAAAAGCAAAAAACGCTAGGATGAACATGGTTGTCGAGTTTGTGGGCTATACTGAGGGGCTGGTAATTAGTGCGGAGGGTGTGGATGCATTTTGTGAGGATATCAATCGTTATGGGTTGTCTAGTCTCAGGATGGGTGGGCTGGGAATGCTGGATCCCTTTGATCAGGTGGGAGGTTTGTGAATTGCTTATTTTGGGTAAGGGAGAGCCGAACATCAGTTTATGGAAACACTGAACTCCGCTCAGATATCCTTTGATGGACCCAACTTGGAAACCCTTTAAGCCATGGAGAAAGGAAATAAAGGAAGTAACTGGAAGCAGGAAAAAATCCGGAAGCTGAGTGTTGTATGTGAGGTGGAATGCCTTGAAGAATCTCCAAGTAGTTACGTATGACTGGAGGGTTCTGGGAGAAACTGCCTGGAGAATGGTGTTGAGCGATGCATCGAGAAGTGGTTTTAGAGGGTTGGTTACAGGAATATTAATTCTGAATAGAGAGGAACTTGAGTGGGGAATTGGTCCGCCTCTGGAGCCAGCATCCTGAATTTCTGAAACAGAAAGCGTCATCGATTTGGTTTTCTGAACCTGGAACGTGCTTGGCTTTTATTATACATTTTTTGCATGCTGCGATCCATATTAATCATCTGAGGAGAGGCATGAGGGCAGCAGAGTAAGAACGGCCTTTATTCATGGACTGAGCGACTGCTTCGTTGTTGCAGTGCACTAAGATGCATTTAGATGCCCATTTGTTTCCCTACAGAAAGGCTGCACATATGAGTGGGTAGAGCTCGAAAAGACCTGAGAACTGAGTCCTGCAGCTGGGGATGCCATGTAGACACAAACCAGCGTCCTTGGTAAAAACCTCAGAAACCGATTGAGGGAGCTGCCTCTGTAAATAGTTGTATGTCGATGGGAGATGAAACGAAATTGTTGTAGAAAAGGGAAAGCCCATTCTATTGTTTAAGGAACATTATCCTTCATTTAAGTTTGTTGCGGCATGCGAGAGATAAGGTAATGAGGGCCTCTAGCGTGAACCAAAAGCAGAGAAAGGAGTTTGTGATTAGAAGAGCTTGAGCTGCCGAGCTGGGTAGAGGAGATGATGACTATTCTATCTATCTTCTCCTTGAGCAAGGAGAGCTGAAATTTAGCCAAGTCTAGGTTGATAACGAGGAACTCGATAGATGTACCGGGACCCATGTTTTTTTCCTGAGCAATGGGGATCCCAAGCTAAGAAAAAACTTTTTGGACCATAAGGAGATGAGCAACTGGGATTGTGTTCGGAGGTTAAATGACCAGAAAGTCATCTAGGAGGTGAATAATGTGGGGAATTGCATAATTATTGCATGTATACTGCTTTTGCATCCAAAGGTTAAACGGACAGCAAACTACTTTGAAGTGATGTCTATTTTTTCAATCCAGGCTCCTCGACCCGCAATTTTAATCAGTTCGACTGCCTGGTCTATGTCTTTGTACTTGAGGGAAAATTCATCAAGAGGGATCAAGCTAGTATTGCTTGGGACTGTGGAATTATGTGGTGAATCGACTATTAAGCGTTTCTTACCTGAACATTTTCTAGTAGCCACTCCGATTGGGCCTGACTTGACTTCTTTTTTGGGAAGTTTATCTACTACGTCGGTCTCGGCGTGAGCGGATAGGAGATTATGGCAGACCATGTTTTGAGAAATTGCACAATCAAGGACGGGGTTAAAATAGTGTCTGAGGCCATATAAGAGGTAATTAGTAAATTCTTTGTCTGGACGGTGAGTGATAAATATTGACTGGAGTTGATATATATATATATATATATATATATATTTTTTTTAATTATTATTATTTTTTTATTCATGGCTTTAAACATTGGACAAACAATGTGGGCATGAGCTCCGCCACATAATTTGCAGATGTGCAGGAAGCGGCAGCAAAGTCTGGGGCATCTCTCGTTGTTGAAAGAGAGGCACGGCTGCCTGTTATCTGCTTCTGGTGGGGCTGGACATGAGTTTCCTTTAGTCGTAGATCTTGGAAATAATTGGTGGATTTCATCAAGGAAGTATCGGTGCATTGGGGTATGCTATGATTAATTTGTGGGCAGGTAGTTGTGGAGTGGGTGACTGACCTGCAAACTGCGCAGGAAATGTTCCTGCATCCTAAAAATACCCTGCCTGTCTGGGACTGGGATCTGGGTCGAGTGTGCCCCAGTAAGGGAACTGGAAAAAAGTTTGTGGTATCTGTAAAAATGGACCACTCCATAGGACAACATGAGCTTGAATATAATTGACAAATAGTCGTTAAGTTCGAGTTGCCTGTGAGGGAAGGCTGAACAGATAATCTCGGTGAAATAACTAAATGTGATTGGGAACTCGGAAAAAGAAAGTAATTGAGATTAAAGGGGGTTGGTTTTTTTTTAACGTGACTGAAAAATCCCCACAATCTATTTGGAGGTTTGAATGGAGATTGGGCAGGAGGGATAGAAGAGACGAGAGATCGACTTCCGCAACTGATAGTATCTGGGTGAGGATGTTATGAGTCACTTGGGGAGGCTTCCTTGCGTCATGGGTTCCATGCTGGAGGAGGCCAGCGGTGGGGCTGTGTTCGGAAACCCTAGCAGCTGGGCGCTTGCGTGGGCTGCAGCCTCAGAGCTAGAAGGAGCTGTCAGCGGGGCTGAGTTTGATAGCCAGTACTGCCAAGCGCTAGCTGAGTTCCACTGAATTGGCAGTAGCGTTCGGCAGGGCTGTGATTGGCGACAGAGGCGGCCAATTATAAGCTTGGGCTGCACGCCCCTGCGTTGAAGAGGTAGAGGCCTCTGTGCAAGACTGAACTGTGGATGATATGGAGGTGATATTCTAAGGTCCAATTCTCACTATTAACAAACCATTAACTACAAATTTTGCTCCAATAACGACATAGTTTGCTACTTATTGATAGTTATTAAGGCAGTTGTTAAGTTTAGATATTGATAAGGATGTAGAATATGGTCATGCAGAATATGTGTTTTATAAGTAATAATAAACATCCAATATGTTTAATAATAGACATGTTAATTAGCAACTAGTTAATAGTGAGAATTGGTCCCTGTACTAAAGTGTCTTCGAAAATAATGAAGAATGTTGGTAACTGTCACAAATATATTGACTGTCGTCTGAAGTCTCAGCACAAGCTAACATCCTTGCAGCCCATCAGTAACAACTGAACCATTTGATCTCACTTACAGAGGAGTTGGTCAAAGCATTGCAGGGTTTTTACTCCCTGCTCCAGAAGTAAACTAAACACCGGCTACTCCTTTAAAGGGGGGGTGAAATGCTATTTCATGCATACTGAGTTTTTTACAGTGTTAAAGAGTTGGATTCCCATGCTAAACATGGACAAAGTTTCAAAAATTAAGTTGTACGTTTGAAGGAGTATTTCTGTTCCAAAAATACTCCTTCCGGTTTGTCACAAGTTTCGGAAAGTTTTTTTTTGAGTATGGCTCTGTGTGACGTTAGATGGAGCGGAATTTCCTTATATGGGTCCTAGGACACGTCTGCCGGAAGAGCGCGGGCTCCCGTATAGCAGAGCACTGAGAGTAGAGGCATTCAGTGATCAGAGCGAGAGCATCGCGAAATGTCACAAAAGACGTGTGTTTTTGGTTGCCAGGGCAAGACAACCCTGCACAGATTACCAAAAAAAAAACAGCATTAAGGGACCAGTGGATGGAGTTTATTTTTAGAGAGCATCAACGGAGTTGTGCAAGTGTTTGTGTTTGTTCCCTGCATTTCGAAGATGCTTGTTTTACAAACATGGCCCAGTTTGACGATGGATTTGCGTATCGTTTATTTCTTAAGGATGATGCAATCCCAACGAAAAAGGGTCACGATCGTGTGTTGGAACCGCAGGCGGTGAGTAAAACTGCTTCAAATATCTCTGCCTCCTTGTTAGTGTGTCCCCTCCCATGCCGAGACCCGGGTTCGAGACCCGGGTTCGAGCCCCGCTCGGAGCGAGTTGTTGCTGCTGCTGCTCTCGTTCAGTTTCAGCCTCGGGATCTGATTCTGGATCATAAATATACTCTGAATCTGACTGTTATCCATGGTTTGTTTTGGTTGGTTTTGTCCTCACGGTGTCACAGCTTCCAAACGCTCTAAACTCAAAAGCCTACTGGCGCTCGTGATTCTTTAGCTCCGCCCACACGTCACGCCTCCAGTCGGTCGTGTTTTTCTGGGAAAAATCGGTACAGACTATCTTTCTCTTATGAATATAATAAAACTAAAGACTTTTTGGAGTTATGAAGGATGCAGTACTACTCTATAGGTACTCAAGATTAACAGGATATTGAGTGAAAACAAGCATTTCACCCCCCCTTTAACGAACACTTCTACAATGATGACTACGACCAGCCCTTGACTGGCCTATCCTGAGAAATTTGATGGATCTCCAGTCAAATTTAAGGGCTTTTTACTTCAATGCTCACTGTTTGTAGTACAACAACCCACATTATATCCCACTGATAAAAGCCATATTCCCTTTGTTTGCTCACTGTTAACTGGGAAAGCATAAGAATGGGCGACACCTGTCTGGAACGATGGTCGATCGAACTTCTCAACATTTGACAACTTCTTCCAAAGATTTAGTGAGATTTTTGAGAATCCTGAGGGAGGCAAAGCAGCTGGTGAGCAGTTGTCAGTTCTCTGTCATGGAAAAATCATGGCTGCAGATTATGCACTAACTTTCCGCACATTTGCAGCTGGGTGGATGACACTCTTAAATTGTTGTTTTGAAAATTATTAAATCTGGAACATCAATCAGAGCTTGATTGTCATGACGAGGGGAGGAATTTGGATCTTTTTATCAAGCTGGCCATCCGTATTGATAATTTAATTAATTTAAGATGCCCAACCAGGGATTCTTCCATGCTCGCTGATCCCGAGCCCATGCAGATTGGCTATACACGTCTCTCACCTGAAGAAAAAGAGCATTGCATACATCAGAAACGCTGTCTCCTCTGTGGTCAGCCTGGTCATTTACGAGCATTGTGCCCAACTCGTCCTGCCCAAAGTAACCCCTCTGTAGTGAGTTCACACTTCCATACTTTATGCATTGTAAATGGTATAGTATCTCAGTTAATACTACACCTATGATAGATTCCCGGGGCAGGCACAAATCTTATCGATGCTAATTTTGCAAGATCTTAAGACATTCCTCTAATCATGTGTGACGCTGTGTTGGCAGTGGCAGCACAAGATAGGCGCCCCCTGTGAATGGGCCATATTCACCACACCACAGGAGAGCTTTCTCTTCAGATTTGAGCTTTGCATAAGGAAACCATCCATTTGTTCCTAATAAACTCACCACAGAACACAGTAATACTATGTTTCCCCTAGTTCTAGAAACAACCAAATCAGCTGGTAAGAAAAAAAAAAAAATTTATCCACTGGTCTTATTTTTTTGTCTGCTCAACTGCATGCACACCCTTTCCCTTAACCAAAACACCAACATTTCTATCGAGGAAGGTCCACCTATCTTCTCTGAGCTCCCTCCAATATATCATGATTTGACAGAGGCGTTCAGTAAAGTCAAAGTGTCTGATACATGATATTTTCATTATGTTTATCATAATTATCTACTCACCATGATAATGATTGTGCCATAAACCTGCTACCAGGAACCATGCCCCCAGAGGCCAAATATTTTTGCTGTCCCAACCTAAATCTAATGCCATGAAAGCTTATATCGAAGAGGAATTGGTCGAAGGATTCATCTGGCTGTCCACTTCTCCAGCATCAGCAGGCTTCTTCTTTGTGAGTAAGAAAGATGGTGGTTTACATCCATGTATTAATTATCGTGGCCTCAATGATATTACTGTCAAGTTCCATTACCCACTGCCTCTAGTACCTGCAGCTTTTTAATAACTCTGCTCTGCTAAATACTTCACCAAATTTGACCTACACAGTGCCTACATCCTACTGGCCTCTACCAATACTTGGTTATGCCATTCGGGCATATAGTCAATAGTCCTTCTGTGTTCCAGGCCTTCATCAACAAAGTTTTCAGAAACATGATGAATCAGTGTGTCATAGTTTATATTGTCGACATTCTCATACACTCTAATTCTCTTGAAGATTATGTAAGACATGTTCGCTCCATGCTGCAAAGATTAATCAAGCACCAGCTCTATACCAAGGTGGAAAAGTGTAAATACCATCAAACTTCTGTCTCGTTCCAGGGTTACATTGAATGTCCAGAGGGGCCACCAAGGTACAGGCAGTTCTGAATTGGCCCCAAGTGTTGCAAATTAGCTTTTTCTACAAGCACTATGGTACATGCATGGAATGACTGTTGTTTAATTTCCATCTGTTTATTGTATCTGTCCCTAACAAAGAGGCAGTTTAGCAAATCACAACACATTGAGCCAGCTGACCAATCTCAGCCCATCGTGTATTTCTGAGGGAGGATCTTCATAATAACAGGAAATGATCGAGGCGTTTGTCAAAGAAGGGACAGATTGGTAATAAAGGTAAATTATGCGAAAAAAAAAGCGAAGCGAGAACACATTAAACTGCACCCCATAAACACAATCAAACCTAGAAAAAAGCTGTCAACTACCCCTTTAACTACATTATATAACGTTGTATTTTTTATCTCTTCTACTCAATTACAATATCTCATCCACGTTTTGTGTCTCCCTGTTTAAGCCCGCTGATGGTACGAGAGGAGAGGAGAACCTAGATGGGGCTGGAAACCAGGGAGGCTTACCAAGTGCATTAACTGCTAGATTCCAGATGCCGGGGCAGAACTCTGCAATACCCTGTGGACTGGGAGGTGTTCAGTCCAGAAGAGAGGTCGTTCGTCAACTTAGATTATATACTGGACCCTTCACTTATTGTTGACTTTCATCGGACCGATCCAGACAAATCGGGCCCTCAACCTCGTGGAAAACCCCGGCGTCGATTGCATCCTCGCACAAGGCGCCACTTGCAGGGTGGGGGCTCTTTCACAAATCCAGCCTTAAATTAAATCGATTAGAAATTTTAATCAACTGATAGCCCTACATATACATGATTATTGTATCCAAAATAACTCACAATAATTACTAATGTAGGTGGACTGACTCATTATGCAAAGGTAGACAACAGCCTTGGGCCCCCAAATCCCAAGGGCCCCCTGAAATGATTTTTATCTAAGAGATGCGCATTAAGCGCGGACACACAGTTTACGGTGTTTATCACCACTACAACTGTCTGTGTGTCCGAGTTGAACACACATCTTGAGTATTCTGCTTGTAGCAAATTAAAATATCATGTATCTGATGTTGTAATTAAATACTGAGCAACAGTGCGCATTATATGTTTATTGTTTTAAATGCTGCTTACTTAACCCAAGTAGAGGACACATACACAATTACGTGGTTGGTTGATAAAATCTTTAGGTGTGTAAATGTATAATTTCCTTTTCAAATTTATAGATAAAATAACTAAAATAAGTGTATTTTAAAGTTTAGAGTAAGACAGCCTTGTGTGTGTTTTGCTCCTCATGTGCCTTCATGTGTTTCCTTATTTGGTTCCCGTACAGTTTTATTATGATTCCTGTCACCTGTGTTTATTAATTATTCATTTTATATAAGTCTGTGCTTTTGCATTCTATCTCTGTTGGGTCTACTTGTCGTTATTTTGATGTGTTCCTTGCTATTTCCAGTGTTGATGTTCCCTGTATTCCATTTTAAAGACTGTGTTAGTTTACTCTTAACCTCCTCGCACCTTCATTCCTGTTATCCCTGTGTGTGCGTGTTGTGACAATCACAGTCATCAGTGGACTTTCCTCCTCAATATAGGCTATATTTTCCCCACTTTTCTCATTCTCACTGATTCAAGTTTTTACATGAACGAATCTCTGAAGGGAACTGACTGTCATTAGAAAACTTTCCATGGAATTTTCGTTTTATCTGATGAAGGAAAGTTTATGAGCACTGCATTGCTTGGTTTATGGTTGTTACCGGGGAAACCGCAGTGATTCTGATGTTCCAAAAGCATTTCCTGCTGGAAGAGAATCAATGTACATTTCCAATAATTCCATCTGCAGTTTTTGTTCAGACCAATGTGAAAATCCACCCGCTTAACCATATTTTAAATTAATATCAGAATTTATACTTCCGACTCTCTTGAATGGTTAAAAGGCTCAATTGTGAAGTTTATAATTTTATGATTTATTTAGTTTTTGTAAAAACTGTAAATCAATTGCTATTTCATGGTCTACAACATGAAAGAAAGCCATTATAACATGTACATGATGAATGTAGAAACATGGCACACAACTGTGAAGCACACATTATGCAGCAGCAAGCATCACAACAAAAAAAGGAACCTCAAGGCTAAATTTGTAAATGTGTGCAAACACATAAGGCCCTATTCACATATTTTGCCTGGGGCCCCAAATCCCTAAATTTTGAAAATAAATAAATAACGCAATCCATCAAATTAATTTTTAACTTTGTTTATTTTGTGTTTTCTCTGTTTTGGATAAAATAAATCCCACTCAAAAGAGTGTATGGATATACAGAAAGACTTCGTAACCATAAATACGGTGCCGTAAAGTTACTTGTTCGGTTTACTTAGTTTTGTCATGGCCACGAGATAATAACTAGTGGGAACGCGATAATATGTCGTGGCCACGAGATAATAACTAGTGGGAACGTCTTATTAACTCGTGGGAACGTCATATTATGTTGTTGTCACCAGATCATTTTGTCGAGGTAACGACATCCTTATGTCGTGGCCTCGAGATGCTATGTTGAGAAAACAATATCCATTTCTTGTGGCCACGACTTCTTATGTTGAGGGAACGACATGTTTTTGAAAGTGAAGTGACATTCAGCCAAGTATGGTGACCCATACTCAGAATTTGTGCTCTGCATTTAACCCATCCGAAATGCACACACACAGAGCAGTGAACACACACCCGGAGCAGTGGGCAGTCATTTATGGCGCCCGGGGAGCAGTTGGGGGTTCGATGCCTTGCTCAAGGGCACCTAAGTCGTGGTATTGAAGGAGGAGAGAGCACTGTACATGCACTCCCCCCCACCCACAATTCCGTCCAGCCCGAGACTAGAACCCACAACCCTTCGATTGGGAGTCCAACCCTCTAACCATTAGGCCATGACTTCCCCTCTTTTTCTTGTGGCCACAAGTTTAATGCGTAAACAAACCTGCGTGACCATAGCAACCCTGTATTATCAGAGATGGATTCATTCATATTTTATTTTGAATTAAGTTATTATTATATTAACCGTATGCTTTGGCTACCGGGCTGTATAACATGCCATCGTCAGCATTCAAATGAAGTTTATCATAAATAAATATTACATAAAGTGCATAATAAAATATAAAAACTTGTTTTATCCATCCCACAGTCTTGTTAGTCCATTAACTTATAGTCTTTCCCCCATAATATGTGTACATTATTATTATTATTAGCCTATTATTATTAGTTATATTTTTTATTTAGTTTATATTCATTTTTTTGCTTCAATTTCAAATTCCTTACTTAATGTTCTGAATACTTTTGTAAATAATAGCATACTGTAAATGCTCGACATTAACATAAAATGTCATAAATGCATAAAATGTAAATGCATAAAATTTATATTTATAAATAATATAATATTTTCTTATTTCAAAATAAAATATTAATGATTCCATCTCTGATAATACAGGGTTGCTATGGTCACGCAGGTTTGTTTACGCATTAAACTCATGGCCACAAGAAAAACATGTCGTTCCCTCAACATAAGAAGTCGTGGCCACGAGAAATGGATGTTCTTCCCTCAACATAGCATCTCGAGGCCACGACATAAGGATGTCATTACCTCGACAAAATCCTCTCGTGGCCACGACATAATATGACGTTCCCACGAGTTAATATGACGTTCCCACGACAAAACTAAATAAACCGAACAAGTCACTTTATGGGCACCGTACATAACTGTACAAAAGCATGGTGGAAAAAAAAAAAACATACTGTTGATTTGCACTTCCTGCAGACTAATTCATCAATATTGGTATATTTTAACACCATTTCTTCAGACTAATTTCCCAAATCAATCAATCAATCCAAATGTATTTATAAAGGGCAATAAAAACAACAGCAGTTGACCGATGTGTGGTACAGACCTTGCTAAAAAGACATAAAATAAAATGTGGATTCTAAAAGAACTAATCGGAGGAAGACAAGGAAGGCTATTCCACAGTTTTGGCCCAACAACTGAAATTGTTAGTGGAGCTAAGAGGCTCGCGACCTCCTGGGAGGTCTCTAGAGCAGCTAGTACGGTCGTCCCCTGCTGGTCCACCGCTTCAGGGCACCGAGCTAGTGGCTCTAGGCGCACTAGAAGCCAGTCTCGTGAGACTGCTTCCCTTAGGAGGTCATATGGTGGTGTGGGAGCCCCTGCCAAATGTACTTCACGGGGTCCTGCCCCGTGCAGGCTCTGGTCTAGTCTTCCTAGCAGACGATGTGGGTCTGAGGACCGTAGTTTTTAGGAGACTTCAGCTACAAGAGTCCTGATGCTGCGGCTCAGGACCTCGGAGGGCAGGCCCCTCTGGGGAAGAGCGGTGTACGCATTACACGGTGCCCGTCTCTCCTCAGTGCCCTCAGGAGATCGATCTGCCAACCCTGCCGGTGTTCCAGGGCGCAGTGGTCTCATGCGAGTGCTTCTCTCAGTTATCGCCCAGAAACGTAGCGGAGCTAAGAGGCTCGCGACCTCCTAGGACATTTCCAGAGCAGCTCGTTCGGCCGTCTCTTGCCGGTGGGCCGCTTCAGGGTACCGAGCTAATTGCTCTGATGCCACCAGAGATCAGTCTTGAGAGTGACTGCACACTGTAGTGAGAGGCCACAGATTCCAGTTCTGGTGGGCCCCAAGCAGGCTCTGGTAATGGAACAGAAGTAGACTCTCTCTGAGGACAGAGGTGGTCCCTCCTTGGGTTGCAGAGTCCGGTTCCCACAGCCGGTACTTCACTGTTCCAAGGAAGGATGAGGTGTCCTTTTCTAGATCTGTGCTTTTTGAACCTCTCAGTCAGGGGACTGGAGTTTAGCACGCCTGCACAGGCCAAGTCCGAGGACTGGTGTGTCACGATCTATCAAAAGATGCACTTATCTCCATCCCTCTTCATCAGAAGTTCCTGAGGTTTGCTTTTGGGGGCAAAAGCCTACCAATACGGATCTTCCACTGGCCTTGCACTCTCATCCCACAATTTCACGACTCAACCCCATTGACGATTGGTTGATATCAGCTCAATCTGAGCAGATGACAGACCAATACTTTTGGTCTGCTGTACATGAGAACCCTACAGTGGTGGCTCAAGACCAAGGGATTCTCTCCGTCTCGTTCCTTCGAGGAACCAGGGTTACATACGTAACCATAGACGAGTCCAGATCTCCCAATTCACAATCGGGGGCTCCTGAAGACCCAAACACAATGGCCTCCATTTTGCTCCTATTTAGATGTTAAACATTTCAGGAGAAACAGGACTTAATACCAGACAAACTTTTATCATTTTTCCTCAAGGGCAGATAGATTTTGGTGTCATCAGCATAAAAATGAAATGACACCCCATGCTTGGTAAGAATGGAACCCAGAGGAAGCATATACAATGAGAACAGAACAGGAGCCAAAATGGAACCCAGAGGAACTCCAAAATGCAAGATGGAGCTAGATGAAGAAAAACCATCAAGATAAACATAAAACATTATTTCTTCAAGATCAAATGTAAACAAAGTCAAGAGCGCAACCTGTAATGCCTACACATTTTTCAAGGTGTGATATAAGGATTCTAAACGCTACCTTAGTCAGCTAATGGCCAGCCAGAAAGACAGTCCCACCTCATATTCATGGCACCCATTCACTGCAGAGGATCCAATGGTAAGGAAGTAATGTAATGCTAAATTTCTCTCAATCTGTTTCAATGTAGAAATAAATTCATCTTTATCTTGGATGGCTTGAGTATGAGTAAATTTTCAGAAAATTATAATTTTTGAGTGAACTATTCCTTTAAACAATAGTAAGCAGCAAAGTCAAAATTGTACATTTTATCAAGTAAATAAACCTACTAATGACATAAACCAAGATATAAAAAATTATTTTGACATAAAAAAAACTACTCACATTTAAGCTTAATTTATATTTATTCAATGAGTGAATGAATGCTGGACACTTTTATCCAGAGCAGCCTAAAAATAAAAAATGCTGCAATACAATGTTCAAAAATTTCTGGTCCAATGTTCTGTAACTAGCACATCTTGATTGTTAACACTGATTCTATATCACACGCAGTGACAGTACCAGAAAGTACCAGCACATGCGACTTTGTGCCCCCTGTAGTTTCCTGGAGAGTGCCACTGACAGTCCTGCATTTGTGCAAATGTACATTGGTCGTCATGACGACCGCTAAGGAAACTAGCTATTAACTTTTGTGTTTTGATAATGCAGGCTCAGGGCTCAGGGCTGAGCTGTATTATTGAATAGGAGAGTATATTGAAAATTCCCATTAGATATCTTGAAAGCAGTGAGTCACTGTCTAAACCACACAGCTCTGTTACTGGTATCTACCTGTAACAAAGAGATGTGAGATGGATCATACGTGATGGGCTATACTGGAACTACCTCTTGACTCATTATTCAATTAAACATAAAATTTTAATTAAAGATTCAAATTGAAATGGACACACTGATCCCTCTCCAAATTTAAAGCTGGATTTTAAACACATTCTACAATACTGGTTTAATGTGTACAGACAGCTAAACTGCAGAGATTTAGCTTATTATGGAGTTTTCACACTGGTAGTGACAAAGTGATCTGACATTGTTTATTTTCAAATAGAGGTGAAGGCTTAAGCAATAGAAACAGTTGTTAATGCAACCTTACATAAATGAAAAGCAACATAATGGACAGTAGTGCCACTAAATGTAGCAAAGCTATTGGTTTTGCTATGATTCTCAGTAGTGAGATGACACATTACTATTTTGAAATCATGCAGCTTTTCAGCAATCTACAGTGCCCTTAAGGTGACCTGTTCGGTTAGTTTTGTCATGGCCACAACATAACTTGCAGCAACGTGATAATATGTTGTGACCAATAGATATTAATTTGAGGGAACGTCATATTAACTTGTAGGAACGTGATATTTTGTCATGGCCATGAGATAATTTTGTCCAGATAATGACATGATAATGACTTATGTTGTGGCATCGAGTGTAATGCGTAAAACCAAAGCTGCGTGACCATAGGGATTATCAAAAATAGATATATATATTTTTTTAATTAAAATTAAAAATTTAAATTCATGTTTGTAAATGATTATTATTATAATTACATTAAGTTATTAGGGCTATATTTATATATTTATTGTTATACAGTAAGCATATTTCCACTTTCAATTTGTGTATCACTTTACCTAGTTAACATTTTGTATAATTATGCTAGCATTTTAATATATTTATTAAATAAATGCCTGACTAATATGCCAATAAAGTTTTGACTTTATGATTTATGCCCATGTGTGAGGTTAAATGTGCGTGTTGTCTTTTTATGTACAAATGAAAGTACTACATGAATGATTATAGTATTTATAATTATGGTCTATTAATTAGCCAAAATAATATAAAATATGTTAAAGTTAAACTGCATTCCAGCAAAAAATTCCAGTTAGCATAATTAAAGCATTATCGACATCTCGAGCATTTATAGTAGGCTATTTAGAAAAGTATTCAGAACGATAAGTAACGAGATCAAAATGAAGGGAATAAATGAATATAAATGAATATAATAATAATAATAATAATAATAATAATAATAATAATAATAATAAACAGATATTATGGGGAAAAGACTGTTAATGGAGTTACAAGACTGTACAATGGATTTTTTTTTTTTTATTGTAGGCCTATTTTATATTATGCATTTTATGTAACATTTATTCATGATAAACTTCACTTGAATGCTGACTATCACACGTAATAACATATTTACCATACCTCTACATGCTGGCGAAGGGTTGATGTTGAGATTTTATAAGCTGCTAGCTTGGTCTCCCTTAGCGAATAACTTACACTGCATAATACATCATAAATGTGACCAGGGGTTCACTTCATTTTCTTTTAGTTCAACTTCAGCAGAATACAACACGGTTTGATTTTCAGCTTGGTCTGCACCATAACACCTGTCTTGCCCATCTACATCTTTCTTGTGATTTTAGTGCTAGTTTGCTCTCCTACTCATAAAAAAGTAGAAGTACACAAATGAAGATACTCAATTTCAGTAACGCAAGTAAGCGTAATTTGATACTTTTCACCTCTGTTGAGTATTTCTGTAAAATTAACCCTGCCTGATTTAAATGTATGACAATGAATAACCATATGTAATTAGTTAAATTAATAAAGTAAATTAAACGGTTACACTGCTTACATTTTAAATAGGGTTTCTTGTAATCTGTAAACTTTTACTTTTCAAAATTAACCTTCCCAAGACTGACAACATCACACGAGTAGTGGAATAATTCTAACCCCAGCTCCTGCTAATTAATTGCTACAAGAATCCTTTCATGTAAGATAATTGCTCTAAATAATGAACATGATATATTTTTGTTCTCCAATTGTCGTGTATTTGTGTGTGTGTGTGTGTGATTCAGTCATAACTTTCCAACATCTTAGTTCCCTCAGCATACTTGAGCAGATTGTACAGGTATATGTATTCCCTTTAAAAATTTAGCTTTTATTTTCTTTACATCCTGAAAGACATGGAATGGAAGCATAATCTATTTAAGCCTACATGACATATAAACAAGAATCCTCTTCTAATCACAGGTCTAGAGATCCAGTAGATCCAACCAAACAGCATTGCAATATTGTAAAACTTAAACATTTCTAGAAACTTTACTAAAATTGCTAGAAACAAACATCACAGAGACTTGACAATCTTCAGAAATCAAACTGCTTAAATGTAAACAAACCAATGACAGGTGGATGGATGTTTAGAAAAAAATAAATAATAATAATTAAATTATTTATTTTATGGCTCCTCCCTCTGCGTGTATTTTAAAGACCTAAAAACCCCTCACATCTTCCTGTCAATGCACAATTAGAGGTAAAATGTGATCTTACATGATTATTTCTCCACTACAAATGAGTTCATTGACCTACTACTTGGTGTTTTTTGCTGCTGCTCAAACTCAAACCAAAATCTGCTCCCATAAATACACTTGTGCAGTGCTGATGTCCTCTATGATGTCATCAGTCATGGTGCATCTAGAATCTGTATCTGTGGATTCAGCCTCTCAAATCACTCTTCAAAACACAAACACAAAACAATATGATTTATTCTATAAGCTCCAAATCAACAAAAGGGGTCTTGCATCCCTACAGTGATTTGATTTATTTAGCTTTCACTGTTTAGAGACTGGATGAAATTTAATCTTTTTGGAATGTATAACTGAAATTATATGTATTAGTGTTTGTCTCTCTAAATAACATAAATATATTTGTATAGATAAATTGCCATTTGCAGCAAATTTAAATTATCTTAATTAATGTAATGTGTTTTGCGTGAACAATGGTGATCAGTGAGAAAAGAAAATGTAGAAGTGAACTTAATTTTATCCAGTGGGACATTGTTTGATTAATTTATGTGGGTAGTACATACCAGGATGGATGAAATAAATACAAAATAGCTTAATTTGGCTATGATAAATTATTGAATAGTCTGTGTGAAGCCTGCCTTTAAAAAAAAAAAAAATTAAGCTTGCGCAAAAATTCACAATAAGAAAAGGAACATTTTTTAAAAATGTAAACATCATTTCCTTTTGATTTCATATTCAGTGCTATATGAATACTACAGCATCACTTTTACAAAAAAACAAATTTATAAATAGATAAATTGCTATGTTATTATCATCTCTTTATCAAAAACATAATTTTCTGCAGGAAGTCACATGCCATTTCTTAAGTGATTAAAATGTGAAGTCTCAAATGAGTAATCAAGAGCCAGAGACTTTCTGACAGATGAATGAAGCATATTTGGTCATTTTGTAAATCCTTTAATTATTAAACATGGCCTCTGGAAAGAAGATAGCATCAGACTTTAAAAAACAAGAAAGAAAATCCAATTTCTACATTTTCCATAGGGAAACAAAGAAAGAGATTAAAGGAAAGAACCAATCTTGGTGCATCTTGAATACCCTGATTTACAGGCACAGGAAATTTATCTTAATAACTCTGTTCAACAGCTTTAAAACAAATACATTACGCTCCGGCACAAAATTGGACCGCTATCTTGTGGTTATGACTGAAATCACTTCATAAAAGCTCACATGAAAATTTTGAATGCATTTTAAATGGTAAACTGTCATAACCTCCCACCCAAGCTAACTTATCTTTTCGTGTTTACATTATGTGCCATCTTAACCTTTGACGGATGTGCCTTTCTGTGAAATACTAGAGAAGTAATCTTATTAGAGGTGCTATGCTCAGTCATACAACAATGCACACACACACACACACACACACACACAAAATCACATAAGTTCATAAATACACAAGCTTTATCATGCAGCTATCTTATTCAGGCCACAGAGTTCAAAAGGAATACTCAATTTTGCCCACAAGGTCTGGTTATGGGTTGTGCTTGGTTGTAATGCATTGCAGAACAAGAAATATGAAAGAGAATCTCAGTCTGCAGGAACCCCCATAGACCTATCTTGTTTCTATTGTTTGCAGCAGCAAATAATTGATCATCATTTAAAGATGATCTTAAGATAAGTCATGCTAATTGCAGTAATTTAAACATACTATAGAAAAATAATCTTTAAGCACCACTCTGTTTTTATTCCATAATATTTCATTTCATCAGGACGATTAGTGATTTAGTGTCTAAGGTTTCTATAAAAGTACAATAGTTATTTCAATAAAACAGTTATTTCAAAAATATTTAACAGAACTGCTGTTTTTACTGTATATTTAATTAAATGTAATTCTTTCAAGTACATTAAAAATCGTACTCACCTCCAACTTTTGAATGGCAGTGTATATAAACAGAGTGTTAGCAAATTAGCACATCCATTTTTGTAACCACACCATGTTTATCAATTTACAATTAGATGGTACAACTCTCAGAACAGACTGTGCATACTAAGTTATTTGCTTTACAGTAATCATAATGGTTTTCTCTGGGTTTTGGCTTTCTGCAACTGTGATGTTGTAAACAACATTAAAACTTGGCAAGTCCATATACACTGTCTCATGTCCAATTGGTCAAATAATAAAGTGTGGTAAAAGCAGCACTCCAACATAACAAAAGGGTATCAGTGTTAACGGGTTACATACCTTTTCAGGTAACTATAAATAAATAAATAAAAAACATTAAGAATACAATATTCTTCTAAACCACTGTTGGTCATATCATAATTCTCTGATGATTAAGTTTTATTTACTGTTAGTAGTATTTTTTTTTTTCTATTACATATCGCAACATGCACTTGATAATTAAAATTCTGAACCAAAATGATTGCAATAAATGTTTCACTTGTTCTTTGTGTGTGTGTGTGTGTGTGTGTGTGTGTGTGTGTGTGTGTGTTGTTAACCATTAACGTGTTTTTGATGTGAAGTAATTTGCTCCCCTCTAAACATTTAATTTGCTAAACACATAATTTTTCCCCAGAAAACAAAGCTGATCTCAAATCAGAAACAGCAATCCCATTTGAACTCCAAATCAGACAACTTTGAAGCTCAAATGCTTTATTTACCCTTTCTATATTTTTCTGCAGTGAACTTGAAAACAAAAATAATCTTTGTCTTTTCATTTCCCAGTTTATTTTCTTTCTTACCTTTTTACAAAACTTGTTATATTTTCATATGCTACATTGTCATTAACCGAAGTGTGTCATGCCTTATGGTTACAGAAGTCATATGATGCATAATAATATTTTCCACATAATGTACATTAATGTTGCTCCCCAATGCACTGCCTTTCAGAAATGCATCGATTTTTACAAAGTTCACCATTCTGATTGGCCAGCTATCCAGTGTGTTGTGATGGCTGAATGCTTCAAGCCTGTGATGGAAATGTTAAGCCCCTCACCATACTGTGTTAACATGTCCCGGTCAGAACACCGGCACAACAAGACAAAAACAATAAAACCCATTACAAACAAGGCATTTGTTGCATCCAGTGGGGACATAATTACTGATTATAATGACTTATACTGTCTTTTTACGCTTTGCTTAAACATAAAACCATGTCTGCATTTGTGATCAGAGTAACAACAAACAACAAGCACTACTCTACACTGCTAAAAACTTGCATTTGAATCATCAGTGGCAAATCCTTTACATATGTAAATGTACTTACAGACTGTGAATCAAAAGCGCTAGACTGTCCTTGCAAAGATAGAATTGTTCCACATTATAGAAACAGACACCGCCATTGTAGCCTACTCTCACAGGAAATAGTATTCATCCTCCATAAACTGCATTGCACACATCTGAATATTTTGTCTCCACTACATGGCGGCTGCAACAACAGTGAGAAGTTATTCCTTTTTTCTTTGCATGAACATTTGGCCAGTGTCACGGGAGGAGCACAAGACAGACACAGTGGGCATGGCGTCAGGCCGCGGAGAGGCTTTTATTAATAGAAATCAAATTAAACAGGGGATAAAAGGTGGCCAAAGGGGAAGAGTGTCCAAAATAACAGGGAATCTGGAGTCCTTATCGTGCTGCAGGGTTCGTGTAGGTTGGGCAGTGATCATGGAGGAAGGGTCCAGGTAAGGGGCGGAGCGCTCCCCTCTTCGGTCCGGGGCGAGAGGGGCGGCCGCTTCCTCTAGCGGCCGAATCGCTCTCGTTGGCCGCGGCGCTGGCAGGGGAAGGACGGTCCGGCATCCTGGCCCGTCGGCCGTGTAAACGGGTGCGGTTCCCATCCGGATCGCAGGTCCGGCAGCTCACGTCTCCAGTGGCGCGGGAGTCCCTCAACGCACCCTTCCGGGACCCACGAGGACACCAGTGTGCATGCACGGGAAAGAGACCAGTCTCCCGAGGAGAGGCGCGTTGGGCTTTTAAACAGCGGCGGTGATGAGGCTCCATTTCCTTCAGGTGTCCCCCATCACATGCTGCCAGCCCTGACTCATCCAGCGCCCCTCCTCTCACACACCCACTCCAGTCGGGAGCCTGGTGAAGGGCGGCGATTTAGGACGGGGTGCCGGTGACAATCAGGGAGGAGGCAGCTGACTCGTCATACCAACATTATTCCTTATTTTCCAACACCATGACGTAGACATGTGGAGGTATGTTAGAAAGAGCCATTTTAGGAGGGCGTGGTTGACTCTTTGGATTTGAGACTTTAGTCTTTGCAATTTTACAGATCTTCTTTATGCAACAAGAGCTTGTAACATTCCAAAGAGAAAGGACATTTTGAAATCATATCATATGACCCCTTTCATATGCTGCTTCCGGCTTTGCTACCGTTCGGACGTTCTAGCTTACTGCTCTGCGCTTTGCTTCTTATTTCTGTACTTTTCTCAGATTTTTCTAAGATTTTTACTTCAGCAGATCAGCACAGTGCTCAAACAACAGATTTTTGGCACAAACGTTAAAACTAAAAACACTGGGACTGGAATAATACTACAAAAAGAAGACTTCGTCTCCCACTGCGAACAGCTTACATTCCAGAGACGGGAAAACAACTGCCTACCAAACAGAAGAGAGAGAAAATGCCTCCTGTTGGATATACTTGTTGCATGAACTGCTGCAAACTTCTACAAAGGATTGTGATTCTTGAAACAAAGTTACTTTCTGGACTTCCAAAACAGACGGAACACTTAGCAGACCGTCGTCATGGACCCCTTCAGCAAACAGCCGGTGAGTCCCATGAATCTTCTGAATCTCAACAGTTTATACCAAGTGTAGAGGAACAAGCCGAAACTGATCACCACACTAATCGTTGGCACAAACAGGGAGCAAGACCCAAAGGAACACGAGACATCAGATTGTCACGAGTTTCTCGTATTGCTGCCATAGCTTCCTCTACCCCAGATTCGACTATGACAAGGCTTGTAAATACTGGTATTCTACCACCCCCTATAAATCTGGAGAACAGATTTCAAGCATTAATAAATGTGGGTGAGGAATCCCCAAATGTATTTAAATATGGATCTGATCAGCAAGCAGCAAACACCGCTACTAACAGGCGCTCAAGGATGAGCAGACAGCGGCTTTCAGCTCAGAGCGAAGCCGAGCCAAGGACTCTGATAGTGGGTGACTCTGTTATCAGAAACATCCATAGCAGGACTACAACAACATGCTGTCTTCCTCAAGCAACGGTCTCTGATGTGAACAAGGAACTTCAGAACATTCTGATGAAGGACAAGACTGCAAATCAAATCATCATCCATGTGGGGAAGAATGATATTCGGAAAGAGCAGTCAGAACTCCTTAAGAAGGACTTCATGGAACTCTTTGAAACACTTCAAAGACTCAAAGTTCAGTCGTTCATCAGTGGACCACTCCCAGCAAGGGGAACAAATATGTTTTCACGGTTGCTTGGGCTGAACACATGGCTACAAAGATCTTGTAATATAAAAGGAGTAAATTTCATCGATAACTTCAATCTTTTCTGGGGCCATAGACAATTGTTTAAACCGGATGGCCTCCACCCAAACAAACTTGGTGCAAGAGTATTTAAGGACAATATCTTCTTCTACCTTCGTCATCCTTCAGCAGAGTGTGTCAATCCATTCAGCACACACACACCGGGTCCGAGTCATCATGTGGTTGACATATCCCACAAGGACACTGATAACACCACGCAGCCAAAACAAGCACTGCTGATAGACACTATCCCTGCTGAGCCCTGCCAACAGAGCTCCTCAAAGACAGACTGTGATGTATCAAAACAGCTACAAGATTCACCACCCAAGTACAACTTTCTGGAAAACAGCCAGGGAAGCAAGGACAACACATCACAGCCACCGTAAACACCAGAGACACAGCCCATCTCACCAGACACATTATCCCTCTCTCCAGCATCTCCACTTCTGTGCTTCTCACAGAAAATGGAGGAATTGGTGTATGTTGGGACTAAACTCTCCCACTCATTCGCTGCTAGCCCACAGATATCAACTAAAAAACGGCGGGCCCCCCAACCACCAAAGCCTGTGGGCCTTGTTCCTATGAGAGCTCTCGGACCGCTGCCACAACGCCAGGGCCTAAACCCTCTATCTGCTGAAGGTGAACCAAAAACAACTGATAGCAGCTCTCAGTGATATGTGGCGGGTCCCCGCTATAATAGCAGCAACATTGACAAATGCCTACTGAACAAGCGGGAATCTAGTGTGCCTGTAGCTTTCTCTATTTCAGTTTTATCACGTGATAGAAAGTCTAAGGCCTTCTCAAGCCGAAGGGCAAACTCATCTAATCTGCGGCCTATTATGCATCAAACTAAGATTGATGTAAAGACACAAAGCACTGCCATCAAGCTAGCACTTTTAAACATTCGCTCACTAAAAAATAAATCATTTCTAATCAATGACTTTATAACCACAAACAATCTGGATTTTACGTTTCTAAATGAAACATGGCTAGAAGACAGCTGCAGTGCAACAATCCTAAATGAAGCAGCCCCTCCTAACTTCACTTACATGAGTGTTTGCAGGACTGTTAGGAGAGGTGGGGGTGTAGCTGCTCTATTTAAAGATGTCTATCAATGCAAGCAAGTGTCATTTGGTCAGTATTTGTCTTTCGAATATCTAGGGATTGTGCTGAAAGGTGCTCCACGCATTCTGTTTATTATTATTTACAGGCCTCCAAAATACTCTCCAGCCTTTGTTGAAGAGGTCACAGAAATGTTATCAATAATTTCCTCAGAGTTTGACTGTTTTGCAATTGCAGGGGATTTTAATATTCACATAGATAATGCAGAAAACAAAACTACAAAAGAAATGATAACGGTTCTAAACACCTTTGACCTGATTCAGCATGTGCATGGACCCACACACAAAGGTGGACACACTCTGGATCTAATCATCAGTAGGGGTCTAAACATTTCATCCATTGTTATTAAGGACGTAGCACTATCTGATCACTTCTGTATTTTCTTTGATATATTGATCTCTGCTACCACTGAATCTAGATCTGTCTCTGTCAGAAGGAGATGCATAAATGAGAACACAAGTGTACTATTTATGGAGGCTATATCTTTAACACCAAGCATTTCTGCAGACTCTGTTGATATTCTCCTTGATTCCTTCAACTCAAAAGTTAAGAATGTTATTGATGATATTGCACCAATAATAGTCAGTAAGAAAACAGACAGAAATCAGTTTGGAGAAGATCAACAACAGTTCAGACTATGAAAAGACAATGCAGAAAAGCCGAGCGGATGTGGAGGAAGACGAAACTTGAAATTCACTATAGCATCTATAAAGACATCCTTCATGCTTTTAATGTGAAACTAGCCACAGCTAGACAGAACTTCTTCTCAAATCTTATAAACATAAACTTAAATAACACTCGTACTCTTTTTGCCACTGTTGAGAGACTGACAAACCCCCCAAGTCAGATTCCCACTGATATGCTATCAGACAGCAAATGCAATGAGTTTGCTTCTTTCTTTTCTGAGAAGATCATAAATATCAGGAAGGCGATTAGCACATCCTCAAGGAATGCAGAGGTCATAGAGATTCGGCCAAAATATCAGAAAGATACTATGTCTATTTTTGAAAAAATTGATAGCAAAATTCTGGAAGACATAGTGCAGCAACTAAAATCATCAACCTGTTGTCTTGACACACTTCCCACATCTTTTTTCTCTTAGAAGTGAACGCCTCACTTCTTTCAGGGACATTTCCAAACTCCCTAAAAACTGCAGTTGTAAAGCCCTTCCTGAAAAAGACCAATCTTGATAACACAATTTTGAGCAATTTTAGACCAATATCTAATCTTCCTTTTATAGGCAAAATTATAGAAAAGGTAGTTTTTAATCAGCTGAACAAATACTTAAACTCAAATGGATACCTGGACAATTTTCAATCTGGTTTCCGACCACATCACAGCACAGAGACAGCACTCATTAAGATAATAAATGATATTCGCTTAAATTGTGACTCTGGCAAAATATCGGTGCTGGGATTGCTAGATCTCAGTGCTGCATTTGACACTGTCGATCATAACATACTACTAGAGAGACTGGAAAACTGGGTCGGGCTTTCTGGGATGGTACTCAAATGGTTCAGATCATACTTAGAAGGGAGAGGCTATTGTGTGAGTCTAGGAGAGCATAAGTCTAAGTGGACGTCCATGACATGCGGAGTCCCACAAGGGTCAATTCTTGCACCGCTCTTGTTTAGCCTGTATATGCTTCCACTAAGTCAAATAATGAGAAAGAACCAAATTGCCTATCACAGCTATGCTGATGATACCCAGATTTACCTAGCCATATCTCCAAATGACTACAGCCCCATTGACTCCCTCTGCCAATGCATTAATGAAATTAATAATTGGATGTGCCAGAACTTTCTTCAGTTAAACAAGGACAAAACTGAAGTCATTGCATTTGGAAACAAAGATGAAGTGTTCAAGGTCAATGCATACCTTGACTCTAGGGGTCAAACAACTAAAAATCAAGTCAGGAATCTTGGTGTGATTCTGGAGACAGATCTTATTTTCAGTAGTCATGTCATAGCAGTAACTAAATCAGCATACTATCATTTAAAAAACATCGCAAGAATTAGATGTTTTGTTTCCAGTCAAGACTGGAGAAACTTGTTCATGCCTTTATCACCAGCAGGGTGGACTATTGTAATGGGCTCCTCACTGGCCTTCCCAAAAAGACCATTAGACAGCTGCAGCTCATCCAGAACGCTGCTGCCAGGATTCTGACTAGAACCAGAAAATCTGAGCATATCACACCAGTCCTCAGGTCCTTACACTGGCTTCCAGTTACATTTAGGATTGATTTTAAAGTACTTTTACTCGTATATAAGTCACTAAATGACCTAGGACCAAAATATATTGCAGACATGTTCACTGAATATTAACCTAACAGAGCACTCAGATCATTAGGATCAAGTCAGTTAGAAATACCAAGGGTTCACACAAAACAAGGGGAGTCTGCCTTTAGTTACTATGCTGCCCGCAGTTGGAATCAGCTTCCAGAAGAGATCAGATGTGCTAAAACACTAGTCACATTTAATTCTAGACTCAAAACGCATCTTTTTAGCTGTGCATTTGTTGAATGAGCACTGTCCAATGTCCGAACTGATTGCACTATATTTTCACTGTTTTATGTTTTATTATTGTTTTATTATTATTATTTTTATGTAAAATCATTTTCTAACTGTTTTTAAATGTTTTAATCATTTTAAAAGTTTTAAAATTACTTGTTTTATTTTTGTTATTATTTTTCTTCGATTATTTTACTTTCTTTTATGTAAAGCACTTTGAATTACCATTGTGTACGAAATGTGCTATATAAATAAACTTGCTTTGCCTTGCCTTGCCTTTAATACGAACATAACACCATAGACATTGTAAATGTAATTAATTCAAATATTAATTCCAATTTCTGTGTTTACATATAAATCCATTAAAAACCTGTACTGACCTGAGCTGAAGCAAGTAACTCATTATTAAAACCCATTTGCTGAACCTGCAGTTTAAGATTCATTGGCTGATACTGTCATATTTTGCAGTATGAAATAAGAAAAACGTCTCTAGGTTACACATGTAACCAAAGTTCCTTGAGGGAACGAGACGTTGAGTCGAAACGCTACGGGGAACGTATCTAGCATGAGAGACTCTGAATATCGTGTGTAATCAGTCCAATGGAAGAGCGTGACATCACGGGCTGGGTGACTTAAATGGATAGTTCACCCAAAAATCATAATTATGTCATTAATAACTCACCCTCATGTCGTTCCAAACCAGTAAAACCTCCATTTATCTTCGGAACACAGTTTAAGATATTTTAGATTTAGTCCGAGAGCTCTCAGTCCCTCCATTGAAACTGTGTGCACGGTATACTGTCCATGTATATATACTGTCCTGAAAGGTAATATAAACATCATCAAAA